>NW_006408647.1:9717553-9720453 GCF_000296735.1 Chrysochloris asiatica
AAGTTCTCTGTCAATGAATTGTTGCAGCTATTTTTGAATTAAAGTTGAATAACTTTAGCAAAATTATACTTGCATATGATACTCATGACATTGTATGATTATTTCCACATTCTGTTGGGTCACCTCTCTTTGGAATAGGCACAAATATGGATCTCTTTCAATCAGTTAGCCAGGTATTTTTCTTACAAATTTCTTGACATAGATGAGTGAGTGCTTCCAGTAGGAGATTTTAATACATTACTTTCAACAAAGGACAGAACAATTAGAAGTAAACTCAACAAAGACACAAAAAAGCTAAACAACACAATCAACTAACTTGGCCTCATAAATTTATATAGAGCACTCAAGCCAACAACAGCACAATACATATTCTTTTCCAATGCATGTGGAACATTCTCTTGAACAGATCGTAAGTTAGGCCACAAAGCATGGCATAATAAATTTCAAAGCATCAAAACACTGCAAAGCGTCTTTTCAGATTACAGTGCAATAAAATTAGAACTCAACAATAGGAAGATCAAGGGAACAAAATCAGATACATGGAAATTGAATAATACCCAGCTGAAAATCAACTGGGAAATATAGCAAATAAAAAAGGAAATTTAAAAAATGCCTTTACTTCAAGGAGAAAGGAAATACAACATGCCAAAACCTTTGGAACACAGTAAAACCACTGCTTAGAGGGCAACTTATAACAATAAATGAACAGATCTAAAAAGAAGAAAGAACCAAAATCAATACATTAACACAATATCTACAACAATTTAAAAAAGACCAGCATGCTTACAGTCACCAGAAAAAAATGAAATAATAAATATTAGTGCAGAAATGAATGAATTAGAGAACAGAAAAGCAATAGAAACAATAAACAAGACAAGAAATTGGTTCTTTGAAAGGATTAACAAAATTGACAAACCTTTGGCAAATTTAACAAAAGAAAAAAAGTAGAAGATACAAACAATCTGCATAAGAAATAATATGGGTGGTATCACAATGTAAGTAATGGGGGGGGAGGATAATAACATACTTTGGACATATTCTCAGGAGGGACCAGTCACTAGAGAAGGATATCATGTTTGGTAAGATGGAGGGTCAGAGGAAAAGAGGAAGACCCCTAACGAGATGGATTGGCCAAGTGGCAGCATCGATGGATTCAAGCATGGCAACAGTAGTGAGGTTGACTCAGGATCGGTCAGTGTTTTGTTCTGCTGTGTATAAGGTCTCTATGGGTTGCTACCGACTTGATGGCACCTAACAACAACATAAAGAATTGTACTCCAATACATTTGAAAATCTGGAAAAAAATGTATACATTTTATAAAAACATGTCCTACTTAAACTATCACTGAGTGAAGTAGGAAACTTGAACAAACCTATACACAAATATCAAATTGACTACATCTGTGGGAAAAAAGGGTGGAAAAGCTCCATATCATCAGTCAAAACAAAACCAGGGGCAGAATGTGGATCAAACCATCAATTGCTCATATGCAATTTCAGACTGGAGCTTAAGAAAATTAAAACAAATCCATGAGAGTCAAAACTTGACCTTGAAGATATTCCACCTGAATTAAGATATCATCTCAAGAACATATTTGATATATTAGAGACTAATGACAAAAAACCAGAAGAGTTATAGGATGATATCAAGAACATCATACAGGAAAAAAGCAAAAGATCATTAAGAAGCCAAGAAAGAATAAGAAGACCAAAATAGATGTCAGAAGAGAAACAGAAACTTGTTCTCTAGCATGGAGATGCTAAATCAAATGGGAGAAATGAGGAAGTAAAAGAATTGAACAGGGCAGCTCGAGAAGACAAAGTCAAGTATGATTATAATGAAATGGGCAAAATCTAGAATTTGAAAACCAAAAGGGAAGAACATGCTCAATATTTCTGTAGCTGAAAGAACTGAACTAAAATTTTAAAGCCTTGACTTGTAATATTGAAGGATTTTGTGGGCAAAATGTCGAATGATGCAGGAAGTATCAAAATAAGATGGAAGGAATACATAGAATCACTGTACCAAAAAGAGATGGTTAATGTTCAACCATGTCAAGAGGTTAGCATTTCTTGGATCAAGAAACCTAGGTCTGCTGAGGGCATTGGCAAAGAACAAGGCTCTAGGAATTGATGGAAGACAAATTGAAATCTTGCAACCACCTAACATGGCAAGAGAGGCACTCATTCATCTATGTCAAGAAATTTGGAAGACAGCTACCTGATTGCAGAAATCATTGGACAGTATCATTAATATCATATGCAATCAAAATTTTGCTAAAGATAATTCAATGACTGCAATAATAGTCGACAGGAAACTGACAGAGGTTCAAGCTGGATTAAGACCAGGATATGGAACAAACGATATCACTGCTGATGTCATATGGCTCTTGGCTGAAAGTAGAGAATACCAGAAAGTTGTTCACCTGTGCTTTATTAACTATGCCAAGGTTTCCCACTGTGTGGATCATGACAAACTATGGACAATATTTTGAAGAATGAGTATTCCAGAACACTTAATTGTGCTCATGAGGAAGTTGCACATAGACCAAGAGGCAGTAATTTGTTCAGAACAATGAAACACTGAGTGGTTTAAAATCAGGAAAGGTGTGTGCCAAGATCGAATTCTTTCATCATATTTATTCAATCTGTATGCTGAGCTAATAATCCAAGAAGCCGGATTTAAGAAGAATGTGGCATCAGGATTGGAGTTACACTCATTTGCAACCTGCAATATGCATATAATAAAACCTTGCTTGTTGAAAACAAAGAGAACTTAAAACAATGATGAAGATCAGAGAACACAGCCTTCAATATGGCTTGCACTGCAATGTAAAGAAAACAAAAATCATCACAATTAGGCCAATAAATAACATAATAAAAAGATGGAGACAGCCTAA
>NW_006408647.1:9721309-9726656 GCF_000296735.1 Chrysochloris asiatica
CTGGTGTGGCACTATGGGTTAATGCACTGGACAGCAAAGTTAGCTTGAAGCATAAAATCGGTGGTTCAAGCTCACTTGTCACTCTTCTGAAACCCTATATAGTCTCAGTATGAGTCTGACCTGACTGGATGGCACTTAATTAACTACAGCAGAGTCATCATGGAGTCCTGGTGTGGCACTGGACTGCTAACTGTAAGGTAGTTGGTTTAAACCCACCAGCTGCTCTTCAGAAACCCTATACAGGGTCACTATAAGTAGGAACTGATTTACAGCACTTAGTAGTATCACATTAATCACATTAATTTATAGATTAATCTGTAGATAAGCACATTAATCTATAGATTAAAAATCATGAATGTTAAAAAATTTTAATATCTGAAGCAAACTTATTTTTAAATAGCATTATTTTGGAAAAGATCAGGTAGATAATAAAAGACAGATTCAAAGTTGTTGTTAGCAGCCATCCACTCAGTTCTTAATGACCGTATATTGAATCACTGGCAGTGAATGCATCGCTACCCCATATACTACAGAACAAAATTCCTGTGCCATTCCCATGATTAGTTGAGTATCAGGCCATTGCAATCCATTGGCTGTTTTCTGGAAGTAAATCACCAGGCCTTCCTTTCTAGTCTGTTTTGGTCTGGAAGCTCCAATGAAAACTGTTTAGCATCATACCAACATGAACATCTCCACTAACAGAGGAGTGGTGTGGCAATGTGCAAGCATTAGCTAGAAGCCAGGTCTTCCCTATGGAAATTAAAAACTCTACCAGTGAATCACTACTACCCTGATCCAAAATCCCAATTCTGCTTTCCTGATTCCTAACCCATTTTTCTATTACATACAGGAAACAAAAGTTAAAGACAGTAGTTTTAATCCATTACACATTATATTACATAATGTGTGGACCACAAAAGTGAATTACTGAAAATGATCATTAAATTGACTCCTGGCTCTCTAATGTAAATAGATACTTAATATTAGCTGATTTTCTTGTCATTAGTTTTCTTTTCTTACATCCTACTCTGTTCATGCATCTGAAAGAAATGGAGTTCTAAAAAGTAGAATGTAGTTGAGTATTTGTCTGTGGAAAGAGTCACAGTTCTCAGGAACTCTTGCTATTTATGAAGTTACCTCCTCACCTCTAAGACAACATTGCCCAGAAAAATATCCTTGGTAGAGAACCATATGATCTCTGTCTACAGTAAAATCCTTGGTACAGAGCCAAAGTTGACCTTTAACATTTCTTTTCTTTGTCTAGTTCAGGCTCAGAGGACTGGAAATATCTTTTTATCAGCCTCCTAGTCATGTGTGGAAAGATTCTTTCTTCCAGAGGCAGTGGGAAAGTCTTCCTTGGTCTATTAACTATGAAAGAAAATAAATAGAGGGTATTTGTTAACTTAAAAAAAAAAATTTGTGCTTTGAGATAAACTATCCTGGTCATTTATAATATTATCAGATAGATTATACTTATCATTTCTAAAATTATCTTTAAGATCATTAATAATCCCCTGTACCATGCATTCATCTCCATTGGCTCCATATAGGGTCATTAAGGATTTAAATAGCATGTAAGGAATACAACAGCTGGATTGAGGCCAAATGGCACAAAGCACAAAGGGTAGTTCCCATAGTGATATGCAATTGAGCACTGGTTGTTGTGTGTTTTTTTTAAGACAGTGAGGATTAAAAAGTGTCTGTACTCACACACTATACTTAATTACATATGGCAATGGATGATGACAGGATAAACATCTGACTACATGTGGTGCCATATTCTGTTTACAAAAGTTTCAGTAGGTTTTTATTGTCCCCAAATTGCTCTCCCTTTTTGCCACTCACCTGCCTTAGCATATCTGTGTTCTGAGTGGCCTTCCTCAGATTTGTCTTGGAATGAAGGCAACTAGTATAAACAGGCAGGATCCATTCCCAGAAATGTATCCAATTACCTCTGTGCAGCAAAAGTGGAAAAAAAGAAAAAAAGTCATCAGAAAATATGGATTCCGAGCTAAGAGATTAGTGTGAGTTATTTGCTTTCCCAAATGAGACTGATAGAGGATGACCAGTGTAAAAATGTTTTCAACTCTTCACTGGACTACTACAGCTCAATGACTGTAAAGTCCCTGTGAATAGTAGTTCAGCTATGCTTAATGTGAAACAAGATTTTTTTTTTTTCTTCTGCATACTAATTGCCAGGCAGTCATTTTGACTTCTGCCATGATTTGGTGACTGAAACAAAAGGCATAAGAGGAGTAGTTTCCTGACAAGATAATGTTTAATACCTCTTCTCATTTTTATATTAAATAAATCAACAAGACCTTTATGCAGATTAGCTCTGAATAGTATCCCAGGTAATAAAGGAAGGCTAGATCAGATTTTAGAAATGAATATACCTACAGATATTTATCACTATTTAAAAAAACTTTTTATTGTTACTTGAGTGAAGGTTTACAGAGCAGATCATCAGTTTTACATTCAACACATCACATATTTTGCTTCACTACATGGTTGCAATCTCCTCCACATACCAACAGTTAACAGCATTTACCTCTATTCACTTTAACTATTGCATTCCTCCCTGTGCATCCCACTACCTTCATTTTTCCTCTGCTAACCTCCCTTTTATTGTATAATGTCTGCCCTGTCACCCATGTTAACATGTATCTAGCCTCTAGCCCATGAATAATTCCCTCCCCACGCCAATCCCTATAACCATCATAGATTATTTCTTTTATCAAGGAAAACTTTTAAAAATTTTTACATTGTTCTCATACAATGTTTGTCCTTCTCTGATTGACTAATTTCACTTAGCATAATGCACTCCAGGTTCAACCATGTTGTGAGATATTGCACAGATTTCATCATTATTCTTCTATTATTTTTGTAGTCCATTGAGTGTATGTATCAAAGTTTCTTTAGCCGTTCTTCTGTTGATGGGCATTTAGGCTGTCTCCATCTTTTTGATACATCTTTTGTAGACTGCGTATTGAAGGATGCTGTTTTCTTATCCATTCTGCTCTTTATACCTTTTGACTGGAACATTTAATCCATTTATATTCAGTGTAATTATAAATAGGTATGAATTGATTGCTATCATTTTTATGTGTGTGTTTTTTGTAGTGCTGCTAGATTCTTTGTTCCACATAATTATCTATGCTTAGTTCATTTTTTTTGGTGGGATTTCTTGTCATTTTCTTTCCTGTTGTGTTCCTGTTTACTAAATCTTTTTTATTTTCCTCTTTTTTTACCTTGATATGCAGGTGTATTGTTTTTCTTTGAGGTTACCCTGTAATTTATTAATGTTTCCCTGCTTAAAACAGTCTGTTTTTTCTTGAAATCTATTTGGAGGCTCTGTATCTATACTACTTCCTCTTTTGGTTTGTAGTTGACTTCATTATACATTGATATCTCTGTTTCCCTATTTTCAGTCTTACAGTCCTGGTGTGGTGCTGTGGGTTAATGTTCTGGACTGTAAGGTGTTTGAACTGCAGAGTTGGTGGTTCAAGCTCGCTAGCAGCAAAAATTTAAATACTACTGGTACTAACTGGTCTTCCTTCATGTGTATGGATATTATCCTATCACAGGCAGCGTTGTACTTCAGGACAGATCCTGAAATTTTCTTTTTGATGATAAATTCGATGCCATTCCTCTTCAATTTGTCATTTCTGGTATAATAAAACAGGTGATTATAAGATTCAAAATGAGGAATATCAGTCCATTTCAGCTCAATAATTTGTTGGATGTTGATGTTTATGCATTCCATTTCATTTTTGACAGTTTCCAATATTCTTAGATTCATACTTAATATGTTCTATGATCTGTTTATTAAAGGATGTTTACAGTGATTTCTCTTCATTTTGAGTTGTGTCCCATCAGCAAAAGAAGGTCCCAAGAGCTTTACTCCATTTACATCATTATGGTGAACGTACTTTTAGGTGGCAGCTCTTCCCCAGTCGCATTTTGAGTTCCTTCCAATCTGAGGGTCTCATCTTCTGGCACTATATCTGATAATATTCTGGTGCTTTTTATCATGTTTCAATATTCAACATTCTGGTGCTGACAGTGTTCCACTGCTGTTCATAAGGTTTTTGGTGACTAATTATTTGGAAATAGTCTGCCTCTCCTTCTTCATAGTGACTTCATCTGGAAGCTCAGCTGAAACCTGTCCACCATGGATGACCCAGCTGATATTTAAAATATCACTTGCAATAATTCCAGAATCGCAGCAACATACAAACCACAACAGTATAACAAACTGACAGACGAGTAGAGTTGACCCTTGTTATCTGAAAGGAACAAAGCTTTTGGGATCTTCATTTGTTGATGCCACCACTCATCTGTCAGTTTGTTTCATTGTGGTTTGCGTGTTGGTGCTATGCTGGAGGCTATGTCACCAGTATTCTGAATGGCATTAGAGTCACCCATGATAGACAGGTTTTAGCGGAGCTTCCAAAATGAGACCAACTTGGAAGAAAGAGAGGCAGACTATACTTCTGAATGCTTACCAACTGATAACCTTAAAAATAGCAGTAAAACACAGTATATCACCAAAATACTGAATATTGGAACATTATGAATAGCACCAGAAAAGTGTCAGATATAGGGCCAGAAAATGAGTCCCTTAAGTTTGAAGGCACTCAAAATACGACTAGGGAAGAGCTGCCTCCTCAAAGTAGAGTTGACAGTGATGGTGCAAATGGAGTAATGTGTTGGGGACCTGTGTTAGGGACCTGAATTTGATGATGGAGAACAACTCAAAATAGAGAAACAAATGCAAACATCCATTAATAATTGGAATGTACAGAGTATAAATCTAGGAAAATTGGAGGTTGTCAAAAAGGAAATGGAACACATAAACATCGATATCCTACGTATTATTGAGCTGAAATGGACTGGCATTGGCCATTTTGAATCTAACAATCACATGGTTTACTATGCCAGAAATAGCAAATAGAAGAGGAATGGTGTCACATTCATCACCAAAACCATTTCAAAATCTACCTTTACAATTGTGGCAGTTGCAAGTAGTCATTATAACAATGACTCACTATTGAATCATGAGAATCTTAACCCCATCTCCTTTCACCAAACCTGTCTAGACAAGATGAAAATTATTCAGTGGGGATTCTACCTTCCTCCACAAACTCTAAAACTAAACTCCCTCTTAAAAACTTGTAAGCTAGCCACTTTGTGTCTTTTTAGTCCCTTCCATTTTAGGTAGCCAATGTCTAAGTTGCCTGTCCCTATCAACCCTATATATAGAGGGAATAGGATTGATCTTGGTCATGAAGACTCCCTCCCTCTCAGTTTATATTTTGAGCTACTACATCCATAAGTATAGGTA
>NW_006408647.1:9728756-9734331 GCF_000296735.1 Chrysochloris asiatica
ACAAGCAAATGGTGGGACCTTGAACATATCCCACCTGAATTTAGAGATAATCTCAAGAACAAATTTGATGCATTAGACACAAATAATAGAAATCCAGAAGAGATGTGGGATGACATCAAGAATATTATGTAAGAAGAAAGTAACCAGTCATTAAGGAAGGCAACAAAGAAAGAAAAGACCAAAATGGATGTCACAAGAGACACTTGTTGTTCAGTGTAGAAGCTAACACAAACGGAAGAAATGAGGAGGTATAAAAAGCTGAAAAGAAATTTTCAAAGGGCAGCTTGAGAAGACAAAGTCAAATATTATACCGAAATGTGCAAAGGTTTGGAGTTAGAAAGCCATAAAAAAGAACACACTCAGCATTTCTCTAGCTGAAAGAACTGATGAAAAAATTCAAACCTACACTTGAAATACTGAAGGATTTCATTGGGCAAAGTATTGAATGATGCAGAAAGCATCAAAAGAAGATGAAAGAAATATAGAGTCACTGTACCAAAAAGAAATGGGTAGTATTCAACCATTTCAAGAGGTAGCATATAATCAAGAGCCAATGGTACTGAAGGATGAAATCTAAGCTACACTGAAGTGATTGTCAAAGAATAAGGCTCTGGGAATTGATGAAATACAAACAGAAATATTTTAACACACTTAAGTAGCACTGGAGCTACTCATTCTTCTATGGCAAAAATTTGGAGGACAATTACCTGGCCAACTAATTAGAAGAAATCCATTATTTGTGCCTATTCCAAAGAAAGTTGACATAATGGAATGTGGAAATCACCAGGCAGTATCATTATTATCACATACAAGCAAAAATCTGTCAAAGATTATTTTAAAATGTCTGTATCAGTACATTGATAGGGAAATGCCAGAGTTTCAAGTTAGATTCAGACTAGGACGTGGAACAAGGGAGATCATTGCTAATGTCAGATGGATCTTGGCTGAAAGCAGAGAAGACCAGAAAAGATGTTCACCTGTACTTTATTAACTGTTCAAATGCTTTCAACACTATTGATCATGACAAACTATGGGCAACATTGTGGAGAATGAATATTCCAGAACACTTAATTATGCTTAGGAGGAACCTGTATATTGACCAAGAGACAACTGTTCTAACAGAACAAGGGGACACTGAATGGTTTAAAATCAGGAAAGATGTGTGCCAGGATTGTATTCTTTCACCATACTGTATGCTGAACATATAATTGAAGGAATTGGCTTATATGAAGAAGAACATGGAATCATAATTGAAGGAAGACTCATTTACAACCTGTGATGTGCAGATGATACAACCTTGTTTCCTGAAAATGAAGAGTACTTAAAATACTTACCGATGAAGATCAAAGACCACAGCCTTCAGTATGGGTTGCACCTCAATCTGAAGAAAACAAAAATCCTCACAACTGAACCAATAAATAACATCATAATGAACAAAGAAAACATTGAAGTTATCCAAGGCTTAATTTTTTTTTTTCAATACACAGTGGACACTTATGGAAGCAGCAGTCAAGAAGTAAAAAACATACTGCGTTAGATAGAAATGCTGCAAGAGACCTTTTTTAAGTGTTAAAAAGTGAAATGTCACTTTGAGGACTAAGGTACACTTGATCCAAGTCTTGGTATTTTCAGTCCCTCATATGCATGTGCCAGTTGGAAATGAATAAGGAAAAGTGGAGTAGAATCAGTGCATTTGAACTATGGTGTTGGTGAAGAATATTGAGTATGCCATGGACTGCCAGAAAAACAAGCAAATCTTTCTTAGAAGAAGTTCAGCCAGAATGATCTATAGAAAATGGTGAGACTTTGTCTCTTATAATATTGGACATGTTATCAGAATAGACAAGTCCCTGGAGAAGGACATCATGCTTACGAATGTGAAGGGTCAGAAAAAAAAAAAAAGGAAGACTCCCCACCCCAATGCAATGGATTGACACAGTGGCAGCTACAATAGACTGAAATATAATAACAATTATGAGAATGGCTTGGGACCTGACAGTGTTTCATTCTGCTTTAAATAGTGCTCCTGTGCTCCTTGGAAACCCTATACAGGGTCGCTATGGGTCGGAACTGACTCGACGGCACTTAACAACAACAACAACAACAACTGTGAGTCCAAACGAGTGTTGGTGTAGTGCTGTAGGATAAGCACTGGATTAATAACCACAAGGTCAAAGGTTCAAATCCACCAGTCACTTCTCAGAAACCCTATGCAGTGGCAGTATGAGTTGGAACTGACTTGAGGGCGCTTAACAACGTAAGTGTGAGCATACTGGGTGGCACCTAACAACAACATAGATTAAGCAAAGTCATATTAAAATTCCCTTCAAGTTCATTGTCAATTATTGTTGATCCAATTAATTCTGTTAAATCAAAACAATGAATTAATGTGTAATTTAATTGCTATAATTATGTAGTGCTTTTGATTAGTTTGTCCTGCTCAGCACATTAACTGAGCCACTTTTTTTAAAAAAAAGCATAGACATTGATGATAAAGTCTGATTGAAATTTTACAAGTGTATTACTGCATGTGTCCTTTCCTATATACCAAAGTGATCACTTTTAGAGTCTGAACAAAATGCTAAATTCAATATCTGGCACCAGTTAGTCATATAAAAATAACCAAGTAAAAACATGAATTGTAAAATGGTCCCACTGGCAACTCCAAAGGTTGTCTTTCCAAATATATACCTGGCATATCTTGGCTCCACGTTTTTATTACTTCCTAAGAGCAAATGAGTGACACAGCTATCTCAAAGGTAGTGAAACCTTAACTCCTCTGTGACTCCTTTCCCCTCAAATGGCATGTGTATTTGTTATTTACCCAGTCTTAGAAGACTGGAATGAGGAAGAAGTTTGGGCTGGGTTTTCAGGTTGGCTGGCACTGCTTAATGTTTATGATTGAGAGAGGTGTTGAACTTTCTCAAGGATCTTTCATTTCACAATACTAAATACCCTTAAACCCACCAGAATTATGGTAAATTCCACTTCTTGCAGCATTATTTAGGAAGCTCAAGTCTCCACTGTGCTTTCAATAATGATTGTCTTCAGAGCAGTTTCTCCAGCTTTCCAGAGTCAGAATTTTACCTCCAGAAGAAGAAATGTATCCCAAGGTACCAACACCTTGATTTTAACCATAAACTGTCATTCAAAGATCACTCCAAGAAAAAGAATGCATGCTTCAGAACAAGGAGAAAAAAGGGAGAATTGGATATCCTTTCCCTTAAGACACCAGTAACCAGGGGAGCAGACAGGAAGAGAAAGAGACAAGCATCAGAGAACTGGAATCCCCTTCTGGCTTCTCCACTGTTACTCTCAGTGTGTCCCAAGGCAATTCACATAGTTCTTTACAACTCTGGTTCCTCCCCTTTAGAACAAGGGATGATAGTATTTAGCCAATTTTTCCCAGGATTATGCAGAAGCTCATAGCCAAGCATTTTATAAATGGAAAGTATTGCTCAAAGGTAATATAATTATAATTTTCATAGTAATTTTAACTGGTCTGTAAAACCAGCAGGCCAAAATTTTAATCAATTGCATTGTTTTTAAAGAAGAAATTTTGACACAAGTAACTCCTATCACAATCCATACAGCTGGTTCTGTTATGCAAAAAAAAAAAAACAAACAAAAGGAAAGGCTTCATGAGCAGTGTGTACACTATATATTTGTTGTTTCATTACATTAAAAGCAAACATTTATTGAAAAATCCTATCAACTATTCTTTCAGGCTTTCCTAACCCAGTTTTACCAATGGAAAAACACACCCTTGAAACAATAATCTAAATGAATTCTCCCTCGATAAAATCTGGCAGTTTCAGTTTTGCCAGTAAACATCGACACCTAGATGGCAGAGATTAATTTTGTTTCAAATCCTGCTCTTTCCTTTAGTTTTATCTCCCTCTTTCCTTGCAGCTCTCCCCTGGACTTCAAAGCAGCTTTGTGGTTTTGCCTTGCAGAAAATCAATGGTTGGGAGATGAAAAGCAGTTTTTGTTTATCGCTGCCTGCTGAAGGTCACCCTTCTCAGTAGCATCAATACAAGATCTGAAACTGTTTTTCCTAGCATAGAGAAGTAAATTGATTACAAACGTGGAAAACCTTATAAAGAGTGGTGCCCATTTTAAAGTGGTTGGGTGGCATCAAAACACAAATATATTAATAAGAATTAGTGAAATGATATATAACTAATATTTGTAGTATAAATTTAAAATGTTATTGAATTTGACCCTGACGTTATGTCTAGGTAGCACAATGTTGGCAGTTCAAGTCTTTCATTCACTCAGAGGAAGAAAGATGAGACTTTCTGTTCCCATAAAGATTTGCAGTCTCAGAAACCCTATACAGTATCGCTATGAGAAGGAATCAACTCGATGGCACTTAACAACTATAATTATGTCTAGTAGCCTTTGTGGCATAAATGCTCTAATGTTAACCAAAAGATCAGTGGTTTAAACCCACGGAGTGGTTGTATGAGAGTAAAGATCTGGCAATCTGCTTCTGTAAAGATGACAAGATAGGAAACCTGATGAGTCAGTTCTACTCCGTCATGTGGGGTTGCTCTGAGTCAGGATCAACTCAACAGCACACAACACAACAGACTTGTTATAGGAAACTATACAGTCTATTACAACATTTTAATAGGTACCTGGACTTCTGGTGTGCTGCTGTAGGATAAGCACTGAATTGCAAGTCACAAGGTCGGCAGTTCAAACCCACCAGCCACTTCACAGGAGAAAGATGAGGTAGTCTACTTCCATAAAGACTGGCAGCCTCAGATACCATATGAAGCAGTACTATTCAGCCCTAAAGAGTCCTTAGGAGTCACCATAGACTCCACGGCAATGGTGTTTTTTGGGAAAGACTGTGACCAATAAAATGCATTAATAAATAAGCTTGGGTAGCTGTCTATTTCTACATTTATAGAGAGCAGCAGCATTTCCTTACTGTAGATCTGGGCAGATTATTTACATTGTTTGCCCAGATTGTATATCAAACTCGTTTCTGATGATGATGACACATTCAAACCAAATTCTATCACAGACATTGGTTTGTTGTCAATATTCTTATATTCTAACACTATTTCTTGAAGTAGTATTGGAGGAAAAGGCCTAAAAAGCATATTAATTCTCCAATGCCAACAACTCAAAAATTCCATGTTATTGTTGTTAAGTGCCGTCAAGTCATTTCTGACTAATAGCAACCCTGTATAGGAACAATTGGTGGGTTTGAATCACCAACCTTGAGGTTAACAGTCCAATGCTTATCTTACAGCAGGAGTTCCATAGCATAAGACTTATGCTTCTATTATAGCATGTACCTTGTTTTATTGCTGATATACAAGGAGCTCTGGTACCGTAGTGGTTATGAATTGGGCAGCAAACCGCAAGGTCAGCAGTTTGAAACTACCTGCTGCTCTGGGAAAATGAAAAGCATGAAAAGAAGATGGAAGGAATACACAGAGTCACTGTACCAAGAAGAAATGGTTGATGTTCAACCGTGTCAAGAGGTAGCATATGATCAAAAATCAATGATACTGAAAGAGGAAGTCCAAGGTGCATTGAAGGAATTGGCAAAGAA
>NW_006408647.1:9736250-9756097 GCF_000296735.1 Chrysochloris asiatica
GGTTGCTATGAGTCAGTACTGACTTGATGGCACCTAACAACAACAACTGCTGATATAATTAGGGAGCTAGGTCCTGCAGTAAAGTTTTGGTAATATTTTATAATATTAAAACTAGGGACTTTAATGTCCCTGACAGTCACTCTTTCTCCACCTAGTTAGTTAGTGAAATTTACACAGCAGGGTCAACAGAATGTCATTTCATTATTAGCTGAGATAGTAACCCCTATACCCCTAAGGAGCTCTGGTAGCGTAGTGGTTACGAATCGGGCTGCGAACCTTAGGGTCAGCGGTTCGAAACTACCAGCCGCTCCGCGGGAGAAAGATGAGGCTTTCTACTCCCGTAAAGATTTACATCCTCGGAAAGATTTACATCCTCGGAAACCCTGTACAGAGTCGCTATGGGTCGGAACCGACTCGACGGCACTTAACAACAACAACATACCCCAAATCAAAGGTTATGTAAATCCATAAAGCTTAATTTGTTAGAGGCCACAAATTAGGCTCAAGGCCTATGGGATAATTTCTTTGTTCTACACCAGAATCTAAATCTTGGACTACTATTTTCTGGTTCACCACACAGTATAAGAATGAAAACAAAACACCAGAATACTTAAGTGTACATACAGAGAGATAAGAACAGCAACAACAAAAGGAAGGGATCACTTTCTGCCACTTGAAGTGGAGTAGAGAGAAGAGAGAACCTCTCACAGCAGAATAGCGTTGCCAATCAATAACTGTGGCCCAAGAAACTGTTCTGGAATCAGACCAATCAGACTATGAATCCCTCATTTTGTAAGAAAGAACAAAGAAATTAATCAGGAAGAGAATCAGGGAAAGATTGAGAGTGTTTCCTACTCCCTGCTTAATAGGACTCTTCTTTCTTTCAAGGTTTCTTTGAGGACAAGATGAGTAACATTTTTGTTATGGCATCTCCAATCCATAAAAAACATTATCAAAAAAGTAGGCCCTTGATGAGTGTTATTTAGTAAATACAGGAAGAAAAATATGGTTCATAACAATGCATCAATCAACATTACATGTTCTAGTGCTCTGTAATACGGACTGTGTGGTATGAAAGAAACACCACATCATCCCTGCTTTTAAGGGCTGTCACATACAAAGAAAAGAGTGCAAAGCCTAAAATGGTGTGGCAACAGCTACAGATGCATTAAGTGCTCAGCAAAGACTGGGCCTGGTACTTACTTCCCTATGAGCTGGGACTGAGCCTAATGGGACCACTGCTGTTAGAGCTTTATACTCAGACAATGAATGTGTGACCTTGAGCAAATCACTTTGTCTCTCTCCACCTCAGTCTCCTTATCTGTTAAGTGTGATTGATTAATGGCTGCTTTGTAGTCTTGGTATGAGAAGTAAAGAAAAAAAAAAAAAAAAATGGTTATAAGGCAAACAGGAGAGCACATAAAAAGAGGCAGCTATTTTTACCCTTATTATTAAACTACCAGGAGAGTGTTTTTCATCTTCTTATGAGTTCACCTTGAAAAGTAAAATAAATCTCATAATTTTTCCATGCTCAAGGTTTTTTCCCATCTATTATATGGGAATTAGTCTAGCCAAAAAGAGTGCTAAGATTCGAATTGGGCATGATGAAAAGCCAGGGAGGATGAATTAGATAGGGCCTTACTTTTTAAAAGCTTCTCCTTTTGGGTGTTAAATAGTGATGAGCTGGGCACTGTGAAATTCCATGCAAATGTCCTCTAGCTGATCTTTGGGGACATGGCACCTATTTGCTAGGGCTATTTGCTAAACATACTGACAGAGGCCTGTCAGGCATTTGTCTACCAGAAGAAAGACACTGAAGTGTCCAGTGACTTCTACTGCTACCTCACTGAACCCTTACAGAAACTTTCTACCCAAGGACTGTAAGAAGCAGAGCAATTCTCCTCTATAAACTGCCCCATGACCCTTAACCACTTAATTTCCAAAGGTCTAATTACGAGTCAGTTGTATGGAGAAGCAATTTGAAATTTCCTTTTAGCCTTTAGCTGTTAGAAACATGTTCTCCTGCTCTATCTGAATGTGGCTCTTGTCCTTAACATGCATCCGCTCCTAAAAGCACAGGAATTCTTAATGCTGCAGATGGTGTTGGCACGTTTTCCTAGGTACCTCAGCAAGGGAATTTTATCTTGATGCAGGATTAATGCATAATTCTGGCGCCAGGGAGCACAAAAGTGCCAGGATAAATCTTCCCTCTGATGTGCAATTATTCATATTCATAATAAGTTAGTTATTTTAGCTATCTGAGGATTCACGGACTCAGGTAAGGGCAAAGAGATTTTTTTACTTCACTGAAAGTAGCCTAATTACCCAGCCTAAGAAAACATTAACAATTCCTTATAGCATATTTTCTATTGGAGCTTTTAATTTTAAGACTACCTTATTACAAACATTTATCATTAATAAAATTGGAGTTAAAACTAAGCAGGAAAATTATTTCTTCTATGGTGCTGTAGGATAATGCACTGGCTCGCAAGGTCAGTTAAACCACAAGGTCAGCAGTTCCAGCTCACCAACCGCTCCTTGGAAACCCTTTATGGAAGGTTGCTATGAGTTGAAACCAACTCAACGGCACTGAACAACAACAAAAAACATACAGTGAAAAAGACATACTTTTAATAACTTATTGTTGTTGCTTTATATTCTTTCCTTAAGGAAAAGTATTGGCAGCTTTTTTTTTTTAAGTTTTTATTGTGGATTGAGTGAAAGTCTACAGGACAGATCATCCGTTTTACATTCAACACATCATACATCTTGTTTCGTTACAATGATTATAATCCTCTCCATATACCATCAGTTAACAGTATTTTTCTCTATTCACTTTAGATCTTTGTTTTTTGTTTTTTTAACACTCAGGCAAATATAATAATTAACACCACCAAAGGGCACATTCTACAAGTCTACCTCCTAATCGCCATCTCTCAGTCCCTCTCTTCCCATGAATCTAGAGTCGTCAGCTGCTCCCTCTCTCCATGTCCCCATCTCTGCCTCCATCTCTGGTGTCGCTGCTTCTCTGGATAAGGTCTCACATTCCTCCACTTGTGCTCTTTTCCTTGATGGCCCTAGGGTCCTCTGTTTCTGGACTGCAAGATTAACTACTCCCCCATTTTTGTTACAAAACTTCTACCTTTACAATTGTGACAGTAGCAATTTGTCATTATAACAATTGCTCGCTATTAAATCATAAGAATCTTATCCCCATCTCTTGTAAACAGATCCATCTGACAAGATGAAATCTATTCAGTGGGGACTGTATTGGCAGCTTCTTGATCAGACAGGACCTTTGTTGTTATTGTTAAGTGTCATCGAGTCGATTCCCACCCATAGCGACCCTGTTCAGGGTTTCCGAAGAGCAGCTGGTGAGCTTGAACTGCTGACCTTGCAGTTCAAATCATCTTTGCTATCCAGTGCATTAACCCACAGTGCCACATTAGGACCCTTTGGTTTCCTAAAAATACTTAATGTTATTTGTTGTTTTTAAGTGCATTATGGTCGCTTCCGACCCATAGCAACCCTGTACAGGATTTCCCAGATGTAAAGCTTTGTGGGAGCAGAAAGCCTCATCTTTCTTCCTAGGAGTTGCTAGTGGGCTTGAACCGCCAAATTTGTGGTTTGAAGTTCAGTGTTTATTGTACAGAGCCACCTCACTCCTAAGAATACTTTCAGATTTTAATGGCTAGAAGAGGAGCAATTGCACATTCTGCAATAGGTTGCTCTAATGTGTCATGTAGCACAGCCTACTGGTGAAAAGCATATGCTTTAGAATCAAGCTAATTTAGATGGGAATTTTGGTGTGCCCTGGCTGTGTGACCTGGGACTATTAATTTAACCTTCCTTGGTCTCAGTTTCCATATCTGTAAAGTGAAGTCCTGGTGTGGCCTTGTGGGATAATGCACTGGACCCAAAGTTCGGTGGTTTAAATTCACCTATACAGGGATGCTATGACTTGGAATCAACTCAATGGCACTTAGCAATAACAATAATGAAGTGATTTTAATAATTGTACATCACACAATTATTTTAAGAATAAATGAGTGTTTGTCAAACACTTGTCAGAATGTCTGGTACATGCAGAAAAATGGGGTGGAAATGACTTGATGGTAATGGGCCAGGTTTTTAAATATAGTTAATATTATGATACCTGACGCAAGCCATGGTATTTTCAATTGCCTTGCATGCATGTGAAAGCTAGACAATGAATAATGAAAACCATAGAAGAATTGATATATTTAAATTATGGTAATAGAAAAGAATATTTAATATACATGGACTGCCCAAGGAACAAACAAAGCTGTCTTTGAAGAAGTGCCACCTTAAAAGGGTTTCTTAAAAGGGAATATGGTGAGACTTCATCTCATATACTTTGAATATGTTACCAGGAGGGATCAGTCCCTGGAGAAGGATGTCATGCTTGGTATAGTGGAGCATCAGGGGAAAAGAGGAAGATCCCACATGGGAAGGATTGACAACGTGGCAGCAGCAATGGGCTCCAGTATACCAACCACTGTGAGGATGGCACAGGACCGGGTAGTGTTTCACTCTACTGTGCATAGGGTTGTTATGAGTCAGAATCAACTTGACGGCACCTAACAACAAAATATCCCCATCTTCTTGGTTGTCTACCCATGCATCTTCATCCCAAGTTTCAGGATCCTATTTCTTCCCAATCACTTTAACTTTAGACACCATTTTAGGTTAAGAATTCATTAGGCCCCGAATCTGTATTGAACCACTCACTGTTGCCAACAGCACCATGCCTCTGCTCTGAACATATTGCCCCATCTTTGTCTGCTAAACTACCCTCCCCAGGAAAGCCATCATTTCTTCCATCCAAATGTAAGAGTTTAAACCACCTGTGCCTTTGTCTGAGATCATGTCTTGGGCATTACCTGTGCTATCACCTGAGGAAGGGGTCTTGCAAGACTCTGCTGCATGTTCCTAAGGCTCATACCCACCACCCACTTTTGCTTCTTGACCTATAAATTTAATCCCAGTCAGCTCCAAAAGGTGAAATACAAAGTGTGACCTAGAAAGGAGGTACACTGCACTCTAAAAGGATAATTTGACTTTTCTAATATATAAAAACAGAAATCTGGGGAATATGTGTCGGACTGGCTATAATGGGTATTGGATAATGGTACAAGGAACGTAAAAATGGATCTATCTGAATTTATTGATATGGACCCACTAAGCACAGAGCTTTCACTCAATATTTAAACTTGAGAGGATAGGAAAAGGATCTAATAGTTTATTGGATTGCTTCACCAAAGCATGTATTAAGTGGTAGCTTACACCAAATCAAGTTGAAGTACCAGACCTGCCTTGGTATCCTGTAGAATAAAGTATCTAAAGACTTAGAAAAATTGGAATGCTAGAGTGATGTCTTAGTTATTTAATGCCACCATAACAGAAGTATGAGTGTTCCAGAACACTTAATTGTACTTCTGAGAAATCTGTACCTAGACCAAGAAGCAGTTGTTCGAACAGAACATGGGAACACTGAATGTTTTAAAATTGGGAAAGGTGTGAGACAGGGTTGTATTCTTTCACCATACTTATTCAACCTGTATGCTGAGCAAATAATATGAGAAGCTGGGTTCTATGAAGGAAAACGTGGCGTCAGGATTGGAGGAAGACTCATTAACAACCTGCGATATGCAGATGATACAACCTTGCTTGCTGAAAGTGAAGAGGACTTAAAATATTTACTGATGAAGATCAAAGAGCACAGCCTTCCATATGGATTACAACTCAATGTAAAGAAAACAAAAATCCTCACCACTGGACCAATAAACAGCATTCTTATCAATGGAGAAGAGATTGAAGTTGTCAAGGACTTCATTCTTCTTGGATCAACTATCAACACTCATGGAAGCAGCAGCCAAGAGATCAGACAATGTATTGCACTGGGCAAATCTGCTGCACAGGAACTTTTTAAAGTATTGAAGAGCAGAGATATCAGCTTGAGGACTAAGGTGCACCTGACCCAAGCCATGGTATTTTCAATAACCTCATATGGATGCGAAAGCTAGACAGTGAATAAGGAAGATCGTAGAGAAGAATTGATGCCTTTGAGTTGTGGTGTTGGAGGAGAATACTGAAAGTGCCATGGACTGCCAAAAGAACCAATAGATCTGTTTTGGAAGAAGTGCAACCAGAGTGCTCCTTGGAGGCCAAGATGGCTAGGCTTTGTCTCTCCTACTGTGGACATATTGTCCAGAGAGAACAGTCGCTGGAGAAGGATGGCATGCTGGGTAAGGTAGAGGTTCAGAGAAAAAGAGGAAGACCCCAATGAGATGGATCAGCCAGGTGGCATCACTGATGGCGTCAAGTGTGGCGATGGTAGTGAGGTTGGCCCAGGATCGGACATTGTTTCATTCTACTGTGCATGGGGTCGCTATGAGTCGGTTCCGACTCGATGGCACCTGACAACAACAACAACATAACAGAAATATCACAAGTGGTTGGCTTTAACAACCAGAGATTTCTTCTCTCAGAGTTTAGGAGGCTAGGTGTCCAAATTCAGAGCGTCAGCTCTGGGGGAAGCCTTTCTCTTTGTCAACTGTGGGGAAAGGTCCTTTCTTGTCTCCTTTCAGCATCTGTAGGTCTAGCATTCCTTGGAATTCTCTATATGTCTTGGCATTGATCTTCTGCTGGATCTAGGAGCTTCACAGTACAGGGACCACAGATCCAATGAGCAGCTGTTGAGCTTGAACCACCTACTTTGCAGTTCAAACTAACCTTGTAGTCCTGTGCATTAACCCATATCACCACACCAGGATTCCTGCAGAGGTGATCATTTCAACCACATCTCCCATCAACTCACCTATTTGGCCTCTATAAAAAAAAAAAAAACAAAAAAAAAACAGATGGAGGCTACTGTGAAGTAATTCTAATACTGGAGCCCTAAACTGGTACCAGGAGCCCTGGTGTGGTGCTGTGGATTAATGCACTGGACTGTAAAGTTGGTTTGATTTGCAAGGTCTGCAGTTCAAGCTCACCAGCTGCTCCTCGGAAACCCTATACAGGGTCGCTATGGGTGGGAACTGACTCAATGGCACTTAACTACAACAACAGCAAACTGATCCCAGATGGCCACATTCCCACTGTGTTGTTACTGTGGATCTCTGGGCCTTGATTTTTCATCTGTAAAGTAAGGACGTTGAACAAGATTAACTGGAAGGAATGTGTGAAATTTAGGAGAAACAACTTTCACAAACTCTCTTCTCAGAACTCTGTTTTGTCCCTTTATCACCAAGAAGCAACTAAAGTCAAACCTGAAAGTTGAAACAGACCAAAGTTTCAAACTTCCCACTATGCATGAGCTGTCTCCTGTAGTCTGGCCTCTCCACCCTATTTTCAACTTTGAGCTATCTCAGTGCCAGCAGGTGCTACAAAGATGATCTCTGTAATTTCATGGGAAAGACATGGAAACCCAATAATAACAGCAATACTTTAACAGCTGAGCAGATGTTTCCTCTACGGCATGACAGATGATAAATATATGAGATCAAAAGAATGTTCATCTGTGGCAAAAGACCTTTAGCACATTTATAGTAATCTCCAATTTATAGAACGTTAGCACCACTTTATGGGTAATTTAGTTTGCGTCTTGGACACATTTTTCACAGAAGTTTCCTATATGGGTTAGAATCCCAGCCCATATAACCCATGGTTAAGTTATAATTCAAATAATGCTGTTCAAAGATGGGATATGGGAAGCTTGTTATTTTATTACCCATCAGAACTCTGGCCCATCAGTAGCTTGACCTGTCTACCAAAGAAAGAAAATTTGTTACTTCCCAAATGTAATGGGTTCTGCTGTCCGAGGAAGAATGCCACACAAATGTTAATTTTTCAGACATGTAACACACAAATGGAGCCCCAACTCATACATAAGCACATTTCAGTTTCCTAAATCAAAGCCTATATATATTGCTTGAATGTAAAGACACAATGTTTGCTTTATAAACAAAACATGGGAAAGGCAGTTCTTTTTCATGCTGGTAACAGGAGTGACATTTTGACCCTAAAACAAGCCCTTCCTTAAATCCACATATATCTGTGAAGTTGATGGGTAGGATTTCCAAGGCAACTGATGGACTAGAGTTCCTTGGACAGCTGGTCTAGGAAGGACAGTAGTTTTCCAAATTTGTTCTTAAACTGCATGACAACTGTGTCTCCTAGATTTCACACACTCCAAGAACCTGACATTGAATCTCCTTAACTCCCTTAATCTACAGGTGAGGAATCAGAACATACCTTGAGAAGAAAGTGTTTTTCTCAGAGTTGTTCTTTAAGCATCAGCCTCACCTGGAAACTTGTTAGAGATGTAAATTCTTAAGCTTCACCCCTGATTTACTAAATCAGAAAGTCTGAGGTGACTCCCAGTACAGACACCTAGTGTCTGACTACCTTCAAGTTCACATGGGAAAGAGGAGATTTACCCATCCAAGGCTGCTTCCCAAGAGGCAGAGATCAGACATGCCTCCACCCTCCAGTCTTTTTTACCTTATTCTGAACCAACCATCCTTTCCATGGCACTCTACTTCTCTGCTGGGTTCAATCTGTTGTAATGGCCACACAGAAATCTGTTGTAATGGCCACACAGAACTCACAGACAATACTCTGTGGTGTATTAGGGAAGTTAACAGGATACAGTCAGGAGTGCCTCTTCTCAACCGTACTGGAGATAGGCCACTTCCACTCTTGGTCTCAGCCACACTCCAACAAGTGTTACAAGTTCATTTAGCCCTGTGGATAAATGTCCCAAGGAAAAAGCGTTCTGTAAGCTGGCTCCCTGCCAGAAGGCACACAACCTCAGTTGGTCTGAGGGCCAGGAAGCCTGCCACTCTGTCTTTCCATGCTGCTGCCCCTTCTGTCGCCTCTGCCATTGTTGCCTTTCCATGCAGCCATCTTGTGGTCCAAAAGAAACACTCCTTTGTGTCTCTTCTTTCTTGATGGTTTTGAGATGTCCTGTTCCTGCTTTTGAGATGGCTCATTTTAAACTCAGAGTAATGGCAAAAACAACCAATCCCCTCATTAATGCACTGGACTGCAAAGTCAGTTTGAACCACAAGGTCGGCAGTTCAAGCTCACCAGCTCCTCCTTGGAAAACCTGTAGATGGTCACTATGAATCAGAACTGGCTCGACAGCACTTAACAACAACAACGATCTAATCACTTGGTGGGAGTTACAATGACTATGGATAAAAAAAGCCATATAAAATAAATTCACTGTACCACACTCAGTAATCTGTGTCTTAATAGGTGCACCATGTACAAGTCTGAGAAGCAATGGTCTAGAATATATTGACCATCTGTCTGGCCTCTTGAACCCTTACCTGCACTGCATTAAGAGAGAAGGATGAGGTTGTACATGAGATGGCAGAATGTTTGCCTAGAGGCAAACAGTAATAAAATGTGGAGACAGTTGTGGTTTCACTCTGGTGAGAATGGTAGAAAGTACAACAGCTCCTAGCACCCTTAAAGTTACTTATTTGGGACAATGGGAGAAGTCAATTCCCTTAGCAAGGACATTTGGACTCTTTAGAATGCTACTGGAGCTGTGCAGAAGTATGAAGAGGAACAGTCATCCTTAGGTGACTTCTATTTCAAGGCTCGCAGGGAACCCTGAACAGAAGAGTATAAAAGAGCTGGTTCTGTGGTCACATGAGAGCCCACTAGGGAGTCTCCAAAACTGGGTAAGTCTGTGAGTGGAGCTGAAGTTTCTAGTACTTGCAGCTCTGGAGAAAAAAAAAAAAAAAAACAAACTATGCTCTTTAAGTTATTACCGTTAATGTGATCCTGTTAATGTGAACAGTGTTTCTCTGCTATTCATAATGTTTTCAGTGACTAAATACTTGGAAGTAGTTCGTCACTCTTCCTAATCTGTCTTCATCTGGAAGCTCATCTGAAACCTGTCCACGTTGAGTGATCCTGCTGGTATTTAAAATACCGGTGACATAGCTTTCAGAATCATAGCAACTCACAAGCAACCACATTATGACAAACTGACAGACAAGTGGTGGCCGTTTGGTTTTAAGTGGATACTGTCACCTTAAATTTGATACATTAAACACTGAAGACTGAACAACAGAGGAGTTGTGGGATGATATCAAGAACATCATATATGAAGAAAGCAAAAAGTCATTAAGAAGGCAAGAAAGAAGGAAAAGGTCAAAATGGATGTCAGAAGAGACACTGAAAATTGCTCTCCAGCGTGGAGATGCTAAAGCAAATGGAAGAAATGAGGAGTTCCAAGAGCTGAACAGAAAATTTCAAAGATAAGGTTGAGAAGATAAAGCCAAATATTACAATAAAATGTGCAAAGATCTTGAATCAGAAATCCAAAAAGGAAGAACATGTTCAGCATTTCTCAAGCTGGGGGAACTGAAGAAAAAAATTCAAGGCTTGACTTTTGTTATTGAAAGATTCTCTGGGCAAATTATTGAATGATGCAGAAAGCATCAAGAAAAGATGGAAGGAATACACAGAGTCACTGTACCAAAAGGATATGGTTAATGTTCAACTGTTTTAAGAGGTAGCATATGATCACGAGCCAATGATACTTAGGGAGGAAGTCAAGGTGCATTGAAGGAATTGGCAACGAACAAGGCATCAGAAATTGATGGAATACAAATTGAAATATTTCAAGAAAGTGAGGCAGCACAGGAGACATTCATCTCTGCCAAGAAATTTGGAAGACAACTATCTAGCCAACTGATTGGAAGAGATCCGCATTTGTGCCCATTCCAAAGAGAGGTGACCCAATGGAATGCAGAAATCATCAGACAATCTCTTTGATATCCCATGTGAATAAAGTTTTACTAAAGGTAATACAGAAACGGCTACAATCATACATTGACAGAGAACTTCCGGATTTAGAAGAGGCCGTGGAATGAGGGATATCATTGCTGATGTCCGATGGATCTTGGCTGAAAGCAAAGGATATCAGAAAGATGTTTACCTGTGCATTATTGGCTACACAAAGGCTTTTGATTTTGTGGATCATGACAGGCTATGGACAACATTGTGAAGTATGAGTATTCTGGAACACTTAATTGTACTCATGAGGAATCTGTACCTGGACCAAGAGGTAGCTGGTCGAACAGAACATGGGAACACTGAATGGTTTAAAATTAAAAAAGGTGTGCAACAAGGTTGTATTCTTTCACCATACTTATTCAATCTGTATACTAAGCAAATAATCCAAGAAGCTGGATTACATGAAGAAAAACGTGGCATCAGGATTGGAGGAAGACTCATTAATAACCTGAGATATGCACATGATACAACCTTGCTTGCTGAAAGTGAAGAGGACTTAAAACATTTACTGATGAAAATCAAAGAGCACAGCCTTTGGTATGGATTACATCTCAATGTCAAGAAAACAAAAATCCTTACCACTGGACCAATAAATAACATTCTTATCAAGGGAGAAAAGATTGAAGTTGTCAAGGACTTCATTCTTCTTGGATCAACTATCAACACTCACGGAAGCAGCAGTCAGGAAATCAAAGGACGTATCGCATTAGGCAAATTTATTGCACAAGACCTTTTTAATGTTGAAGAGCAAAGATATCAGCTTGAGGACTAAGGTGCGCCTGACCCAAGCCATGGTATTTTCAATAACCTCATATGCATGCAAAAGCTGGACAGTGAATAAGGAAGACCGTAGAAGAATTGATGCCTTTGAGTTGTGGTGTTGGAGGAGAATACTAAAAGTGCCATGGACTGCCAAAAGAACCAATAGATCTGTTTTGGAAGAAGTGCAGCCAGAATGCTCCTTGGAGGCCAGCATGGCCAAACTTCGTCTGACATATTGTCAGGAGGGCCAGTCACTAGAGAAGGATATCATGTTTGTTAAGGTGGAGGGTGAGAGAGAAAAAGTAAGACCCCAATGAGATGGACTGACCATGTGGCAGCATCGATGGACTCAAGCACGCAACAGTAGTTAGGTTGGCCCAGGGTCGGGCAGTGTCTTGTTCTGCTTTGCATAAGGGCGCTATGGTTGATACCAACTCGATGGCACCTAATAACAACAACATTAATGTGGAAGTCCCGGTGTGGCACTGTAGGATAAGCCCTGGACTGCTAACCACAGGTCGGCATTTAAAACCCTATACAGGGTCACTCTGGGTTGGAACCAACTTGAAGTCACATAACAACAACAATAGTGTGGGAAGAAGACTTGGTGGTGTAGTGGGTGACACATTGGTCTGGTAACCCCAAGGTCAGCAGTCCTAATTCACCAGCCATTCCACGGGAGCAAGATTGAGCTTTCTGCTCCCATAAAAACTTACAGTCTAAGAAATCTTATATAGGGTTGCTACAAGTTGGAACCAAGTCAACGGCTCACAACTACTATCACCACCATTAGTATGGGAGGTCCGAGGAAGCTTGGGTTGTAGGGTTTCGCACATAGACAATTTTGAGTTCTTTGCCTCTCTGATGGTGCAAACACCATCTCTGCCTGGATTTGAAATCAAAGAGAGTTCAGTATCACTCTCTCCAATTTACACCTCTCATCCCACTACACATGTGGGTTTGAATAGCACATTGCAGTGGTTAACTACTGGAGGCTTCCTGGCTGGCAATGAAAGTCTGCTTGCCTACACATCAGCAAAATCCACAGCCTCCCCTGTCATTCCATCAATTTCAGCTCCAGTACAATAAATGAGTCATTTTGTGGTTTCTGGAAGCTTCAGTGCCAGCAATGCCTCCTTGGATACAGTGGTTTGGCAATTCAGGATCTCTCTGTGTTCTCATGAGAAGCATATCAAATTTCTTACTCCTTTCCTGTGGTTGGACCATTCCTCCTCCTTTTAAGATCATAATTTCTGAAACATGGATTTCTGCCTTTTCTTTCCTATTTGTTTACTCTCTTGTAACTTGAAGGCTCTGAAGCCCAAGCCACGGAAATTGCTAATTGCACCCTTGAGTTTCATTGAACAAAACAAGTGGTGATTGCACCACTGAGACCGCCAGGAAGTGCAGGGCCTGTTGCTTTGGCTGGGCAAGGCTGAAGCCCACACTGAATGTCTTCTCCTCTGATGGAGCTCTTTCCTCCAAATTGTGCCGGCTTAACCTTCTTGTTGTTACTTTTTTCATTGCTGAGTCTCTCAACATTTAGTTCTCCAGAATGTTTTCCTAGAAAATTAACTTTGAGGGGCTATTATGAGTTATTTTAATCTATCCCAGACACCATCAGCCTGTTGAGGAAATCTGAAAGCATTAGTCAGCACTCTTTCCTAGTGAAAGTTCAACTTGCTCCAGGGCTTCAAGAGGTCATGCCTATTAAGACAAGGATACTAAAGTTCTTGTTAATGGCTCAATGCCCACAACTTCTTGTCTACAGTGCCCTCATGCCACTGTGCCCCATAATAATATAAACCTCATCTTGCTTGTTATCTTTCCTTGCCAACTCTCTCAATTGAGTTTCTTACACCAGAGCACAAATATTTTCCAAGGCTAGGATCCTTGTCCCCAAGGCCTTCAACTGCAAGGACACATCTCATTCCTTTTAACTGCTTCCCTGCCAGAGACCTTACACTCAATATATCTTCCTCTGGTCATCTTCCTTTTAGTTATTTCAGGGAGGAGGGCCTTAATTCCAGAAAATCAAGGCAGACGGAGAAGTTAGGTGAGCCTTGATATTGCAAACTCCACAGTGAATTTCTGAAGATTAAGACTTGACTGTAATTAGTGAAGACCACCCTGACAGATGCAGCCTAAGCCACGTGTACCGGAGACACTGCAGTGCTCACCTCCCAGCACGGAGCTGGCAGAGTGTGTGTACTGTCCAGGTTTTTTTATGTCAGGACAGACTGCTTTAGTTCTGCCAGGAAAATAAATCTCCAAACAGGGATCAGATGTCTCCTGTTGAGGCAAAAATACAAAGTGTGTAACAATGGCTTCTTTGGTGTTCTGGAGAGGGCAGGCTTTTGGCATGGTTCACCCATCTCCATTAGTGAGGACATTGCTCCATCTCCCCTGCTTCCCCTTCCTTCCTCCCCTCATACTGTATGATAAACAAACCACATAGTATCATCCATTTCACCTTGAATGAGCTCTCTTATCCCCTCATATTGGTGTTGCTGACATTTGATTCTGAGGTATTGTGATAGGTGAGCAACAACTTTACTTTTTATAGAGGTCCTAAGAAGAAAGGATAGTAAGAATAAGCAAGCTCATTGTTGACAAGGTCTACAGGTGTCTCCCAGAAATATAGCCTATTCACCAGGATACCTTTCCTTCCTTCCAAAAGGCCTGGCTAATCTTGCCGACACAGTGATAGAGCTGGGAGCTTAGTGATAGACATTAAGATAGTATCTTAGTGTCTGAGAGACCTTAGTCATCAAAGTCACATCTTTATTTTTTTAAACCTTTAAAGAGATCTTTTGCAGCATTTTTGCCCAATGCAATATGTGATTTGTTTTCTTGACTGCTGCTTCCATGGACATAGATTATTGATTCAAGACAAATGAAATTGTTTGTCTACTTCAGTATTTTTTCATTTATCATTATGAGGAATTTGTCCTATTGGAAGACCCCAAAAAAGACAAAGAAGCAATTCAGAGAGCCATTATCCCCCCTATGCCTGGAGAGGTCAAAAGGAAGAAGTAGGGTTATCTGAGCCCAGAAGCCTAGGTTGTCCAGAAACTGTAGTTTGTAAGGGTCAATCTTATGTAATACAGAGCAGAGAATAGGAAAGACAGAGAATGGGTCCGAGAACAAATATAAATAAGGCAAATTTACAAGTGGAGGTACAGTTGTTGGGCAGAGTTCTAAACTGACACACCTATAAATGACTATCCTTGGTTCACATCCTTATTTCTGGTCTTTTGTTGAAGGGATTTGAACATCACTGTTTGATACTGAAAATTTCTACATGTAAACTAACCTCAAATATAAAACTTAGACTGCATTAGATTACATTGGTTTAAAATATGTTCTTCTCTTGTATTTTAAGAACTGTACATTAGGATTTAAGAAGTCCTCGTGTGGCGTCGCTATGGGTCGGAACCAACTCGACGGCACTTAACAACAACAACGACGTGTGGTGTTATGGGCTAATGAGCTGGGCTGCAAAGTTGGTATGTACTGGAAGGTCGGCTGTTCAAACTCACCAGTCGCTCCTGGGAAACCCTGTACAGAGTTGTTAGGGGTTGGAATCAACTCAACGGCACTTAACAACAACAGTGGTTCTGTGGATTTCTGGTGTGGTGCTGTAGAATAGGCACTGGACTGTTAGCTGAAAGGTCTGCTGTTCAAATCTACCAGTTGATCATTGGAAACCCTATACAGGGTCAATATGAGTCAGAACAGACTCGATAGCAATTTACAGCAACAACAAGTGGTGCTGTGGATTAGACGTTGGGCTGTTAACATTAAGGTCGACAGTTCAAACCCACCAATCACTCAGCGGGAGAAAGATGAAGTTATCTGCTCTCATAGAGATTTAGTCTCGGAAACTCTAGACAGGGCTATTTCATAGCTGTCATCAATTCAATGACAGTGGGTGGAACATTGGGATTTATGGGGAAGTTTTTATTTATCGATTTTAAGAAAAAGATATTCAGTGAGTTCACTGTTAAAATTTTATTTTCCAACATGTGACTTACCCTGGTACAGGTCACCGTGACAATTTAGCTTAATTGCTTCTTCTTAGTTCCATGCCTAAAGCAAAACATGCAGGTTTTTATTTTGTACCTCAGTGTTTCCAAGAGACAGAGACTGGCGGGATCTGGACTATTTTATCATGCATGATGCTACCAAGGCTGCTTGACATCTGATACATCATCAGTCCTATGGAGAGTAATTTTATGGTGCCATAGGTTTGTCATAGCCCTCAGAATTTTGTCTTGTAGCTAGGCATTTGTGTGGAAGAGATGGGTTGCCTGTGTTTGTCTAACAAGACGATAATCATGCAATCATCCTGAAAAAAAAAAAATCTCTTTTTTTTTTTTTTTGTTGTTGTTGCTTGGACAGCTTTTGGTTAAACAGCTACCATTTAGGTTAGCATTTTTACAGATTTGTAAACCTCATTGAACCCTGATTTGCATTAAGCTTTGTCAGTTTTTTAAATGGGAAGGCAAGAGCTTTCCTCCTGTTGTATATTTCTTATTTAATAGCTCAATAAATTGTCTCATTGATTTGGTCCTTTAATTGAATGGAAAGAACCTTTAAACCTCTAATGTGAAATATTGCTTGCTTTGGGTTCATCAAAGTCTATGCTTTTTTTCTTTCTTTTCCACTAAAATATAAATATAAATGTCCTAAGGGCAGAGTCAGTCTCCTATTCTTGACCATATCCCAAACATACATTATTTGTGGCACGTAGTGAGTTCTTCCATGTATTGACTGGATTCGCTGATTTATCATTTAAGGCCTGTATTATTTAACAATAGGAAAGCTCTTCTCTCTATTCATTGGCCTACATTTCCAAATGAAGTAATTCTGATGCCCAGTAACCTATCCCTGAAAATTCCTCCTTATTTAGAGTAATGATGCATTAGATTCTTAAGGAAAGCAATAAAAAGCCTTGTTGGTGTGATTAAGGCAGCTACCCTAAGATTCTTTTACTTGAGTTTTTCTTTTAAAAAATTTTTATTTTTAAAACATAGCTTGAAATGTAGAAGAGAATGAAAAACTCAAGGCATAGCTCAGATTTTATTCCTAATCTACACAAGTGAGAAGCAGAAATATAGTCTGTTAGACAGCCCTCCCCAGGGCCTCCTGGTTAATGTTTCTAGGTTTCTCTAAAAATCAGTACCCTTATTTCAGAAACACACTGGCTTTCTAGTCTATGCCAGATCACACCAGTTAGCTTGTTCACAAGCAACAGGTTATCAAAGGTGAAAAATCTTCCCTCCAGCACTCTAGCATGCTTTTCTGAAAGTTAGAGTCAGCTTATCTGATGTATCCTGAAAGAACCACTTTCTAGTTATAGCAAAACCAGTTGTGAACAAAGGTCTCTGGTTTAGAGATAAATTAGGCATCTAACACAGGCTATTTGGGAAAAGTTTTCTCACCGGAAGTTCATTAGAAAATGATTTTATTAATGATTTGCTTCTCAGTTCAGAGGGTCACAGAATTTATCTTTCATTATTTTGTGAAATATAAGATATGTATAGAAAATTGAGTAAGCATAAATGTGTAAATTATGTTAACAAATAACTATAAAACAAACATCAGGTAATATCTTACAGGTCAAATAAAATACATTTTCAGAAGCTTCCATTGTGTACCTTCCTAATCACACATCCCAAACATCCTTGTTCCACACTATCCTGACTACTTCTTTTCTTTTCTGGATGGAAGCATCCCTGAAATTTTAATTCAGTTTGATTTAGTTGTGAACTTTATAGAAATGTAGTCACATTCTGAGTACTATGAGTCCTGGTGTGGCGCTGTGGGATAAAGCGCTGGATAAAGGTTGGTTTGAACCATAGGGTTAGCGGTTCAAACTCACCAGTCACTCCTTGGACACCCTAAACAGGGTCACTATGAGTCAGAACTGACTCAACAGCACTAACAACAACAAATTAGTATTATATTTCTTATGTGCATTTTTGCCTATATTTTCTTCATCACCATATTTTATTTCACTGTAGAAATATCCATTCTACTTCCAGTGGACTTTTGAGTTGATCTAGTATGGAATGATTATGCACAATGCTGCTACGGACATTCTGGTACATGCGCTCTGAAGCATGTGTGCATGTGTTTATCTTGTGCATGATATTCTTTAGGAGGGGATGTGCTGGGTGGAGGAGGACACACATCTTCGTGTCTACCAAATAATGACATCCACTTTCCCGAAGTGACTGTACCAATTCACACTTGCAACAACAGCAGATGAGAGGTCCGTTGGTCTACATCCTCACCAACAGTATTTTATAAGATTTAAATTTCAGATTCAATTTTTCAAAAAGATTCTCTTTTGACTTTTAAGGATACAAGGTCATCAGTGTATACTCTCTTCAGAGCCTCCATTAATACTATTACCACTTCTGTACAATTGACAGAGTGAGAGTGGCCAGTTGTGGGCTACATTTGGTGCGGTTCCAAATCCCCTCGCAGCCCAGGTCCTGTGTTAGACGTTGTTCCCAGAGCTGAATGAACATAATCTTTTCCTAGTGATCCAGTAAGCATTGAGAATCAGCTTCCAGAAGAAATTATTCTGGAGCATCATTTTAAATGGAATTCAATTTAGAATACCTGGCAGATTGCTTGCCACGATAGCAATCTTTGTCTGCAGTGTGAATGTGCTCTGACTGCTTAATTATTGTGAAGACAATTATTATTGTCTTTCTTTCTGATGAACTAAAAATCCATGGGAATGCTGCTGAAGTAGCTATGTGTTTTGCAGGCTCAGAAGACTCCCAACTTTTGTTGCCTTCACTTAGTGAGACAAAGCTCTACCTGCCTTTTGCTAACTCTGAAGAATGGGAGAATGACATCCTTCCCACTGCTGCACCAAAGAGGTCACTCAGAGGAAGGTTGTGGTTCTTTTAAGATCACATGTAAAATATTGTTGGTAAGACCCAGAAAGCCTCTTGAGAGTAAATGGAGACCATTCATTCTGTAGCTGGAAAAGCAAATAGAAAACTTCAAATGTTCTAAAATAAGGAAGTGTTGCTATGATGCTGAATATGTTTCAGTGCAATTTACAGACTAAAACAAGGAATAAAGACCTGGTGATATACATCTGGAAATCAGCCAATGAAAGCTATATGGAATATAACAGTGTGGTCATCAGGGCTGACTTTATGGCAGCTAATAATACTTTGTCGTTGTTAAGTGCCGTAGCGTCAGTTCCGACTCATAGCAACTCTCTATGAGGTTTCCAGGGAGCAGCCAGTGAGCTTGAACTACTGATTTGCAGTTCAAACCAACCTTGCAGTCCAGTGCATTAACCCACAGCACCACACCATGAATCCCTGGGCACTTACAAATGGTCAGGCACTGAATTAAGTAATTTATATACATTTTCTTATTTAATCTTCCTAACTACTTGATGGAGTCCTGGTATGACACTGTAGAATAAGCACTCAACTATAAGGTCAGTTTGAAATGCAAGGTTGGCAGTTACAACATTAGAATCTGTTGTGTCAAATAAGATGACCAAAGTCAGTTGGCTCCAGAGATAGTTAATCCAGGGTGATTTCCTCAGAACTCAGTGGTGCCTTCTCATTTCAGCTTCTACCTTGTTGCTTCACACTTCATCATTTCCTCAGTGAGTTTACTTTCCACCTGAAATACTCTGGAAGTCCTTGGATGATACTACGGTTATATTTGTGGCTGAAAGGACAGAGATTTGAGTCAACCTTGGAAGAAAGGCCAAGTAATTTACTTTTGAAAAATCAGTCACTGAAACCTTATGAAGAACAATTTTGCACTGACACACATGGGGTTGCCATGAGTCAGAGGTGACTCAAAGGCAACTGGTTTGGTTATTGGTTTAAATCCTGTGAATAGTTTTGGACAGAAGCCCAAGATTTTACTTCACCAGAAGACAAACATTTTTAAGTACACTAATTTCATTAACACTGCAACACTAAGCTCAGACCAGTTGCTGAAAAATTTGTAAGTCCTTGCAAACTGATCCTTCTATTTATTCACTCTGGTTTGAACCCACATAGGAGTCCTGGTGGCTTTTCGCAATGGGAGTCCATTAGTCTGAGTCTCTAAGGCAAAGGGCCAGACAGCTTCACTGGTGAGTTCTACCAAACATTCAGGGAAGAGCTGTCATTAATTCTACTCAAATTATTCCAGAATATAGAATAAGATGGAAAACTTTCTAATACTTTTTATGAAGCAAGCAT
>NW_006408647.1:9758594-9771748 GCF_000296735.1 Chrysochloris asiatica
ATGTAAGAAGGGGGAGGGGAATGGAAGAACAAGGGTAATGGGAGAACAATTAGGCAGCTTCACTTGGGCTAAGTGGGACAGAGGTAAATGATGATGTATGCACAATTTTGGAATACCAGGGCTCCGGGATACAGGGATTGAGGCACAGTTTGAAGGGGTAAAAGAGGGAATAGTGTTAAGATGCTTGGCTGTCTTTTGAATCTTGGTTTCCCTTGCCTACCATTGTAAAATAGACACTTGGTGGCAGGAGTGGGGAAGGAAGAGCCAGAATCATCATTACAGAAAGCTTGTAAATCCGTCTCCAGCCTATAACTGATTGGAATACCTTAAAGGAGGCTAGAAGTTACCCAGTGAAAGAGGCTTCCTGTGGAGCCTTTACATTGGACAAGACCATACGTGGCAACCAGAACCACATCCAAAACAGACTGAGGTAGGAAATTTCCACTGGAAAGGACGAGTAGACCAGCCTGGAATGGCGAGAAGAACAGAAGATATTTCTTGAAAGTCCGGCAGGAAAAATCCAAAACAATAATGGCATTCTGATTGATTACTACAAGAACAAGTAGGCGCTTTGTCCAGAAGCCACCAAAGCAAGTGGTCGGGACCCCTCAGAGCAAACCCCCTCCCAAGACTGAGACTCAAGGGGAATACATGAGCAGGTAAATTGTCTGGCTGGTGACCACGTTGGTCACCAATAAGGGGAAGAGAGGGAAAAAATAGCAATGAAGTTGTACTTACATTGCATCCTTCATCCTGGAGAATCCCCCAGTCCTTTGCTGAGGATAATTGTTGTTGTTAAGTGCCATTGAGTCAGCACTGACTAATAGTGACCCTAGGCACAGCAGAATGAGACACTGCCCAATCCTGGGCCAACCTCACTATTTTTGCCACACTTGAGTCCATCGATGCTGCTACTTGGTGAGTTTGAACTGGTGTTTTTTTCGGTTCAAACCGACCTTGTGATCCAGTGCTTATCCTACAGTGCGATGCCCGTACACCTAGGAATATTATGCTGACTGAAATAAGTCAGTTGTAAAAAGACAAATATTGTATGGTCCCACTATTATAACAAGTCAAGAATGGAGATACACACAGAAAGCCAAGTTCTTTGATGGTTACCAGGGATGAGAGGGAAAGAGAAGGAGACTCACTCTCTAGATTGTAGACACTTGTTACTTTTCGTGATAGGAAAGGCCATCCCAAATAAGGGTGAGATCAGCACAACTTGGCCAAGAAAAATAAAGACATTAAGATGTACACGAGGAAAAAAAGAGTGTGGGCAGCTTTTCACTTTATCTGGGTGAATGGATATGCTGTAGTTTGAAAGCATCTTACTAGTTTGGTTTCTCCCGTCTTTCTAGTGCTTCAGATCTAATTTTAGGGTCTCAGGTTGACCTCACAGACAAAGCTCATGATTGTTGCATTTACCTCAAGAAATCTTATTGTGTGGGTCTACTTGGGTGCCCTTGACTAATATTTAACCTCGTAGTACAAACCATACATCTTTGTCAGAGGCTAGATGGATTGATCTGGAATGTAAAAGTTTATTTCTTGACTAGCTCCCTAACATGTGGGGTTATGTTGCCAGAGGTAACAGTGTTGTCTTGCTATGCAGGAAGTGTGCATAGTCTTTGAGGACAAGGTTTAAGTCAGGGCTTAAAATCACCAATGAGTAGTGATTTTCCACAGAAGCAGAAAAGCTTTCAAGAAACTGTAAGCAGCAGGAGTTCAGGGTTACTGAGCAGAAGCCAAGGCAGACCAGGGTCAGCTTTTCTCAACTATCAACAGATTTTTGTTGACATGCCCAGGCTTTCCCCCAGCCCCAACCACAGACGCATATACATACAGATGCACTTACTAAATCCTGCTTTTCAATGACCATCTCAAGTACTTTATCTTTCTGAGACCTTCCTTGATCTTTTCCATCCTCTCAGATATCTCTCCTCTAAATTCTTTCAGCAATTAGCAGTCCTGTCATACACATTAGCACTTAATTGTGAATTGTTATCTGTTACTATTTCATATACAGATATGCCTTCTGAGCTGAGGGATGTATATACTTCTACCTGCAATTGTTAGCCAGAACAAAGCAGCAGAATTCATGCTCAATCAATTCTTTGGATAGATTGATTCATAAGGGACTTGCCCTCCCCTTCTTGATTAAATTTCATCCAACCAACATTTACTGATGTCCTATTATATATACAGGGTCGCTATGGGTCGGAACCGACTCGATGGCACATAACAACAACAACAATTATGTACCAAGCTAAAGGTAAAGCATTTCATAAATGGGGCAAGTGCAAGTTCTTCAGACCTTTGAGAAAGGATCGTTAAATACAATCACATATAGAGCACATGTAAATAATAGTAAAATACTTGGAGAAGTCTCCAGCATGCTTGTCCCTTCTCCATTATTTAGTGCTGCTCTTCCATACAAAGGGAATGTTGGACAGGACTAGAAATAAGATCTGCCAAAGAGATTTTTGGAGAACTCTAGCATTAATATAAGGAGTTCTGGTAGCATAGTGATTATGAATCGAGCTGTGAACCACAGGGTCAGCAGTTCGACACTACCAGCTGTTCCACGGGAGAAAGATGAGGCTTTCTGCTCTCGTAAAGATTTACAGCCTCGGAAGCCCTGTACAGGGTCGCTATAAGTCAGAACCAACTCCACGGCACACAACAACAACAAAGCATCAATATACAACCACTTGCCCATCAATTTGTCATACTGTGGTGGCTTGAATGTTGCTGTGATGTTGGAAGCTGTGCCATTGGTACTTTAAATACCAACAACATGGTAGTATGATTAGTCCTAACCATAGAAAGGTTGTTCTGTGACAGAACCTTAGAAAGAAACCAAGAGTAGCCATCAGGCCATGGATAGGTGGGCACTGGAAAGCTCATCTAGTTCCTCAGGACACATATATTGGTAACTATCTTTCCCATGTACTGCATGACTGTTGCCTGAGTGGACATGATGGAAATGTTCTTGACTCATGGTACTACTGCTGCTCTTACCCTATACATGTTGTTGTTGTTAGGTATCATTGAGCTGGTACCGACTCATAGTGACATTATGCACAACAGAACGAAACACTGCCCGATCCTGGGCCAGCCTCACAATTGTTGCCACACTTGAGCCCATTGAGGCTTCCACTTGGCCAATCCATCTTGCTGGGGGAGGAGGGGGGTCTTCCTCTTTTTCTCTGACCCTCCACCTTACTAAACATGGTATCCTTTTCCAGTGATTGGTCCCTCCTGACAATATGTCCAAAGTATGAGAGACGAAGTTTGGCCATGCTGGCCTCCAAGGAGCACTCTGGCTGCTCTTCTTCCAACACAGATCTGTTGGTTCTTTTGCCAGCCCATGGAACTTTTAATATTCTCCTCCAACACCATAACTCAAAAACATCAATTCTTCTACGGTCTTCTTATTCACCATCCAGGTTTCACATACATATGAGGTTATTGAAAATACCATGGCTTGGGTCAGGCGCACCTTAGTCCTCAAGCTGACATCTTTGCTCTTCAACATTAAAAAGGTCTTGTGCAACAGATTTGCCTAACGCGATACGTCGTTTGATTTCCTGACTGCTGCTTCCGTGAGTGTTGATAGTTGATCCAAGAAGAATGAAGTCCTTGATAACTTCAATCTTTTCTCCCTTGATAAGAATGTTGTTTATTGGTCCAGTGGTGAGGATTTTTGTTTTCTTTACATTGAGATGTAATCCATACGAAGGCTATGCTATTTGATTTTCATCAGTAAATGTTTTAAGTCCTCTTCACTTTCAGCAAGCAAGGTTGTATCATCTGCATATCTCAGGTTGTTAATGAGTCTTCCTCCAATCTTGATGCCACATTTTTCTTCATTTAACTCAGTTTCTCAGATTATTTGCTAAGCAAATAGGTTGAATAAGTATGGTGAAAGAAAACAACCCTGTCTCACACCTTTCTTAATTTTAAACCATTCAGTGTTCCCATGTTCTGTTCGAACAACTGCCTCTTGGTCGATGTACAGATTCCTCATGAGCACAATTAAGTGTTCAGGAATACTCATACTTCACAATGTTGTCCATAGCTTGTTATGATCCACACAATCAAAAGCCTTTACTTTGTCAATAAATCACAGGTAAACATCTTTCTGATATTCTGATACTCTCTGCTTTCAGCCAAGATCCATCGGACATCAGCAAAGATATCCCTCATTCCACAGCCTTTTCTGAATCCGGCTTGAATCTCTGGAAGTTTTCTGTCAATGTATGTTTGTAGCCGTTTCTGTATTACCTTTAGTAAAACTTTACTCACATGGGATATCAAAGATATTATCTGATGATTTCCGCATTCTGTTGGGTCACCTCTCTTTGGAATGGGCACAAATACAGATCTCTTCCAATCAGTCAGCCAGATAGTTGTCTTCTACATTTCCTGGCATAGATGAGTGAGTGCCTCCTGTGTTGCCTCACATTCTTGAAAGATTTCAATTTTTATTCCTAGGCTATCTTAAGCTTTATCATGAATGAAATGGTAGATTTGCATCTTAAATAACAACACCAGAGATTATAGCAGAAAAAAACAGATTACCATTTTGGTAAATCTGTAAAATTACTCTTATTTTACAGAGGACACTCTGGCCTAGAGATCTTTAATGACCTACTCAAGTTGACCCATACATGTTTCAGTCATCAAAATTACAGCCCTTTATGAAGAAAGCTATAAAAAGCTTTTGTATTTTTGGTGATAGCACTACAATATGTCTTGTTTGGTAAAATAGTTAAATGTCAAGATTCCATCATAGTTATAGTATCTAAGCATTCAATTATTTTAGTTGTATGAAAAGTTCTAATTAGTTAGGAGTTTCTCAGATAATTCATTTTCATAAGACAATTTACTTATGGCTTTTTCTGAATGATCCCAATAGTATATACTGTGAGAACGCTAATGATTCTTTTTTAGGGCAACACGATGTAACTCACAAATCTCACTTTAATTACATGATCTCTTCTTGCAACATCAGAGGGTATCGGAAAAATATAAATCTCCTCAGACTTGTCCTGGCTGGTTAGTGTCACAGGTCTGTCTATGAAAACCATTTTGTGTGTCAAGGAGACTTATAGGCGCAACATCAGCACAAGTTGATTTCCCAGCTGCATTGGGTTATGAATAATTATTTTTATTTTTTGAAAGTGTGTTCAAGTTATTTATTCAAAACACACCTACTGAGTATATAGCACGGGCAGAATAAAGTATTAGCGGACTTGGGTGAATCTTAGACAAGCACAAATCCTTTGTGATCCAGTGACCCAGTCATAATTTCCAGAACCTAGGGTGCCTCTGTTGTCCTCTCTGTTTTCCATGGTTATCTTTATTTATCCACAGGACTCCAATGGCATTCTGGCAGCTTCAGACTCCTTCAGTGGTGCTAAGTGGCTGACAATACCATAAGCCTGTCACCTTCACATCACACTCTTAGAACTGATGTCAACAATGTCACAGCACACCTGGATCTATATTCCAACACTTCTCCCCTCTTAAGGGAAGCAAATGCTTCTCTATAGAAAACAAAAACATTTTTTGCTAGAGTTCTCAGATACAAAGTCACCAGCATAGAATTCTGGGCATATGGTGGACATCTTGGAAAATATTTATTGAGTGAATAAAGAAAGAATTTGACTTTAGAGAAGGCATTTATTCCAGAGGGCAGAAAAGGTTTCTGAAGTCATAATTATTGTCTCCTTGCTTCTTGGATCCATCTACTGGGACCAGTTTTAAGAAGGAAGTCACTGTGTCTTAGTTTTCATAGCAATAATTGGCAGATCTATTTGGTTTCAGATAGCTTGGGTAAGAAGCCCACATTTGAAAGTCACCAGAGCAAGGGGATACTATGATTGACCTGGCTCTGTTACATGACCATCCCTGAACCACTTACAACTAATAGAAGAAACAATTATACTGATCAGCTCAAGTCAGTCAGGGCTACTGTGGAACTAGAATAGGGTCAATTCCACCTAAAGCACTGTGAGAAAGTAGAGAAAGGGAAATTTCTCCTAATAGGCTTCTGCTGTCCCTGTTGTTGTTGTTAAGTGCCATTAAATCGGTTCCCGCTCGGACAGATGGTGAGTTTGAACTGCTGACCTTATAGTGAGCAGCCTAGTGCATACTCTACAATACCACACTAGAACTCCCTAGATGGTGAAACATATAATGAGCTCAGCTGCTAACCAAAAGATTGGAGTCCACACAAAACTACTTCTAAAGAATCAGTCATTGAGAACCCTAAGGAGCACAGCTCTACTCTGACACATATAGGGTCATCATGATTTGGAATCACCTCTATGACAACTTGTTTTTCTGTTGTCTAGAGAAGAGCAAATCAAGAGTGGGGAGGTAACCAACAAATGTTCCTCCCTGACCTCTACCCCTGACAAATACTCAAGAGTAAACTTAGGATGAGATCAAAGTGAAGATGCTCTGACCAGAAGCTATTAGTGTACCTTAGATCACGTTATGCAGACAAGCAGCAGTGCCACATTATCTCCAGGGAAGGTATTCACTTATGAGAGGGCCGTTTCAGTTTTCAGTTAGGGAATTAATTTTACAGGATGGCAGCTATACCCCAAAAGATGTGTTTCATTCTACCTAAAGTAATTGTTGTTGCTGTTAAGTGACACTGAGTCAGTTTTCATTCATAGTGACCCTGTATAGGGTTTCCAAGAAGTAGCTAGCTGGTGTGTTTGAACTGCTGACTTCGTGGTTCTCAGTCCAGTGTTGATCCTACAGTGTCACACCGAGTCCTAAAGTAATGTTATTAAGTGCTGTAGAGTTGGTTCTGACTCATAGCAACCTTGTGTAGGGTTTCCAATGAGTGACAGGTGAATTTGAACTGCCAACCTAGCGGTTCAAACTGACTTTGTTTATCCTTCAGCACCACACCAGGACTCCTAAAGTAATCATCTTTCTCCCACGGAACAGCTGGTAGTTTCGAACTGCTGACCTTGTGGTTCACAGCCCGATTCGTAACCACTACGCTACCAGAGCTCCTTAAAGTAATAGAGGGTAGGAACTCTAAAGCAAGCTAGAGTCAAAACCATGTGAAGAAAGCCAGATATAAATAGTTAATGTTCTTAATTGCTAACTGACAGGGTAGAGATTTGAGTCCACTCAAAGGTATCTCAGAAGAAAGGCCTAGAATTCTACCTCAGAAAAAAGCAGCCATTGGAAATCCACAGAGCAAACTTGTAGCCTGACACACATGGAGCTACTGTGGGCATTGACTCCACAGCAAGGGGGTTAACTGTTTGCCAGAGCCAGAATTCCATCAATTTATGCCCCATACCACCTATATCAGCATCTACTTCTTCAATACACAATAATAACTGATATGCATGATGCTGGAACCAAGGTATATTAGGAAATGGGGAAGTATGTTCAGGATATCTCAGGGAGGTTAAACAACACAACAACAGGAAAAATTCTTGAAATGAAAGTTTCTAATTCATGGCATGCCACTAAGTACAGACTGTGTAATGTATAAACTATGGAGTCAGGTTGTCTGGATTCAAATTTCAACATCCCAGGCCATTGTGTGACTTTGGGCAAGTTGCTTCACCTCTCTGACTCCACATTTTTTCATCTATAAGATAAGAAAGAGAATAATCTTCATTAATAGTATATGCTCTTGCTGTGTCTCAGTTTCTTTTGGTATAAACAAAGGAACCAATGTTTAACATACCAAGCCCAAACCACTCCTGTCAAGTCAACTCCAACTCATAGTAACCCTATAGAACAGGCTAGAACTACCCATAGAGTTTCCAAGGCTGGCTGCCTCATCTTTGTCCTGTGAAGTGGCTGATGAGTTCAAACCACCATCTTTCAATTATCAGTCCAGCATTTAATCCACTACACCATCAGAGATCCTTAATGTTTTACATAGAAGCTAAAATTGGTGTTACATCTGAAGAATGGAAAATATTGGGAAGTGGACATGGTTTATTGAAGCTGAGTGAGTGGGGAAAATGTGGAGGTGAGAATTAGTCTAAACCTCCTAATTCTCAGTGCAACTTATTCTGTGCTTTGCTGTTCCTGGGAGAATAGGCTCTATAAGAACATGTGCTGGCTTCACATGATCCCAGGTTGGTAAGAGGAAACTGATACTATTTTTTGCAGATTTCCTGTGACCTTAAGTAGCCATTATGTCTACTTGGAAAGTGTGAAAGTCAGGAACTTCAGTCCTTTATAGGAAGCAAAACCTTTTCTGAGGACATTTTTTCAAACAATGATCAGGAGAAACTCTATGTCCATTTAGAAGGTTATTGTCCACACCTACAGACATGCCTGTTTATTTCAAACAAGTCCAGCAATGTAGTCAGTGGTGAAGGTTTGGTTTATCCCCTTCAGGCCTGAAAAGGGACTCATCCTCAAGGCCCAATTTTCAGCCAAGTATTATATAGGTATATAGAGGGACAACAACACTAGAAAAGCATGCTCACCCTGGAATTGCCAATCATCCTAAATCAAAAGAGCAACATTTATCCAAGGACAAAGTTGAGAAGGGATGGGAAGGTAGGTGGAGTGGGAATAGAAATCACAGGAAAGAAGTAGGATAACTTGTTACATGGAGAGTACAGCCATCGAGATGAAACAATGTGTATGATTTGTTGAATGTAAAGCTGAAGATCTCTGTAAATCTTCATGCAATTCACACACAAAAAAAGTTTAAAAATAAACAAAAGGTTTGGCTTTGATTTCTGGTTCCATTCTCCCTATGTGACTTCGGATGATGTATTCAAAATTTCTTAGCATCAATTTCCTAATCTGTAGAATAAAGTGTGGGGGATAAAATCTTTCAGAATGGTTGTGGGGAAAGTTTGATGAAAAGTACTTAGTTCCATTCCTGGCACTGAGAGGTGACCTTATTCATCCCCTTGAGAAAGCAAGCTATTCAAGAAAAGATGTATTGAACACTGGGTTTATTTCAAATTGTCCTTTAGTAGGTAGGTTAATCCCACCAGAGGGCGGAAAAAAACAACAACAATGGAGTCATTGCTGTCCTTTGGAATTTGTACTCTGAAAGCAATAAAACCAGTTAAACTAGTTACTGTCAAGTTGACTCTAGACTCATGGCAACCCGATGTGATGTGTGTCACAGTAGAATTGTACTGCATACAGCTTCAGTGGCTAACTTTTTGGAAGTAGATCACTAGAACTTTCTTCTTTTGGATAGATTCAGACTTTCAATGTTTCAGTTAATAATTGGGCCCATTAACCATTTGCACCATCCAGAGACTCCTCTGTAAACTATTGTTGTTGTTTTTGTTATTAAGTGGCTTTGAGTCAACTTTGACTGATAATGACCTTATATACAACAAAATGAAACACTGCCTGGTCCTGAATGATTCCCATAATTGTTGCTATGTTTGAGGCAATTGTAGCAGACACTGTGTCAGTGATCCTCTGCTTTTCCAAGCATGATGTATTTTTCTAGGTACTTCTTCCAAGACAGATTTGTTTGTTTTTCTAGAAGTCAGTCCGTGGTATTTTCAATACTCTGTCAACACCATAATTCAAATGCCTCAATTCTTTTCCCATATACCTTAATCATTGTCCAGCTTTCACATGCACATGAGGCAATTACAAATATCATGACTTAGATCAGGCACATTTTCAGTGACATCTTAGCACTTTAACATTTTTTTTTTTTTAATTCTTTATTGTGAATTGAGTGAAGGTTTACAGAAAAGATGATCAATTTTACATTCAACAAATCATACTTTGTTTCCTCTCAATGATTGCAATCTTCCATGCAACAACAGTTATCCCACTGTCTCCCTGTGTTTCCTATTTCCATTTCACCTTCCTTCCCATCCCTTCTCAATTTGGTCCTTAGGTAAATGGTGCCCTTTTGATCTTCAACAATTGACCATTCCATAGTGAGCATACCTTACCAGTGCTGCTATCCACTGTATGCCTGTCTATTTTTTTTGGATGAAAATTGGGCCCCATGGTGAGTTCCCTTCCAGACCACAAGGGCTATAGTCTTAGGATCCTCTAGTCTCTTTCTGACCAGTGAGCCTGGTCTTTGTATTTTATTTTATTTTTGAGCCTGGTCTTTAAAAAATAATTTTGAGTTTTGTTCCACATTTCCCCCAACTCTACTTGGGACCATCCAATGTGATCCCTTTTAGAGAAGTTGGTAGTGGTAGCTGGGCACCATCTAGTTCTGGTCTCGGAGTCATGTTACTGATGCTCACCTGGTCCATTAGTCTATTGGATTTGTTGATTCCCATCATCTTCAATTTTCATCATTCTTCTTTCTTCTGTACATGGAAAGACCACTAGTTAACTGCACTTTAGATGGCTGCTGATGTGCTGTCAAATTCCCAGACACCACTCACCAAAGTAGGATGTAGACATCACATTTGTGGACTATGTTACACCAATTAACCATGGTGTCCCCTGAGACTATGGTTCTGAGCCCCCATGTTCAGCCACTCTTTGCCTTAAGATGTTTGATAATATCTAAGATGTTTTCATCTTTTCGTTTCCTGTGTGCTCCACCACATTCATAGGTGTGTTGGTTGTTGTTGTTAAGTGTCGTCGAGTCGGTTCCAACCCATAGTGACCCTGTACAGGGTTTCCAAGGGTGGAAATCTTTACGGGAGTAGAAAGCCTCATCTTTCTCCCATGGAGCGGCTGGTAGTTTCGAACCGCTGACCTTAAGGTTCGCAGCCCAATTTGTAACCACTACACTACCAGAGCTCCTAGGTGTGTTGGTAGTAAAAGTAAATACCCATGTACAAATATCCTCTTTCAAACTCTTCTATATTTGTGGGTATACTCCCACTCTCCCTCCCACACCCATTCAGCCTGTATATCTGTCCAGGTATCTGTCTGCAGAACACTGTTGTTACAGTCTTGTATATAACATACTATTTACCTCTATAACCTTTAACTCTTGCATGCTTCCCTGTGTCTTTACCTCTTTTCCTCATTCTTCTATCAACCTCCCTTTTTTTTGTATATTGCTGCAAAAACCATGTGGGGACCATGTCTGACTGCCCCTGGATTCACAAGGGGTAAAGAGAATCAAATTCAAAATCAGCCCCAGGCTGATTCCTTTGAAGTGGAGGTCAGACATGCCTCCATCCCACAATCTTCTTGACCCCATTCTGATACCAACCATCATTCCTACAGCACTCTCTGCTTCACATCTGGATTTGCTAATCTGTTGCAACGACCACACAGAATTCATATTACTCACAATTATAGGGTTTATCAGGGAAGCGAACAGGGTACAATTCAGGATCAGAAAAGCTCAAGACAACAGTTCTCCAGTTAGGAACATCTTTTGTCTGCCATATTGCAGGTACACCTCACTCTTATCTTCAGCGTTTCTGCCATGTGGTCCCTTGGCCCTGCCTTGCTCGGCAAGTGTTACAAAGCTTTTTTAACCAGTCTGAATCCCCAAAGGACACATTCTTCAAGTCAGTCTCCTGCCTGCAGGCACTCAGCTTTACTCAGTACACGGCCTAGAGCCTGCAACTGATCTGCCTACCCATGCCGCCCTCTCTGCTGTAGCTACTTTTCTAGGTAGGAATCTCACATTCTACTTGTTCTTCTTTCCTGATGGTCCTGGGGTTGTCTTTTCCTGCTTCTACGATGGTTCCTTTTAGACCTAGCTGGATTGCAAAACTAACCAATCCCAGTGTTAGAGTCCTGTCTACCTTATTTGCAGTGTCACTCAATCACTTGGTATGATTTTTTTTTTGGTCAATCACAAAAAGATAATTGTTATATGAGACTACTTTTGTAAAAGCTCAAGAAATGGTTTTCATGTTAAAAGAAACAAGATTTGGAGGGAAGGGAGAGTAATTCAAAGGCTACAGTGTAGACACATGTTAACTCAGGTGATGGAGAAGGTAATTGTGGTACCTTGAATTTACTTGATACAGGTTTTCTTTCCTAAATCTTCTTAATTCAGCTGCTTCTTCTAGTTAGGGCTAGTCCAGGAATGGTCAGGGATGGCTCTGCAGGTTTGGAACTTTCAATATTTTGCCTATTTTTTGCTGTTGTTGTTAAGTGCTATTGAGTCGGTTCCGACCCATAGCGACCCTGTGTAGGGTTTCTGAAGAGCAGCTGGTAAGCTTGAACCACTGACCTTGCAGTTCAAACGGCTTTGCAGTCTGGTGCATTAACCCACAGTGCCACACCATATAGAGCCCTTCATTATTGTAAGCCAAGGTATACTTAGGGGTCTTCCTCTTTTTCTCTGACCCTCCACCTTACCCAGCATGACATCCTTCTTCAGCAACAGCTCCCTCCGGACAATAGGTCCAAAGTATGAGAGACGAAGCTTAGCCATCTTGGCCTCCAAGGATGCACTCTGGATGCACTTCTTCCAAAACAGATCTATTGGTTCCGACCCATAACAACCCTGTTTCCAAGGAGCAGCTGGTGAATTTGAATCACTGATCCTGTGGTTCAAAATGTCTTTGCAGTCCAGCTCATTAACCCAAAGTGCCACATCAGGTATTGTTTTGGAATATGTCTGATGTGTTGGTGGCCAAGAGCACATCAGGACATACATGCTCATAGGAAACATGGTTGAAGAGTCATTCTCAAAGATTCCTGAGAGAATAGAGTAGAAAGAAGACATTTGAATTCCCTGTCCCCAACTTGTCTACTCTACATTGCCTCTAATTATTGTGTGCTTTAAAATGGCATTGTCTCTACAAAGATACAACTGATTACAGCACTGAACCAAAAGAAGCCATTGAATTTATTCTGACTCATAGTGATGATGTAGAACAGAGTTAAACAGTTCCATAGGCTTTCCAAGGCTGAAAATCTTTATTTGTTGTTGTTGTTGGAAGCATAGTGCCACATCATTCTCCCAGAGAGTGTCTGAACTCTCAGTCTACAATTGAGTGCTAACAGTGTGTCAGCAGTTCTCCTTTGATTAGAGTACTAGTGACCATAAATAGCCTAATAAAATAATGAAGCCGTATGTGGTTTAGTGGAAAGAGTAAGTTTCAGAGCCCAATTGTCATTTACTAATTCATGTGATATTGGGTAAATTGTTAAGCCTCTCTTGGCCTCAGTTTCCTCATCAATTTTGTTGTTGTTGTTAAGTGCCATCGAGTTGGTTCCAA
>NW_006408647.1:9774067-9814028 GCF_000296735.1 Chrysochloris asiatica
GATCCTTCCTCTTTGCTCCCAACCTTCGCATTCCAATCACCAGTAATGAACAATACATCTTGATTGCATGTTTGATCAATTTCAGATGGAAGAAGTTGGTAGAATTCTTCTATTTCATCCTCAGTGTCTTTAGTGGTTGGTGCATAAATTTGAATAATAGTAGTATTAACTGGACTTTCTTGTAGGTGCATGGATATTATCCTATCACAGACAGTGTTGTACCTCATGACTCATCTGGATATGTTCTTTTTGATGATGAATACAACACCATTCCTCTTCAATTTTTCATTACCAGCATATTAAACCATGTGGTTGTCAGATTCAAAATGGCCAATACCAGTCCATTTCAACACACTAAAGCCTAAGATAGCGATGTTTATGTGTTCCATTTCATTTTTGACAACTTCCAATTTTCCCAGATTCATACTTCGTACATTCCATGTTCTGATTGTCAATGGATGTTTACAGATGTTTCTCTTCATTTTGAATTGTGCTCTATCCATAAATGAAGGTCCTATGGGCTTTTCTTCACGAGCTTTACTCCATTCACGTTATCATGATGAACTCTACTTTGAAGAGGCAGCTCTCCCCCATTCGCATTTTGAGTGCCTTCCAACCTGTGGGGCTCATTTTCTGGCACTATATCTGACAGTGTTTCTCTGCTATACATAAGGTTTTCAGTGACTAAAGATTCGGAAGTAGTTCGTCACTCTTTCTAGTCTGTCTTTGTCTGGAAGCTCATCTGAAACCTCTCCACCATGGATGATCCTGCTGGTATTTAAAATACCGGTGGCATAGCTTTCAGAATCATAGCATCTCACAAGCCAGCACAGTATGACAAACTGACAGATGAGTGATGGTTGTGGTGATGTGCTGTTGAGTCACTTTCAACTCATAACAACCCTGTATAGGGTGTCTGAGGATGTGAATCTTTATAGGAGTAGAAAGCCTCATCTTTCTCCCACTGAATGGCTGGAGAAAATGGCTCCATTATTGTATTAAGCTATTTATAGTTTTGAAATGTTAACCTTGACGTTAGCAGAGTGACTCGTCACCACTACACTACTGTCACTGTTGTTATTAAGTGCCGTCAAGTCGTTTCTGACCCATATATATATTAGCTCATAGTGGGCATTTAATAAACAATGATTTTTATTTTATTTATTTATTTTTTCTAAATATTCCTTCAGGTTCTTTGCAAGTGCTGGGTGTCTTTACTTTGTCCCTATATTACCTTATCTAGATTAACACAATACGTGGAGAATGTCTAACTCATTTCTAACACGTTGTCTTGACCTATTGGTTAATTAATGACTTTAGTTAGTTTGGATGGAAAAAGTTTATACTCTTTAGCTACCTGAGCCCTGTCATCCCAGATGGGGTTTGAATTCCCCAAGTCTTTTGACTCCGAAGCATTCTAGGATTCTCTTACTTCAAAGGTGTTCAGTCATGGTCTCATAATCATTAGCTAGTGAGTTGTTTTTTGTTTTGTTTTGCTTTTTTGTCCTAGATCTGTTTCCTAGAATTCACTACCATGGAATGTATCATACAATACCATTTTGTACTTACATTGCATCCTTCACCCTGGAGAATCCCCCAGTCCTTTGCTGAGGATAATAGTTCAAAAATAACTCAACATACCTACCTTGCCCTAAACTAATTATATTATAAAAACTTACAAGTAAAACCCAAATTTTGCTCTTTAATCCCAAAACTAATTATAGGAATACAATTTTGTTTTATGTTAATCCTGTTATCCTTAAAATAGCAGATCTTTTCTATACATATGTGCTACATCAGAGCATAGGTTCTAGACATTTAAATAGCTGAATGTTAAGGGTCAGAAAGTTGCATGTACGCATGCTAATATAAACATATTATTATTGTTGCTATTATTATTAAGTGCCATAGATTTGGTTCTAACTCTCAGTGACCCTGTATAGCATTTCTAAGGAGCAGCTGGTGGGTTTTAACTGCCAACCTTGTGGCTTATAGTCCTTTGCTGATCCTACAGTGTCACACCAGGAGTCCTTGTTATTGTTAAGCACCATCGAATCAGTTCTGCAACTCTGTATAGAACAGAATGAAACACTTTCCCAATCCTGCACTATCTTCACATCTTCACAATTGTTACATTTGAGCCCTTCATTGATCAATCCATCGCCTTGGAGGTCTGCCTCTTTTTCACTGACCCTCCTCTTTTCCAAGCATGATGTCCTTCTTCAGGGACTGGTCCCTCCTGATAATATATCCAAAGTCTGAGAGATGAAATCTCACTGTCGTCACTTTTAAGAAGAATTCTGACTGTACTTTTACCCACACAGATTTGTTGTTTTGGCAGTCAATGGTACTTTCAATATTCTTATCCAACACCATAATTCAAATGCATCAATTCTACTAAAATCTTTCCTATTCATTGTCCAACTTACACATGCATATGAGGTTATTGGTTTAGGTCAGGAGCACCTTAGTTCTCAAGCTGACTTCTTAGCTCTTAAACCTTTTAAAGAAGTTTTTGCAGCATATTTGCCATATATACATATATGCATGTATAATAAATATATTCATATTAAGCAGTAGCATGAGAATAATAATCCAAATGGCAATACTCATAAAAACTAATAATAACTTCCTTTTTATTCATTGCCTCTTATAACCAGGTAATGCCTTAAATGCTATAAAACATTACACTATTCAAAGTAATCTGTATAGAAACTTTACAAAGGAAGTATTGAAACTCTCAATTTAAGGTAAAAAGTCAAAGGGACAGAGAAGTTGAGTTCATCTGAGTTAGTACAGTTGGTAGTTGGCCAAGCTAGGCATTCCTGGGTTGTGTAAAAAAGTCTGTGGTAATGACGATCTTGGATCCATGGGCCAACACTTGGGAGAACAAGCATATAATGGGTGTCAAATGGGGCAGTAGATCCAACAGCAATTTTCCCGCTGACCCATACAACTTCCCTAAGGCAAGCACACACCTACTGGAGAATGAATGGCCCATACAGTGTTGAAGAGATGAGGTTTATGGAGCTGCAGCCACTATTTCTGATGACATGGTCCTAGTGACGGGGTCCATGATTCCACCATTGTTCTGGGCAGTTCTACTGATGCACTGAATCACCCCGAGACAGAAACTCCATTTCTTGTGGTCCCAGGGCACACCCACTCAATAAACCTGCTCCCCACACCAAAGAGAAACACATGAAGATTCATCTTTCTTTTCCCTGTCTTCCCAAGAAACTTATCTTTGCTAAGTCAATGCCACTGCCAACATAAAGAAGTAAGAGAGGAAGTACATATTGATGTATACGTTGGATGGAACAGGACATTTTAGATCCTGTATGTATACTCAGTTTCAGGAGTTGTGTCAGCCCACTCTCTCATCATAAAGAATTTCTCCTTGTCCCCCTTTTTTATAGTGGAATCTTCGAGATCCTGTTCAGAAATAGAATCACCTCATTGGTCTGAGTTGGCTAAAATTGACTCATGTTTCTTAATTTGAAGCATGTCCATTTAGGAAGAGATTTTTGCTCCTCTTTTTATACACTGGAACACACCTCATAGAAGCTTTCCCTCAGTGCCCATGAACCAGCCTATCCTTTTCTGTGAATATGACTCACTGAGGATGTCCACCTTTCGAGACTCTCTTGTGTTGAGCCCTGGATTCTCAGCAGGCGTATTTTAAGCAGGTCTCTTAGGTCTGGCTTCCTGCCCAGAGTCTCCATTGAAGCCTTGGCCTAGCTTCTATGATATAGCTGGCAGCAGGAAGAACTAAACGTGGTGTGGTGGCCCACATTCCAAATGCCCTCATTTCACAGGACATCCGGCTTTTTGTCTGCCTTCCTGACCAGGCCCCGTGAAGTTGCTCACAAGCTCTGCTGCCCACAGAATTCAACTCCTTTCCCTCAATTCTGTCATCCTGTGAGGGAAAAAGGGCAGGAGAACCAGGCTTATGTCCACTTATTAGTATTTGAGATGTTCTTTAATGGCACCCATCTCTTCTCTAACTAGAGAACAAAGTGGAAAAACTCTAATTGTTTCACTAACATTAGGTTGGACCTGAAACCAAAATAGCTTCCTATTCATTTATCCAAGAAACAGTCTTAGTCAGAGCTATTGGACAATTACTAAGACTTCACTACCTTCTCCCTTCAAAAGACAAGGCCTACTCTGAAGGCCTTACAAGATTGAGAAGAACACGTAGAGTTTGAAGGGAGGCTGAAAGGAAACATGGACGGTTTAGGTTTGGTCTAACACCTTGCCATCTCACCAATCACTCCTTCTATAATGAGAAAGTGTAAGTGTGTAAGTGCCATTGAGTCAGTTCTGACTCAAAGAGACCCTGTTTAGGATTTCCAAGGAGCAGCTCGTATTTAGGACAATGAGAAAGCGAATATAGCAATTTCCTTGATATTTCAGAGAAGACAGAAATTCTATTTGTGACCTGACAGAAAAAGGAGAATAGCAAAAGCCACCCCACTGAACTCAGAATCCCCACCCTTGCACACATAGAAGAGTGGTGTGAACAAGAAGAAGAACTCTGTGTACTCAATTGAAAAATGAGTAGGAAAAAAAAATAAGTAAAAGAATAGAAGGAAACATTAGAAACCTGAAACACACTAAGGACTAAATCAGGGTTTTAAGTATCTACTCTGTTGTAGACAATTCTTTAATTACGGAAAAATCATGCAATGTGACCAAAATACACTAAGATTGTAGTGCAAGGAGTAAAAGTGAAGTACGATTGATTCTCAAGTAACAAATTGTATACTCAAAAGTTTCTTAGACTGGATTATTTCTTTAAATAACTGTGTTTTTTATTAAAGCAGATAAGACCCTCATGGCATATGACCTGAGATAGCATCTTCATTCTTATATTTGTTCATGATTGCATATTGATGAAAATAAGCAGGTTTGCACAGTTTTCAATGGGGCCCTTATCATCATCTCTGGAAGTGCTAGGAGTTCAGAAGTGATATTGCCAGGTCAAAGGGGAATCTTGCACCTGGGACAGAATAGTCAATGACTTCATATCAGGAGCTGCCAACCACTCCCACTAATGGGAGGATTTCCTGTGTGCCCAAGGAAATCATGGGGTTTCTATACTAGGGAATAAGAGGATGGGAATCCAGCCAGTTCCTAACTGTGGCAGTCTATCCTTGTAGGCCTCCGCAGGAGCACTGTATTAAGGACACAAGAACATTGAAGCAAAAGAGAACTTGGTTAGGACAGCTGGCTAATCTTGGATTAATCATGTTGGAACCAACTCTGAAAGATGTAGCTGTGGTAGGAACAGCAGCGCACATTTGACAGAATTCCCCCATTAATGCTATTTAAAAATATCTAGAGACTTAACAGTTTTATAAAAATAACTTGGTACTCTTTGCCTGCAAGTATGACCCCTTCATGGAGAAATTTATGGCAGCTCAGTTCCTCCGTGATCTCACAGAATATGAATAGAGAGACATCTGATTTCAAATATAAAAGCTAGCACATCAAAGTGGAAATAGTATTTTGCAATGTTTTCCTCCCAGGATTATCACAGCCCTTTGACAATTTGTTATACACAGAGGGACTTTCTCATGACCTTAAAGGGGCTAGAAAAGAATTCAAGATTTTTGACTCCCATCTAGGAATCACAGACAAAAATCACATTTAAGAAAATCATATTTAAGAGCAATAGTGATTTTTTGTTTGACACTGTAGAATAAGCACTGGACTGCTAACCACAAGGTTCAAACCTACCAGCTGCTTCTCAGAAGCTCTTTACAGGGTCACTATGAGGCACTTAGCAGCAATAACAACAAGGGCAGTAGATGGGCGTAGCAGTAAAATTCTGACCTTCTATGAAGGAGAATCAGGTTCCATTTCCAGCCAATGTACCTCATGCACAACACCACCAGTTAGGCTTCCATGTTGCTATGCCTGGGGATATACTGGGTTATGCATTTGGCTGCTAACCACAAAGTCAACAGTTCAAATCTACCAGCTGCTCTGGGGGAGAAAGATGAGGCTTTGAGCTCCTGCAAAGATTTATAGCCTTAGAAACCCTACAAAGGGTTACTATGAGTCAGAACTAACTTGATGACACACAACATCAGCATGATGCTGAAAAAGTTTCAGAGGAGCTGGCAGACAAAGATAGACTAGCATGAAAGACTTAGTAATAAACTTAACAAAAATCAGTCGATGAAAATTCTAGGTAACGAAAACCAGTCAATGAAAATTCTAGGAATCACAATATTCCAATCTGAAACCAGTCATGGGGATGGCCCATGATAGGGCAGTGTTTTGTTCTCTTGTGCATGGGGTAGTCACAAGTCAAGAGCCGACTCAATGATAGCTGACAACAAGAGCAGTCTGAGGGTACTCTGTGCACTATAAATCACACATATTTGAATGCAACATTAGACTATTATGTATACATGATTGAAAGGTTGTGTTATATAAGATTCCCGCACCTTCCTTGCTGAGGGCTCTCTCTTTTTTTGTTGTTGGGTTGAGAAAGCGAGTGGTCATGTTGGAAAACCCATGTGGCAAGGAACTGTAGGTGGCCTCCAAGAGTTGAGAATCACCTCCAGAGTTCGTTCAGCAAGAAAATGATGTGCCCAGTCTTACAGATGTAAGAAATGAATTCTGCCAACCACAAGCTTGGAAGCAGAGCCTTCTAATAGAGATTCAGATGAGGCTGCAGCCCTGGCTAACTTCCTGATTGTAATCTGTAAGGACCTGAGCAGAGAACCCAATGACACCAGGCCTAGATTGATCCACAAAACTGTAAGATAATAAATATGTGATGCTTTAAACCACTGAATTTGTGGAGCAATAGAAGATGAAATCAATCTGTCTCCCATAGTGAAATGATTGTCAGAGATTGTTGTCAGAGGACATTCTTTAGGAATTCTAAGGAAGAGCCAAATCTTTCGAAGGCAGTATAAATTACTATGACTAGAATATTATTTAAATAATGTTTGAGTGTCTTAAGTCATGTTACATGCTGTTAGGTGTCACGTGCTATTAGGAAATGCTGAGTTGATTTGGATTCATAGTGACCTCATGTGACAGAGTAGAACTGCTCCCAAAGGGTTTTCTAAGATATCATTTTTTTGACTCGAGTTTTGGGAGCACAGTAGTTAAGTGCTCATCTTCTAACCAAATAATCAGCAGTTTGAAACTACCTCATGAGAAATAGATGCGTCTATCTGCTCTATAAAGATTACAGTCTCTGAAACCATCTGGGCAGTTTCGCTCTGTCCTTCAGGGTCACTGAGTCAGAATCTACTCAACAACAACGTGTTTAATCTTTATGGGATCAAATTGCCAGGTCTTCCCCTACAGGGTCACTGAGTGAGTTCGAACTGCCAGTCTTTCTGTTAGCAGTCAAGTACGAAATCATTGTGCTACAAGGGTACCTTATTCACCACATTTGTTGCTGTGGTTAAGTGCCATCGAGTTATTCATCACATAAACTATAGGAAAATTGGACATTTAGATTTTCATTCTTCTACAGCAATGCATCTTTTGTGATATAGTCTCATCAAGCTTTGAAATGACATTGGAAAGAAAGTCATTTTCCACATAGTTCTTATTAGACCAAGAAGATACCTTTAAAAATTAACCATCTTTCTCATTCCTTAAAACAAAGAATAGATTTCATATAAACAGAGGCTCAAAGGTCACTAATTTCCTTCTTCTTTGTTAGTAACATAATGTTAAAAGAATTAAAAGGAGAAAAGTGCTTCAAGCAAATTCTCTCAACATATTTCATTTTTGAGCATAGTTTCTATAGTTTAATGATGCTACCTACCACAGTCCGTGGTCCTTTGGAGCAATCTAATGCAGCTCCAAAATAGCTCTGAACAGTGCTGCCCATGACAATGAGAGGCTGAGAGAACTGGCAGCCCCCTGAGACCCTAAGCTCACATTACTCTGTGGGAGAACAGATAGCCTCGCTTTTTTCCAGCCTGAAAGTAGATATATTACACAGCTTGATTTCATTCAGTTTCCAAATGGGATCTGGGACCTTAGATTTGCAAAGGCATGTCTGCTTTGTCCAGGGAAGACCAGACTGTAATATCAAGGAGAACTGGAGTATACTGACCAGAATCACTTGTGCATATTATCAAAAGTAGCAACAGAAGCTGGAACAAGCACTCATAGGTCTTTGGAAGAGTCTGGTGTTGTTTGAGCATTGTTTGGAAAATCAGTGGACCTCTAGCTCCATTCCTAGGATGGGAAATAGTTCTCAAATTCCAATGGTAGCTCAAACGGATTAAGAAGGACTGCAGTGCCATACGTGTGGTCTAGAGAAGGGGCCTGCGCTGAATCTGCTAGGAAAGAATGCTGTGATGGGAGAGTGACGGGCTTTGGAAGTGGAAGGAGCATGTGCCAGAGCTGTGGTGGTATCACAGAGAACCCACAGTGAAAGTGTGCCAGGTGGCTTTCCATTGCAAGAGAAGAAATGTCTCTCTCAAACAGATCTAATGTCAGCTGAAAAACTCTTGTTTTGTTCAATAAACCCTCCCAAGGCTAAACATCAACACCTTTCCTAGCAGAATAAAACAATGTTTTTAGTTGTTTACATATTACTAAGAAGATCCTGAACTCTGGCATTTTTGTGAAGAATTCTCTCAGTGGTTAATCCAAGCAAACATAATTTGCATTAATATCCAACAGTTAAAGTTTTTTGGAATAAAATGCCATTTTAAAGAGAACCAAATGTGGAAAATACCAAACTATATTTTGCCTATCATGAGGGCGCCGCTCTCATTTTGAGATACAACTAGTTGGAAGTTATTTTTTTCAGGGCTGGGGACAGACTGGCACGATCTAGCCCCACATTTTCCTCATCTTCCACTTCCAAAATGGCTCACAGGCATTTGACCTTCTATGGTAAGCTTATAGAATGAAGCCAAGTTAGCCACAAAGGCACCTAACCTTGGACTTTGGCCCCACTGCCATTATGCTTTAATCAAAAACTTAAAGGAATAATACACCGAGCTCAAGCCCAGTCCAAGCAAACCTAAAAACTTCCATTATGGACTCTTGTTAATTAATTCCCATTCAGATGATCCATTGAACCACTGGGAGGGAGCAGCTAACTTAGTTGCCCTTTTAAAAATATTGTCTTTCTATTGAAATGTTTTAGGAACTAAAAGGAAAGGTTCCTGCTGGCCTGTTTCATGCCTAATATCTAGAAAACTGCCAGCTGCTCAGATGTGGCTTTTCTGAAAATCTTCTATCCTCTACATGCCTGGCCACCAGGGAATGGTTCCGTGGTTCACTAGAGCAAGTGATGGAAAGGAGAGAGGCCAGCAATTACATATGGTTGTGAATCATTTCCTGCAGCATAATTAGGCTTCTGGAATCTCTACCTGTCTACAGAGGCTGTTTAGGGTCCCAGAGAAACAATTTAATGCTTATGGATTATCCTTTCAATAGAATATTAGGTAGACATTAAAATGAGGCAGCACAGAAGCATGCTCAACTTCAGGAAAAGCTCTTCATTAAGCCTTTACCTTGAGGTTCCCATAACATTTCATCACTAGCTGATGTTGAACAGATTCTGACTCAGAGACTTTTTGTGTTAAAAGTAGAACTATGTACCATTGGGTTTTCAATGACTGATTTTTCAGAAGTAGATCGCCAACTTTTATTTCTATACACCTCTGAGTCAACTTAAATTTCCAATCTTTTGGTTAGCAGCCAAGCTCAGAAAAAAAAAAAAAATGTTGTTGATACTTTAGATCACATAAGTAAGTCGGCCGTGTTCTCAAATAAATGTCTGAGGGGACATGTATATCAAGGTGTCAGCAATGGTTATTTCCACGTTAAGGTATAATAAGTCTTCCTTTTTTCCTTCCTTCTTAAATTTTCTCAGCATTCTTCTATATATACTTACTACTTTTGTGCATTTGCAAACACTTGCTCATTGCCTGAGTACAAATAAGTTAATGTTCAGAAATGAAACCTCTTTCTGCTCCTGCAGCACATGGCTCCTATGACTTGTCATTATGGTTCTTCAGTAGATAAGGAATTTTTAAGAACCAGACCCCAAGTTGACCCCTAGCTCTGATACCTACTATTCAAGTGACCTTTAGACATTTGGTTACCTCAACAAGCCTCAGGTTTCTGGTCTATTAGTGAAGAATCTCATACTATCTACACATTGCAGTGAGGTGACATATAGGTATCATTGTTGTTGTTAAGTGCTGGCGAGTTGGTTCCAACCCATAGCAACCCTGTATAGGGTTTCCAAGGAGTGGCTGGTGAACTTGAACTGCCAACCTTGCAGTTCAAACTGACTTTGTAGTCCAGCGCATTAACCCACAGTGCTACACGTATCATACTATCTATCAAATGAGATCAAATAAGATATTTAATTGTAAAAATATTTCCAACTCTATGATAACTTTTAGGTCTTACTCACATCCCCTTTTGGTGGTGATGTCCACACAAGATTAGGAAGAATCAAGAGGACCCAAATTAGCATGTCAGGATTACTCCTTACAATTCAGTTAGGGCATATAGAAGTAAATGAAATGTTTTAGGAACAAGAAAGGCATATTCTTTGTTTGTTTGCTTGTTTTTGTTTTTATTATGAATTATGTGATAGTTTACACGGGAGAACATTAGCTTTACATTCATCCTATCTTATTTCGTTTCATTGCAATGATTATAATCCCCTGCATGCATCATCAAACAAAGGATACCCCCTACAAGCCTGCCCCTTGGCCATCAGCACACAGCCCCTCTCACTCCCTGAATCCAGAGTCCCCAGCTGCTCCATCTCTCCACATCATCTTTTCTGCCTGCTTCTCTGGCAGCACTGTTTCACTGGGTAGGGTCCCGTACTCCGCTTTTCTCCCTTGAAGGTCTCAGAGACCTCCACTATAATGTCTACCTTTAAATTTCCAATACTCACAGTCAGTCCTCATAGCAATTATTCACTATTGAACCACAGTAGTCGTACCCCATCTCCTTTCATCAGCCCTGTCCAGACAGGTTGGAAAAAACTCAGTGAAGATTCTACCTTTCCCCGCCCCATCTGGAACTAGGTTCCCTCTTGAAAGCTTGTAAGCCAGTCACTTCTTGCCTTTGTAGCCCTTTCCACCCCACCCCCATTTTGGGTAGCCAAAGTCTAAGTTGCCCATCCTTGTTGATCCTGTGTACGGAGGAGGTGGGAATGATCCTCACTGTAAAGATTTGTTCCCTCAAAAGGCATATTATTTTTGACAGAAATGCTTGGTGTGCTACTTTATGATGTCAGTTTAATCAAATTAATATTCAACTACTCTGACTCATATAATCCAATTTAAATATATTTTATAATTATATGGCATCATGGTATACTGTAGGGTCAGCAGTAAACTGCAAACCACAAACTCAGTGGTTCCAACCTAACAGCTGCTCCTTGGAAACCCTATACAGGGTTTCTATGAGTCACTTGATGGCACTTACCAACAACAGCAACAACAATGGTAACTGAGCCAAGCATGTTTTCAAGCTACATAAGCTTAACCAAACTACCCAGGTACCCCAGAGTAGAAAATAAACAAGGTGGCTCCTAATCTAGGAAGATGCATGGACTCCAAAAGGTGACTCATGGACTTGGTTAGGAAAAAAGATGGCATCCTAATTTCACTAACTTCCAAGTGAAATGAATCATTTTGTTCCATTTTGAATGTAGGTATGAAATTATAACAGAATCATTGTTAGTAGCAGAACCTATACAGTTGCCATCTTTAGAAACCGTAGGTATTCTCATTAGCATTGTTGCAGATACCTTAGATCACATAAGTAAGTCTTTCAGCGAATGTACTGAAAGATTGTGGCTCCTTCTTTTTAAAATAGTACAGTAGTTTATTAGACCTGTTGCTTAACCTTGTTGTTTAATGGTTTAATTGCACAGTACATATATTTCTATAACAAATTAGATTTTTAAAAGACTTTGATAACTATAATTCAATAAAATTTGTTTCTGTTATAATACTACATATTTTATTTTTCATATCTTAATACATTATTTTGAAAGGACTTCTTTAGATTGACAAAAGGATCGTTGGCACACACACACAAGGGTTAAAAACCTACGTAAAATCCATCCATAGGCCTAATTTAGGGATGCATTTTTTTTTTTTATTTTGAGCAAAAATGTTGGAGCAGCTACAAATTTGTCTATAATTTGGTCAAATTTGGCTCAGAGGTTACATGTCAGGAGCTTTGGCTTTAATGAGTCCAGATTCCAATTTGAAATAGGCTAACCGAATCCAATACCCACTTCACTTCTTTGCAATTACTTTTGGGGCATTGGAGGAAAAATTAAAATTACAATGCCTTGAAACAAAGTAGAAATCCCCAGGTACAATTAATTCCCTTTTTTGTACCACTGTAAAGCATTAAATAATTTGGTTCTTTCAGGAGCTTTCAAGAGGAGTTCTGGTTGGCACTGTAGGATTAGCACTGGACTGCTAATCATAAAGTCAGCAGTTCAAATTCACCAACCAATCCCTGGAAACCCTATACAGGGTTTCTATGAGTCAGAACTGACTCTACAACTCTTAATAACAATAACAACAAAGAGATGTTGGGCTGTACTAGTGAGTGGAAACTTTGCTATGATTATATAACACTTGACATAATCATATAATTTTGTATAAATAGATGCAACATCAATATTTTCACTTCTAGTGGTAACATGAAGCATAAAATTATATACTTGACAACAACAATAACATAGTTATAACTACCTGATAATCCAAGAATCAAGCTAGAAAATGCCATAGCATTTTTAAAATCCAAAGAATTATTTTAGTGTACTTCAAGTGTGCATGTTTGATGATAATAATGTAGAATTTAGAGGTAAAGTGTTAATGAAGCATCTATTTTATAGCAGAAATATCACACAGAAGTATAATGTAAAGGAAAACTAACTTTGGAATTTTGTTGTCATTGGGTTAACTCTGATTCATGAATAAGTTTTTTCTGTCTCTTGTGACACTTAGACTGGAAAGCGTTAGGCTTATATAAACCTGTTTCTATTCATTATTGTTCATGGAGGGTGCAATAGCTGTGGAGGATAAGCACTGGACTGCAAACTCACCAGCCCACCAGCCGATCTGAGAGAGAAAGATAAAGACTTTCTGCTCCCACAAAGATTTACAATCTTGGAAATCCTATTCAAGGTTGGTATGAGTTGGAACCGACTTAACAGTACTTAATAACAACTCCTTAAAAGATATAAAAAAAAAATAGTGATTAAACTTACCTAATTAAACTTTTAAGTGTTCTATCTCCTTTCTCCACTCTCCATGAAAATTAAATCAGTAATTATTGCTATTCAATTCTAGTTGCATGTAGCACAATAAAATTGATTCAGGCTCAGGTCATATCAGCAGCATACATTCCAGTTCAAATTAGTTCAAACCAATAACCATGAGATCATTGATTTAGTGTTATAATGATAGAAACATGCTTTCTTCACAGGCCAATCTGAAGATTCTTGATACAAAAATAGCCAATGTTTATGAGCTTAGTATCATGATAGATACACTAGTAATACTCTTAATTAGAATATATTCCTATTTATATCTTTAAAAAGAGCCCTGGTCAATAGTGAATTACAAGCTAGGCTACTAACTGCAATGTCAGTCATTCAAATTTATCAGTCACTCCAAGGGAGAAAAATGAAGTTTTCTGCTCCTGTAAAGATTTACAGCCTCAGAAACCTTATGAGTTGTTACTTACTCTGTGGCACACAACTATCATCACTATGATACTCACTACAAATTCAACTTTATAAAGAGGTGGGCAATGAAGAAGCCAATATTATTTTGATGGTAGCGTAGTGATTACAAATTGGGCTGCTAATTTCATGGTCAGCAGTTCGAAACTACCAGCTGTTCCACAGGAGAAAGATGAGGCTTTCTGCTCCTGTAAAGATTTACAGCCTTGGAAACCCTGCACAGGGTCGCTATGAGTTGGAACTGACTCCACAGCACAACAACAAATCTGTTAGTTCAAGCAGAACTTCCAATTTCATGAAATACTTGCCTTACCATAACCCTGTGAATTGTTGTTCTTGCTAGGTGCAATCAAGTCAGATTCGAATCATAGCTACCGAGACACAATAGAATGAAACCCAGCCAGGTCCTATGCCATCCTCACAACTGTTGTTATGCTTGATCTCATTGTTGCTTCCACTATGTCCATCCATATTGTTGGTGCTCTTTGTTTACCAAGCATGATGTCCTTCTTCAGGGACTAGTCCCTCTTGACAACATGTCCATAGTACTTGACATAAAGTCTTGACATCCTTGCTTTTAAGGAGCATTCTGGTTGTACTTCAAAGACAATGTTGTTTGTTCTTCTAACAATCCATGGCACTTCCAATATTCTTCTCCAACACCGTAATTCAAATGCATCAGTTCTTCTACGGTCCTCCTTATCTATTGACCAACTTTCACATGCATATGATTGATCGAAAATATCACTGGTTGGTTCAGGCACACCTTAATCCTCAAACTGACATCTTTGCTCTTTAACACTTTAAAGAAGTCTTTTGCAGCAGATTTGCCTAATGCAATATATTGATTGATTTCTTGACTACTGCTTTCAGGAGTGTTAATTATGGTTCCAAGCAAAATTAAATCTTAGATAGCTTCAATTTTTTTCTATGTGTATCATGAAGTTATTTATTCAATTGTGAGGATTTTTGTTTTATTTACATTATGGGGCAATCTATACTGAAGGCTGTAGTCTTTGATCTTCATCAGTATGTCTTTCGCTGCTAAGAGCTTGACATGACATATCTCATTCACTACAGTGTTTAAATTTCACTACAAGTTTGCAGTGATTGTCCCCACACTTCAGATGAGTAAACCAAGACTAATTTGAGACCAAGATAACAGAACCAGCATGCAAACCTGGATTGGTTTGATTCCTAAATCTTTGCCTTGGCCACTGGGCTAAACAGACATCTTGTACCTTAGAATTGCCTGGTTATACTTTTCCTTGAACTTTTTATTTTTAATTATCTCAACCCTAAAAAACAAGCTGCAGAAACAGTACAGCAAACACTGCTAAGTCATCCATATAGATCATCAAGGGTTTAATTTTTGCTTCCTTTTCTTTTTTCTTTTCTCTATATACACATATTTTGTTGTAGTTGAACCATTAGAGAATTTGTTGCAAATGTTATATTTCTCGCACCCCCGAAATCAACATAAATCTCAAAAAAACAAGAACATTCTCCTGACCCCCAAAGTATTCTTATTACATACCAGATATTTAACATTGATACCATTCTATTATCCAGACTGAATTCCCTTAGTTGTCTCAATGATGATTTTTTTTAAATTAATTTTTCCTAATTGAGCATTTAATGACTGCAATCTTACTAAGTAGACCACTAGGCCTTTGTTCAGTACCTCTAGGTGTATTAGAACCAACTACCTTTTGGTTAGTGTAAACTACACAAATGATGTAAAGAAATTCATAAAGCAGCACCTCACCCCCACCCCCTACTAGAAGACCCACCACCATAAGATTCCATTTCTTGGCCAACTGCTTACCAGAGACAGAAAGAGGTCTCGATATAACTTGAGACTAGAATGGAAAGTGCCTGGGGTAAAGGTTGAAGGAATGGAAATACTAACCAAACGCATTGCCGATGAGTTGATTCTGACTCAGAGCAATTCTATAGGATAGAGTAGAACTGCCCATAGGGTTTCCAAGGCTGTACAGCTATATGAATGCAAATGGTCACATCTTTCTCCACAGAGTAGCTGGTGGGTTAGAACTGCTGACATTTCAATTAGTAGCTGAGGGCTGAATCACCCTTCCACCAAGGCTGCTTGTGGAATATTAGAAAGAAGGTTTTAAGAAGTACTAGCTATGAAACATGAGTAAAATGGTATGCAAATAGAAAAAACAACACAGTTTATAAAATGTGCTGAAATGTAGCCAAGTGTGGTCACTGGCTAGAGTGTGTGGGAATTACAACACTAGGGTCAAAGCAGCACATTAAAGTCAAATTGGCATGTTCTAAAAATCCGCAGGACAGCTCTATGTGAAATTGGTCTTATGCCTAGGGTTAGACAGAACACAGTCATGTTAATAAAAATAGCAATTCAGGATCACTCTTTTTACAGTGAATTATTAACCCTAGTGAAAAATATTGTGCATAAGGTCACTATGGGTTGGTACCGACTCAACGACACCTAACAACAACAGCAGCTTCACTGAAAAAGGGCAAGAAAATTAAATGCATCTAGTTTATTATTACTCATGTCTCTGTCCTCCATTTTTTCACATTGCAGAAATAGATAAGTTCTTTTACGTTGTTTTTGCTCCTGACTCATAGTGGTCATGGCAATGAAGAGATGTATTGCCTAATCCTGCACTAACCTCATGATTGGTTGTGATTTGAATTGTTATAATACATAGGCTTTTATCTGGTTGATTTTTGGAAGTAATTAACAGGACTTTCTTCCTAATACTAGCAATTACTTTACAAAAGGCTTTTTTTTAAGCAAGTGCACTGAGAAGAAGCATACTATCTAATCTACTTGAAAATAAACACTTAGACAAATACTGAAAATTTCGTGAATTTTATTTTCATAAAAAGGGAAGCACCTACATTCACTAATTGCTAACATTTTGCATTATTCACTTTCCTTGTGTGTATATATAATTTTCATTTGTTGGTTTTAAGTGCCGTTGAGATGGTTCTGACTCATAGGGACCTAGTATAGGGTTTCTGAGGAGCAGCTGGTGAGTTTGAACCTTCAAACCGACCTTGCTGTCAAGTGTTTGTCCTACATTGCCATACCAGGACTCCATATATATAATCAATTATATGATTGCATGATTCAAAATGGTCAATACCAGCCCAATTTGGTTCACTAATGGCTAGGAAATTTATTTATCCCATTTCATTTTTGATAACTTCAAATTTTCATATATTTTTTGATAACTTTTTTATACCTTCCAATTTTCAATTTAAAATTATAAAAAATGAAAAGGAATAAATAAATATCAATATCATAGACATTAGTGAGCTTAAATAGACTAGTATTGATTATTTTGAATCAGACAATCACATAGTTTACTATGCCAGGCATGACAAATTGAAGAGGAATAGCATCACATTCATCATCAAAAAGAACATTTCAAGATCTATCTTGAAGTACTACAATGCTGTCTGTGAAAAGACAGTATCTATATGCCTACAAGTTACTTCCACTACTGTTCAAATTTACGAACCAACCACTAAAGCCAGTGATGATGAACTTGAAGAATTCTAACAACTTCTTTGGTCTGAAATTGATCAAACATATAATCAAGATGCATTGATAATTACTGGTGATGGGAATGTGAAAGTTTTAAACAAAGAAGAAGGATCAATTGGAAAATATTGCCTTGATGAGAGAAATTATGCTGGAACTCACGTGACAGAATTTTGCAAGACCAATGAATTTTTCATGGTAAATATCTTTTTTTTAGTAACATAAAACTCACATGGAACTCATCAGATGGACTATACAGTAATCAAATTGAAAATATCTGTGGGAAGACACAATAATGAAGTACTATATCATCAACCAAAACAAGGCCAGGTTAGACTGTGGAACATAACATCAATTGCTTATATGCAAATTCAGGCTGAAGCTAAAGAAAATTAAGACAAATTCGTGACAGCCAAAATATGATCTTGAATATACCCCACCTGAATACAGAGAAAATCTCAAGGAAGACTTGATGTCTTGTGGAATGACATCAAGAACATCACAGAGGAAGAAGGCAAAAGGTCATTAAAAAGAAAAGGAAGATGGAAAAGACGAAAATGTATGTCAGAGAAGATTCTGAAACTTACTCATGAGAATGCAGAAGCTAAAGTCAATGGAAGAAATGAGGTAGTAAAAGAGCTGAGCAGAAAGTTTCAAAGGAGAGTTCAAGAAGACAAAGTAAAGTGTCATAATTAAATGTGCAAAGACCTGGAATTAGAAAACCAAAAGGGAAGAACACACTCAGCATTTCTCAAACTGAAAGAATTGTAGAAAAATTTTAAACTTAAAGCCTCAATTTACAATATTTTAGGATTCTATGGGCAAAGTCTGGAGTCCTAGTGTGGTGTTGTGGGTTAATATGCTGGACTGCAAAGTCAGTTTGAACTGCAAGGTCAGCACCTCAAGCTCACCAGCTGCTCATCAGAAACCTTGTATAAGGTTGCTATGAGTCAAAACCAACTTGATAGCACTTAACAACAACAAGAATAATGGGCAAGATCTACTCAATCTGTCTATTAGTCTACTTTACTGTGGAAGTTTGCATGTTGCTGTGATGCTAAAAGCTATGCCACCAGTATTTTGAATGCCTGCAGGGTCACCCATAGTGTACAGGTTTCAGCTGAGCTTCCAGACTAAAACAGACTAGGAAGAAGGAGAGGCAAACTATTTGTGAATATTAGCCACTGAAGACTTGTGGCATGTTGTCAGATAGAACCAGAATACTTAATACTGAAGTATTAGAAATAGAACCATAATATTGTCAGATATAGTGCTGGAAGATAAGCCCATCATATTGGAAGGCACTCAAAATGCGACTGGAGAAGGAGAGTTGACCGCGATGACATGAGTGACTTCCATTTGATAATAGGTCACAACTGAAAATGAGGAGAAACATCTGTAAACAGCCATTAATAATCAGAATGTACAAAGTACGAATCTAGGAAAATTCAAAGTGGTCAAAAATGAAATGGAATGCATAAACATTCATAACCTAGGTATTAGTGAGCTGAAATGGACTGGTATTGGCCATTTTGAATCTGTCAATCACATAGTTTACTATGCTGGGGATGACAAATTGAAGATGAATAGTATCACATTCATCACCAAAAAGAACATTTCAACATTTGCCTTGAAGTATGATGCTATATGTGATGGGATAATATCCATACACCTACAAGGAAGACCATCTAATACCACTATTATTCAAATTTAAGCACCAACCACTAATGCCAGTGATGATGAAATTGAAGAATTTTACCAACTTCTTCAGTCTGAAATTAATCAAACATGCAATCAAGATGTATTGGTAGTTACTGGTAATTGGAAAGCAAAGGTTAAAAACAAAAGGGAAAGGATAGGTAGTTGGAAAATATGGTCTTGGTGATAGAAATGATGCTAGAGATTGTATGATAGAATTTTTCGAATATCTTTTTGAAACAACACAAAAGATTGTTATACACATGAACTTCACCAGATGGAATACACAGAAATCAAATAACCACATCTGTGGAAAGAGATGGTGGAAACACTCCATATCATCAGCCAAAACAAGGACAGGGGCAGACGGGAAGAGACCATCACTTGCGCCTATGAAAGTTCAGGCTTAAGCTGAAGAAAATTAAAACAAGTCGACAAGTGCCAAAATATGACCTTAAACTTAACCCACCTGAATTTAGAAATCATCTCAAGAATAGATTTGATGAATGACACAATAATGACCAAAACCAGAAGAGTTGTAGGATGACATGAAGAACGTCTTACAGGAAGAAAGCAAACAGTCATTAAGAAGACAAGAAAGAAGGAAAAGACCAAAATGGATGTCAGGAGAGACTCTGAAACTTGTTATCCAGTGTAGAAATACTAAAGCAAATGGAAGCAATGAGGAGGTAAAAGAGTTGAACAGAACATTTCAAAGGGTAGCTCATGAAGACAGTCAAATATTATAATGAAATATGTAAAGATCTGGAGTAAAAAAAAAAAGCAAAGGGAAGAACATGTTCACCATTTTTCAAGATGGAGGAACTGAGGAAAAAAATCAAACCTTGGCTTGCAATATTGAAGGATTCTATGGGCAAAATACTGAATGACACAGAAAGCATCAAAATAATATAGAAGGGATACAGTCACTGTACCTAAATGAAATGGTCAATGTTCAACTAATGTCGCTGAACGCAAAGAATACCAGAAAGATGTTTACCTGTGCTTTATTGACTATGCAAAGACTTTGGATTGTGTGGGTCATAAGCCATGGAGAACATTGCAAAGAATGTGTATTCTAGAAGATTTAATTATGCTCATGAGGAGCCTCATAAGCACAATTAAGTGTTCTGGAATACCAACTATTAACAGTGTTATCCATAGTTTATTATGATCCACATAGTTGAATGCTTTTGCATAATTAATAAAACACAAGTAATCTTCCTGGTATTCTCTGCTTTCAATCAATATCCATCTAGCATCAGCAATGATGTCCTTTTCCATGTCCTTTTCTGAATCTGGCTTGAATTTCTGCAACTCCACGGTGAAATGCTACTGCAACCTTTAAAAAAAAATTTTTTTTTAAGCTTTTATTGTGAATTGAGTGATCGTGTACATGGCAGATCATCGGTTTTGCGTTCAACCATTCGTTTCTTGTTTCATTGCAATGATTGCAATGTCCTCCATGCACTATCAGTCAATACTATTTGCTTCTGTTACTTCTTTCCCCCCCTTTTTTTGGATACACACACACAAAAAAAACCCCACAGGAATACATAACCATTTAAACAACCAAAGGGCACATTTTACAAGCCAGTCTTCTGTAACCGGTTTTTGAAGTGTTTTCAGCAAAATTTTACTTGCCTGTTATAAATGATATAGTTCAATGATTTCCATGTTCAGTAGAGTCACCTTTCTTTGGAATATGCACAAATACAGATGTCTCCCAGTCAGTTTGACAAGTAGGTGGTCTAGACTATTGAGTATTGTGGCAGTTTGTTGAAGCATTTAAATTTGCATTCCATCAATTCCTGGAGCCTTGCTTTTCAACAATGTATTCACTGCAGTTTGGACTTTTTCCTTTGATACCATTGGTCTTGGTCATAGGCTATCTCCTGAAATGGTTGAACAATTCTTTTTCGGTACAGTGACATGTATTTTCTCCAGCCTCTTCTGATGCTTCCTGCATGGTTCAATAGAATCATTCAGTATTAAAATCTGAGGCTTGACTTTTTCTTCAGTTCTTTCAGTTTAAGAAATGCTAACCATGTTATTCCATTTTGTTTTTCTAACTCCAGGTCTTTTCACATTTAATTATATTTTACTTTGTCTTCACAAGCTGCCCTTTAAATTTTTCTCTTCAGCTCCTTTACTTCATCATTTTTTCCACTAGCTTTTTAGCTATGTTCAAGAGCAAGTTTCAGTCTCTTGTGGCATCCAATTTTGCCTTTTCTTTCTCTACTTAAACAAACAAACAAAAAAATATTGTGAATTGAATGAAGTTTTATAGAGTTGATCATCAGTTTTAATTAAACAAATCATATACTTTGTTTCAATTCAACGATTGCGATCCACTCCATGGAACATGCTATCCCACTTTCTCCCAGAGGTTCTTATTTCCATTCTACCCTTCTTCCTAAACCTTCTGAACTTTGTCCATACATAAATGCTGCCTTTTAAAAAAAATCTTGAATGGTTGAGCATTCCAGGGTTAGTATACCTCACTAGCATTGTTGTGCCCCCTATATACCTATCTACCTCTTGCTTTCCTGTCTTTTTAATGACCTCTTGCTTTTTCCATGTGTCTTGATGTCTTGATAGTCTTGTTGTCATTCCACAACTTGTCTGGCTGTCAGTCATTAGAGTTCAATGTGTCAAGTCAGTTCTTGAGAAGGTCTCTAAATTCAGGTGGGATATATTCAAGATCATACTTTAACTTAGAGGATATGTTTTAATTTTCGTCAGCTTCAGCCTGAACTTGCATATGAGAAATTGATAATCTGTTCCACAGTCAATCCCTGTCTTTTTTAGCTGATGATGTCGAACTTCTCCCTTGTGTCTTCCCAAAGATATAGTCAATGTGATTCCTGTATATTTCATCCGGCGAGTTCCAAGTGTGTAGTAGCCATTTACACTGTTGAAGAAAAAACGGTATTTGCAATGAAGAAGTCATTGGCTTTGTAAAATTCTATCATGCAATCTCCAACTTCATTTCTATCACCAAAGCCATAATTTCCAACAACTGATCTTTCCTCTTTGTTTCCAACTTTTGCAATTATCAATTCACCTTGATTGCATTGTTGGTCAATTTGAGATTGAAGAAGTTAGTAGAATTCTTCAGTTTCTTAACCATTGGCTCTCATGGTTATTATGTAGATTTGAATGCTAGTTGTATTAACTGGTCTTTCTTGTAGGCCTATAAATACCATATTACAGACAGTACTGGACATCAAGATAGGTATTGAAACGTTCTTTATAACAATGAATGTCACACCATTCTTGCAGAATTCATCATTCTTGGCATAATAAATCATATAATTGTCTGATTTAAGATGACCAATGCCTGTCCATTTCAGCTCTAATGCCTACCTAGGATATCGATCTTTATGCATTCCATTTTATTTTCCATGACTTCCAAATTTCCTAGACTCATACTTCTTACATTCAACGTTCTGATTATTAATGGATGTTTGCAGCTGTTTCTTCTCATTCTGAGTCTTGCCCCATCAGCAAATGAAGGTCCTGAAAACTTCACTCCATCAACATCATTAAGGTCAAATGTACTGAGGAGGCAGCTCTTCCAAAGTGGAATTTTAGTGATTTACAACCTGAAGGGCTCATCTTCTGACACTATATTGTATAATGTTTCTGAGCTATTCATAAGGTTTCCAGAGGTTAATCCCTCAGAAGTGGACCACTATTTCTATTCCTAGTCTGTTCTTAATCTGGAAGTTTCCGTGAAACCTATGTACCATGGGTGACTCTGCTGACTTTTGAAACACCAGTGGCATAGCTTCCAGCATCACAGCCACACAGAAGCCACCATAGTGTGACAAACTGACAAATGTGTGGGGAACAGGAGAAAAACAAAGATGAAGTAGTGAGGAAAGTCAAATATTAAATTAATATGGATCAGACTCCTTTGGAAATGTGTTATAACACTGATTTCTGAGCCCTCTCCCAGTTTCAGATTCTGCAGGCAGATATGGATCCTAAGAATTTACATTTCTAGCATATTCTCAGTGTTGATACTGCTAATTGGTGAATAAATCAGGGCTTTCAACCATGACACTATTGACATTTGGTTCATATAATTCTTTCTTGTGGGGGTATCTCCTGTTTAGTAACATACATGTCACTGTCCATTAGTAACACATGCCCAGTTGTGGCCACCAAAAGTGTTTCCTTTGTATTGTTAAGTGCTGTGGAGTTGATTCTCACTCAGTGGCCCTGTATAAAGTTTGAGGAGGATTTGAACTGCTGACTTTTTAGTTAGCAGTCCAGTGACTTTCCTTCAGCACAACACCAGGAGTTACACGAAATATCCCCAAGGGTCAAAATTACCACGACTTGAGAATCACTGATTTAGATAACTTATCAGAAAGAGATCCTCTGTAAACAGATCCACGAAACCAGTAGAAGTTGTTCTGGAAAATAAAGTTTGCATGCAACAACGGAATGGAATAAAGTCTATCAAACAAGTGAATCTTCTTAGCTGTGAATCTGTTACTTAGAAATTGAATGATCAGATTATGATTGAAGGTTTTTAATGCATTTCTAGCTTTTAACGTGCTAACCATAGAATATCAAATTGAAACTAACCTCACTGTAATTCCAGGCTGCTTTTAGGTTTCTGCATCCTAAAGTCCTCAGGACTTCTTGTAAATTATCCCCAATTAATGAAAGTCTTTTTAAGAAGTAGGCTTTCAGGAGTACAACCTCACTTATATTTATGTCCTCATTTGTGACTTATTTTGAAGGCCCTTCCATTTGCTATGCAAAGCAATATTCTGAGCCAAAGTTTCAATATTCCATGACCAAAAAATATTTTTGAAGGAAAAATTACAGAGGAACTTGTGAATTTTTGTGAATGGAGATCTTGTAACCATGGATTTTTAGACCTTGCAACAGTGAATGTTTAGAGATAAGGGTCCAAATCCTCTTCAGTATACTATAATTAAGGATAAGCATCAACAGCCTCATATGATGAGCAGATTAGAAATGCAGACTCTGAAGTCTCACCTCAGATCTACTGACTCAGAAGCTGTCTAGCAGATTCTGTGGACATTAAAGTCTGGAAAGAACAGAGTCACAGTCCTGAGTCCTTGGGTGGTGCAAATGTCCTCGGCTGAAACCTACAACGTGAAGGTTTATGTCCACTCTGATCTGCCTCAGAATAAGCACAGTTCTACTCTGACACACACTGGCAATTCTTATTTTTTGTGTGGTGGTGGGGGGAGGTGAAAATTTAGAGTAAATTGGTTTTCCATGCAACAATTCATTCTGATTTTGCTTTGTGACATTGATTGCAGTCCCCACAAAGTAAAAGCACTCTTCATACCTCCACTGTTTTCCCACCTCCTTTTTTCAGACTGCAGTGTGAATCTACCAGCTGCTCCATGGAAAGAAAGATGCGGCTTCCTCTTCCACTAAAGGTTTAGTCTTGGAAACCCTATAAAGGGTCGCTGTGAGTAAGGACTGACTTGATGGCAGTGGGTGGGTGATCCTTCTAAGGGGTCATGCCTCCATGGTGTAATTGGTCACCTGTTAGACATATCTGGAGTCCTCGTGTGGTGCTGTAGGATAAGCACTGGATTGCTAACTGCGAGATGAGCAGTTCAAACCCACCAGTCACTCCTCAGAAACCTGATACAGGCAACTCCATGGACCATAACATGGTCTATCATTTGTCTGAAAGTAGAGCCACAGGGATGAGTTCATTCCAGGCTTGAAAGCTAAGGGCCAGTCTCGGGACTTCTACTAATCTCTGTCAGATCAGTAAGCCTAGCCTTTTTAATGATTTTGAGTTTTATTCCACCTTTTTTCCTACTCTATCCAGGGCCTTCCCTTGAAAGCCGGCACCATCTAGTTTCCTGCTCTCAAAGATGCATGGAAACAATTAGTCCAAAGAACTAATGACCATGAGAACCTCAGCCTCCATGACCCTGGCTTAAATTCTTATGGCCCTGAATCCTGGGTGGGTTTGAATTGCCAACCTTTTAGCAGCCAAGTATACAACCAGAGCACCTAGGAACACAGTGCTCTCAAATTCATTAAGTAAATCAATGACTGCACCTTGCTGTTATTCGTATTCAGAGGTGATCTGTGTCTCTCTTTTCTTAGTCTTGTCTTCTGTAACCTCAGCTGAAACTTGTCCACTATGGGTAGTCCTTGTTGTTGAGTGCCATCAAGTCGGTTCTGACTCATAGCGACCCTGTATAGGGTTTCTGAGGCTGTAAATCTTTTGAGAGCAGGTAAGACTCATCTTTCTCCTGCGGGACAGTTGGTCGTTTCAAACTGCTGACCATGAGATTAAGCAGCCTGACTTGTAACCACTACGCTACTAGAGCACCTTATGTGTGGCCTTACTGGTATTCAATATACCACTGGCATAATAGATCCCAGCATCACGGCAACATGAAAGCCACCACAATACAACCAACTCACAGAAGAGTGGCAGATTTCCCCATAGAATTATTCAGTTTTACAATCTGAAGCTTGAATTCCTTCAGTTTGACATATGCTGGATTTTCCAATCATCAGTAATTATCAATGTCTCTTAATTGAATGTTTGATCAATATTAGACAGAAGAAGTTAGACAATCTTACATTTCATCATCACTGACTTTCATAGTTATCTACTTCCCCCCATCAACCTCAAATGGGTTTCCGAAGAGATTTAACTTTCTAATAAACACAATTCAGAAAACCTGAATGTTCTCAAGACTCAGAGATGATTATGAAGGACGATCCTTAAGAAAAAAAGAAAGAAAACATAGTGTTTTCCAGGGCTTCAAAACAATTAATTCCAGTTCAACCCCTTCTGAGAATTTGTATTTCCATCCCAGAAATACTGAATCAAAATCTATAGTTTCACAAGATACCCAGATGATTCTTATGTATAAAAGACTCTGAAATTATAGATGCTGATTCAGTTTATCTGGGATGGAAATGCAAATTCTCAGTTCAAACAGAAACAAATTGAAGAGCCCTGTTGTTGTTGCTTTTTTTTTCTTTTTCTTTACCTTACGCATGAAGCGTGTATTTATCCGTGTATGGGAAACATGGGAAGTTGGGATTTTTCAACACCCTAACTCAACAGGTTCACTGGATCAGGCAGCCAAATGAACACTTGAGGTGCAATGGGAAGATGGCTCATTCTTTTATTCAGCACAACAGTGGTCATTGCAAGGGGAAGCGTCTCTTGTAGTCTCTTGCCCTTCTGCCCTCTTTAGTTCTAGCACTCTTGGCCTCTTCCCTTTATCTCTTTCTTTCTTCTTCCTCTGTTTACTCTGTTCTCCCTTCTATGCCTGTTCTGTTCTCCCTACCCATCACATGGTGAGTCCCTCAAGTATTACTACAGAACAAAGAAAGCATCTTGCCAAATATGACACACAGGTTATATAAGAATGTGACATCATTCTAATATGGCGGCATGCATAGTAATGACTTAGCATTTTTTGGTTTCCATAGGAACCACTAAGTTGCCCCAGATTGGAAGGAAAGGGTCCCTGATAAGCTATAGCCACTCCCTGGCTAACGCCACCTTCTGACCCAACACCCAGAATTGAGACTCACAGTTGCTAAGGGTGCTCTGAGTATTGGAAAGCAGCAATTGGGCATATCCTCTGTAATTCCGCAGGATTAATAAATTTTAATCTTCACAGTTTCATTAATTTCATTTTTTTTGTTGTTAAGTGCTGTGGAGTTAGTTCTGACTCACAGTGACCATGTATATAGAGTCTTGGTGTACCACTGTGGGATGATGCACCTGACTGCTAGGGCAGTTTAAACCATAAGGTTGGTGGTTCAAACTCACCAGCTGCTCCTCAGAAATCCTATATAGGTTCGCTATGAGTCAAAATTGACTCAACCATACTTAACAACAATATAAGGTTTCTGAGCAGCTGATGTGTTTGAACCAGTGACCTGGCTGTTAGAAGTCCAGTGCTTATCTACCAGTGCCACTACTTTAGGTAGCTGCTTTGTCCTTTAGGAAAAGTTGCTGGAGTATAAGTATAATGGCATACATTAACAAAATCAGCCATAGGAAAAGTGCTATTTTTCACCTATAATTCATATTTATTCATGTATTTACTTATAAGCGTATCTTGTCTTTCCATAAGAGAATTTAAGGCAAATATTTATAACATATATAATAAACCATGAAATAACTTGCTAATACAGACATAGGTTGTTAATGATCTTCTGATCTCTCTCTGTGTGAATACCGATGAAAATGTCTCATATTGTATAATCTAGAAAACACAATCATGTAATCTCTAGTCTACTAAGTTGTAAAAGGTATCCTATGATAGATGGCATTTGTGAAAATGTCAACAAACTACCCCAGCCTTCTTCTCCCAATCACAAAAAATAAAACTCAAGTCTCAAAATAAGAAACAGACAAGTTGTATTATTAACTGTTTTTAATTTACAAAGAATTATTTTTATTTGGCTGTTTTGGAAAACCACTAACATTTTTCACTTGAAAAAACATTAAATAATAAACAAGATGTTATACAGTACTTTTGATAACTTCTTCCATCAGCTTAGTGCAATGTATTATTGGCACCTAAAAGTGAAATTTTCAATTACTTTTCCCGTTCTTCATCAACTGTGCAGTTATATGACCAAAAAGGAAATTAATCATTAAAAGATGGATCTAAAGCCAGGCTTTCTGGCTCCTACTCAAAGGCTCAATGATTTAAATTTCCCCTCTAGCCTTATCCTCCCAACCAAGTTAAATTACAAAGACATTCTATTGCATATTGTTCACACACATACACAAACTATGGTTTTGTGGAAATTGAGAAATTTAAATTCATAAGAGAAACTGCATTACACTGATTAGGTGAAGGAAAGTCCTGGGCATAGCATTTTCTTCAGGGTATAACCAAATTTATTTCTCACATACATAGGAGAGAGAACACACCAGAAATAAATAAGTCTCTCAACTGTGTCCTTCGCCAAGATCTCTGAAAATCTGAAACATCATGCTTTGAACAGGTTAAAGGTTTAAACCTTTACTGGGGCAGGATAGGGGGCACCACCACATGAGGACATTATTGAGATATTAAAACATCCATGATATTATCTTTTGGAATAAATAGTCCCCACCCCCACTTTTTTCCCCATTTTTTGTTTTAACATTACTATGCTTGTCATCAAGGAGAGATAGTTTAGTGAGTTCCTCATTTGGTGAGTTCTTCTCCCTTTTATGCCCTCTCTATGATTTATCATTAGGGATCCAATAGGGAAATGTCCAAATTTGACCCGGGTCTAGTCCCACATTACTTTGTTCTTCTGATTTGCACTGAATTACTATTCAATGAATTATTAGGATCAAAGTATTTTCGGGGAGCTTCTGCAATCCATTATGTTGCTTTGAGGTATAAATACCTTTAACCATCTTAAGTAGATAGAATTTTATCCCATTTTTTAAAAGCTTCCTCAAATTCTCTCTTTTAATAAAGGATTCTACGTTACCAACTGCCCCTGCCAGGAAATGCTTCCTCATGCTCCAGACTAACCCTGTTTCCTCTTGTTCTATTCTTAGTGAACACGGAGAACAGCTGGTCACCATCCTCTCTGTACCAACCCTTCATATACTTGAAAACCATCAAGGATTTGCCCCACAGTCTTCTCTTCTCCAGGCTGAATAATCCCAGTTCCTTTAATTTTTCATCATAGATCTTTTTTTCCAACCCTTTAATCATCTTTGTGATTCCTGGCAAAACAGCAGAAAATATTTTTGATTACTTGGGCAGAAATTAGGGAACATTTTTCTTTAAGCTTCAGGAGTAAGATGTCTTTTCAAAGTTATGGTGTTGTTGTTGTTGTTTTTCAATAAAGGTGAAATAATCATGGAGGAAATACACTTGAAGGTCCATGGATCTAAGTTAGCACTTCAATCTTGTCCTGCTTTGGTAATGTGTGTGAATCTCACGCTAACATCCCATGACTCCAAGCACAGGACTTTGTCTTATTCCAACCTGATATGATAGCATAAAAGTGATGGACTAGACTTGCCTAAATTTATACTGATAAAAGTTAGCATGAAAAACTGTTCTGATGGAGTTTCTCCCATGCTTTCCCACACCCAGCTTCCATAAACAAACAAAATAACTTTTGTGAAATAACCAGTTTTTACAAAGCTTCTTACATATTACCAGAGAGCACCATGTTATTATGGTAAAACTGTTGGTTTGAAATTGTAATCTAAAACTGGGAGGGTTATATGTGCTCATTATGGGGTTTCTTGTCTACCTGAATGTTTAACTATCCTTTGTAAAGATCAAACTCAAGACCATTTAAAAGCAAAAAAAAAAAAAAAAAGGCATCACTCCACTACAGCAACCTGATACTTCTCCATTTTTCACTTGCTGCCAATGTAAGGTCATGAAACTGGATGACATTTCATCAGATTTTTTTTTTTTTTTTAACTCAAGAGATCACAAGCTGCCTTTTACCTTGCAACTAGAGTCTGTAAATATTAGGAACACGTAAATACTTAATACCAATAGCACATTTACACAAAACACACTACTGCTAACAAGGAACTCTGTGCTCACTCTACATAATTATCTTTAAAATAAAAATACAGGTAACAACAAGGTAAGAATAAATGCATCTTGGTATGTGTTACACACCCTTCTTTTAGAAAGTAAATGGCAGTAAAAGTCAGAGTTCATGTCCAAGCCAGAACTAACTTAAATGAAGAGGATAAACCAATTTCACAAGCACACTGTATATTATATCTTAACGAGAGTCAATACTACTCATGGTACAACACTGAACAGATAACAAGATGGCCATTTGCACAGATTCCTCTTGAAAACTTCTCCCATAATTTGCCATAAGGAACACCTCATAGCCAGAATGAAGGGTGGTGTGGGTCACAGAAAAGCGACACAGGATGATAGGTCACACCCAACAGTGGCTGGGACGTGTGTACAGATAGATGCCCCTTATATTTCAGGGAGGGTCTCACTGTTCATTAGGATTGCACAAAAACAGGTCAGTAAGATGTGGGTCACCAATAAGACTTTCTCCTGACCTTCTCCTAGGCCTGGTAAGGGGGAGGAGAGGAGGTGAGAATTGGGAAAAGAAGAGACAACAACATGAGAATTCATTGCTAGTTCTGGACTTGCTAGGGTTCTTCAGAGCAGTGGCCTTTTTTCAAGCTCACATCATCCAATCCAATCTCCCCAGTGTGACCACGTCTTTTTTCACCTTTGAAGATGACCTAGGGAAAGAACGCACATACCAGTCAAGCCTCCTCTGTCCCTTTCCAAGGTCCACTCATTTAGCAAAGCACTGGACAGCTAACCCCAAGGTCAGCAGTTCAAATCTACTAGCCAATCCTTGGAAATTCTATACATGGTCACTATGAGTCGGAATCTACTCGATAGTAGTTAACAACAACAACTTTAACAGCTAAAGATTAAATTTCTTTAACAGATGTGAAGGCTCAAACACAGCCACCAGTGTTATCTGAAAGAGCAGAGTTTGCTTTTTGGTAGAAACTTCAATCGCCAGTAAGCTACATGTAGATCATCCCATGTTACTAAGAGCCAGTTACCCTTTAAAACCCCACACTTAACTACAGACTGCATCAACGTAAGAATGCTTATGAAGTGGTAACTTTTGTCAAAGTTTACCAAGGTTAGAAATCAGAAGCGTGTGATGGAATATAAAGGTGCAGAAATTAAGAGGCAAAGATCTGGAAGATCATAATTATGCAGCCTATCTTAGATGCTTCTTAGTTCCCCCTGTGGACCGTATGATAGCTTTGTTGCCTAAAATTGGAAAAAAAATCAAATACCATGATCCACTCACAATGTTATATTTATCTATGTAAAGATTAAAAACATTCACTATTCTTGTATTTTATCATCTATAGAACATTCCTGGTCCTTTAAAAACAGCAGAACCCTTCATTGCTATGACTTGAAACAATATATTATCTTGCTTCATTTCTCCAAGCAACAGAAATACTAAGAAAAAAATTTGGGGAAAAAAACATCAAAGAGTAAAGCAAAATCCCAATACTACAATTACAGATTATATGAATAAAGTCTATCTTTTTTTGAAAATATTTTCAACAAACTATACTTCTAGGCATAGATGCAGAATCTTCTAATGGCAAAAGTTATATCAATATCAACATAAAGAAGACCCTTTCTCCAAACACAGCCCTCGTCTTGGTGGGGTATTATAGACCATTTCTCTTGCTACTTGATTACTTAGAATGAAATTTATATATTCAATCAAAGCCATTCCCACACCCTGTCCTGTACAGAAGTGTACTTTCTAAGGGTATTGTTCTGAGTTCCCACCCAAGGCTGCTTAACTATGATCTCTGAGGCAGAGGAAAAGAAATTTGAACTTTAAAGAAACAATTCAAAAAAGAAAAATGAAACACTTCCAGGGTAATTGATGGCAGTAAAAGTTCGAAATATAAAGAACTGAAGGAGAAGGAAAAGCAAGTTCAGTAAAGCACATCACCCCCACTCTTTGACATTTTTGTTGATATATTTTAAAAAAAGTATTCTATTGCTAACTTTTTTTTTCTCCCATTTTAAAAAAGGAGGTATTTCCACGGTGGGGGTGGTGGTAGTTATCGATTGTAACAAAGAATAATGAAGAAGCAAAAAGGAATTACAGAATGCTGCAATGAATGAAGGCATCATACCCAGAATAAAAAAACAAAAACAAAAAAAAAAAACAACAAAACAAGAAACTTTTGCCTGAATCTGAATTAATGGAGAGACAAAGATTCTCGAAATCCAGACCCCAGAGTTCTCCTATGAAAGGAAAACAACCAGGCTCTGCCTCCTTTGTGGTTCTACTTACGCTCTTGACGTCAGCCCCTCGCAAGGTGATCTGGGTCTGCCTCCAGCCATGGCCACCATTTCTTCCCCACAGGGCTGCTCCATGGGCACCGTGTTTTCTCACAAACACCTGGAGTGTGCCAGAGTGCAGCCCAGTCACCTTGTGCCTGAATGACAGACACAGGTCCCCTGAATTCATGAGGTGGCCGAGAGGTAGTACCAAGCGAGCAGCTTTTCCCCCTGGGCCTTTGGCTGCTGAGATTGTCAGATATTGTCCACCTGGAATGGGAAAAGCAGGGCTTTGTGTGTCATCCCTTTCTAACATAAACAACACGGACAGGAGTTGTACTTTTTGTGTTAAGAACTTGTATACTTGACAGCCATTTTCGGAAAAAACACACCAAAAAAAACTCAGACTGTTAAAGGTGTAAAATATGCCTCATTTCTATATATGTCTAAAATGCTATGGTTTAATGTTCACAGAAAAGACTCTTATTTTGCTTTTATGCCAATGACACACAGTCACTAGTAACCCCCAAAGTAAAGACTATTTCTAATGTAATATCATATCCATCGGTATATACAAATCTGTGCACATTCATCACCTTCTGAGCCTCACCAATTTATGGGTTGTCCAAAACCCTAGGCCAAGCTATCTGGGTAGAGTAGTATAATTGATCCAAGGTTGCCAGGAAGAATTTTTTTTTTTTCTTAAATCTTGCAGGACCCTTAAGAAAAGGGTCATTTTCCTATGCTTCTTACACTGGTAGACACATGACCTTTGAGTATGCAGAGGTGTTCTGGGCTTAGCTGAAAATTCCTCCACATCTTCCTGATGATACAACTTCATTTTGAAGTAGTTTAGAACATCTCTCTAGTAAAACAGACCCATAACCTTTCATATTATAGAGATCTATCTGTTCTATTAATACAGACAGGAACACAAAATTGCAATAAAAGGTTTCATTTTGGGTAAGCCATCCTGATGATGGCCTCAGATCTCTAGGGCTCTAAAGTGTGTTTCCTTTTATTGTTAGAGAAATTGGAATAATGATGCTGATAACGAAGTGTAGGCAGCAGCAAAGTCGAGGACACTGCTTCTCAAGAGAGAGAAAGTTGCACATAATATTTAGAAATTCAACCCAAGGACAAATGAGAGTTAAATCATTCCTCTAGGTTGGTTACCAGTAGCCAACATTGTTCCAACATTGATTTGTCTACAGGAAAAATGTGACTGAAAAGCTGAACATGTGTATCTATGTTGGTAGGACCCTACTTCTGTTTCAGTTAAAAGGCAAATTATCATGTCTTCCCATGCTTAATTTGTATACTTAATTTCATATTATAATATTTTGACTTCTGGTGTCATGCTGTAGAATCAGCAGTACAAACTCACCAGCTGCTTCTCGGAAACTTTATACACGGTTGCTATGAACCAACTTGATGGCACTTAACCACACTATAACATTTTGGATGCCTTCTTAGTTTTAAGCATTTCCCCCTCTATCATGTCCCTAGTGATCTCATATAGCATCAACCAGTAACGTGTGTGTCTGTGCTAATGATCTACATGGAACATCTCATTTAACTCTTTCAGATGACTGGCTGGCACCTTTACAATTTTCAGTGGCCTCTGAAGTCAACACTATTGCTACAACTGTTCTGCTTTGGAAATTTAAGTCACCTAAGGTGTCACCCAGACAGTGAGTAGCAGAATCACAGTCTGAGTTTCAAGCTGCTTGACTTCTACTCACCATGTGCTATGTCACTTTATGACTTTCTCTTCTTCAGGAGACTTTGAACTCTTTGGAGTCAGAACCAACTTTTCCTCAAAGTTCCTTTACTATACTGACTGGCAAATGGTAGGTGTTTAAAGCTATTCTGAATCAATGAATAATGTTCTAAGAGTACAACAAGAACTGCAGACAAATAGATCCTTGATTCATGTACTTAAACAAAAACACCAAACACCAACACACACACACAATTACCTACCTTTGCTCCCTACCACCCAAATTAGTCAAACCAGTATTTAGGGCCTAAACATTTACATGAACTTTAAATGTTTCCCCATATACATCAGCTTTTAAATCGTCTCATAGATTTTAGTTTAGACTTAAGATGTAAGGCTATACGGTTAACCTGCAAACTTTTTTTAAAAACAAGGATTATCTTAAGTCCCGGTGGAATCTACTCTGTTATCATTCTGCCAGACAGTACCTGCTAACAAGACAAGCTAGCAAACCAAGGCATCCTAATAAAAATTTCAAACAATCCTTTTGCACATGTATTTAAAACTCCAAGATTAAACATGATGAATTGGGATACAAGTATTTTCCCCTGTAGAGCTTCTCTGTGAGAGCACTGTGTGTGTATGTGCTTTATCCATGAGGAATTCTTTCCCAATGCAAGAAAAAGAACAGAAGAACAGATCCAGAACTCCTAAAGAAGGTGCCTATCAAAAATTACTTCTGATTCAAAAATACTCGTTTAAAAAATTTAATGATTTTAAATGCTTTCACTGTCTCCATTTATAGCATTACAGCGTCTAGAAAAAAAATTTTCTTTTATTGTAAATAATATAATCAAAAATCAAATCCACTGCCATTGAGTCAAGTCTGACTCACAGCACCCCTACAGGACAGAGCAGAACTGCTCCATAGGGTTTCCAACGCTAAAACTTTTATTAAAGCCGATTGCCACAACTTCCTGTGGAGTGACTAGTGGGTTTGAACCGCTGAATTTTCAGTTAGCAGTTGAGTGCTTAACCACTGCATCACCAACAGATGTTGTCAATTTTGATTCAAAATGTAAGTAATAAAAATTGTAATTTACTTCTTTTTTATTTTGTATTGGTTTATGACTTTTTCAAGTTTTAAAGAAAATAGCATAATGTCTATTACTTCAATATATTAGCTTTGTATCCAAAGGTTGGATGCGGAATGTTCAGCTACAAAACCAGCACAAGTGGAACTAAGATCATTGTTATTTGCTGGTATTTATGCCTGCAAATCAACTCATATTTTATAAACAAGAATATATTCCCATTGCAAAGAATTAAATAAAATAATAATGCATAAATAATATTTAAATAAAACATGATCTCAAACTCCAAAAAAGTTACTTTTAAATTTTTGATTTTTGAACTTTTTACTATGTAAATACAGGTACACAGATGCACATGAATATATACTTTTTTTTTATAAAAGGGATAATATTATATTTTCAATAATATGTTCATTATATATACTATAGCCATTTTTTCTAAGGTGTGGCGCTGTAGGATCAGCACTGCATTGTGAAACAACATACATCCTTGGAACCACATCCTTGGAAACCCTATACAGGGTAGCTATGAGTCAGAATCAACTTGTAGGAACTTAACATAAAAAAACACAGACATGCTTTGCATAATTGCAAGTATGCCATGAATAATTTAGTCTATCTCCTATTGAAAAACATTTATCCTCAAGTTTTTACCATCAATAAGAAAAATAACATAAACAAAAATATGAGGAAATACCTTTAAAATACACATTGTTGTTGTTAAATGCTATCCAGTCGGTTCTGACTCATAGGGTCCCTACGTACTACAGGACTAAACGTTGCATGATCCTGCACTGTTCTCACAATTGTTAGGTTTTTGAGCCCATTGCTACTGCTATTTTGTCAATGCATTTCTTTTGGGGTCTTTTACTTTTTCACTAACCCTCCACTTTACCAAGCAGAGTGCTGTAGGATAAGCACTAGACTGCTACCCACAAGGTTGGTGGTTTAAACCCACCTCTCACTCCTTAAAAACTCTACATAGGGTCGCTATGACGTCCCATGCTGTAAGTACCAACTCGATGGCATTTAACAACAACAACAATATCCTTATCCTTCAAGAGGGATAAGCCCATAGTTTGAGAGATGAAGTATTGCCTTCCTGCATTCTAAGAAGCATTCTGGCTTCATTTCTTCCAACACAGATTTGTTTGCTCTTCTGGCAGTCCATGGTACTTTTAATATTCTCTCCAACACCATAATTCAAATGCATCAATTCTTCTATGGGTCTTCCTTATTCAGTGTCCAACTTTCATATGCATAAGGCTATTCAAAATACCATGGCTTGGGTCAGACGCAACTTAGTTCTCAAACTGACAACTTTTCTCTTGAACACTTTTAAGACGTCTTGTGCAATAGATTTGCCTAATGCAATAACATCATCTGATTTCTTTATTTTACTTCCATAAGTATTGTGGGTTTTAAAAAGTTTGCAGAAAAGCTCCATTACTTTTTTCATACCATTTTGCCATCAACTTTTTGAAACCCCTTTATGCATGAAAAATGGTTAACTTTTCACAGTAAAATAAATAAAATTAAAAATTAAAATCAAATGCCTTTTTCACCTATCAGCTTAGCAAAAAAAAAAAAAAAAAATTTACGTTTGATAATATCTGAATTTGGGCTATTTCTCAAATATCTTTGGTTGGAGTGTAAACTGCTACAATTCTTATGCAGCTGCGCTCTAGAAGAAGTGCTGGACTGCTTGCTAACCACTCCTTAGAAACCCTATACTGGGTCACTATGAGTTGGAATGGACTCCATTTAACAACATATAGCAGCATTGCACAAGAACAATAATCAAAATGCAAAATGCAAATTTCCTTCGGCCCACTAATTTCACATCCAGAGATCTGTCCATTAGGTATATTAAAAAAATATACAAAATGATATATGTACATGGCTATTCGTTGCAGCATAGTCTACAATACCAAAGCTTGGAAACAAATGTTCACATTGGAGGGCTGATTTGGACACATGTGGCACATCTAATAATATGTAATGGAGTAACGGTTACTCAGGATTAAGAATGAGAGTGTTTTATCTGTACTGATAAAGGACAATATTCAACAACAATTAGCTAAACGATTTTTAGTGTTAAGTTTGGGCCAGGCACTATTTTAAGTGATTTATGCATGTGAAGCAAATACTATTGATTATCTACATTTAAGTAACTTGCCCAAGACCAAGGATAGTTAAGTGCCAGAGTCGGGTTGGCAGGTTTCTTCCCAGGCAGTTTAGTTTCAAAGTCCACATTCTTAATGTTAACTCTTAAGATAATATTGCTAAATGACAAAAGCAAGGTACAGAAGAGGACACCACCAATCTGTGAGGAATAAAAGATGTTAGCACAGTGTGGAAAAGAAAATCAAGAAACTGGCTGCATCTGGGGGCATGAAAGGGGCCAGAAATGGGCATGAGCTTTTTTTTTTTTTTAAAATATTAATTCATATTTCCTTTTATATGTATTCAAAATAATGTTCTTAGTACTGCAGTAGACCTGCTTGCATATACAAATTGGTATACTTGCTTTATATTTAAGTAAACTCTTTGTTGCTATCAGTAGATCACAGTGCTGAGTTAGTTACCTTTAACATTGGAAAGTACCCCAGGGTTAGCTTTGACATCTATGGGGAAAGGGGTGTGTCCTGGGAACCACAGCCACATATTGCCGGCAAGACACCACACTTGTCAGCAACACAATTTTCGATTCCTAAGATGAAAGTATTAATTTTTTTATCACCCAATTAAGTCAAGATTGATTATGCTTAACAAAACCCAAATGAGCCTCAGGAAGGGCAGTTAGCAAATGCAGTCATTTTGCAGCTGTTTCTTAAGGTTTTTAGTTTATTTAATTGAGGGTGTTTTTAGAGGTATCAGCATAAACAATACTTGTAAATCTGGATCCTAGAAAAGAGGGGCTCTATTAAAATCAGTCATATCTGTAGAAATCCAAACAGATGTTCCTTTACAAATACTGTAATTTAGATAGAAACAAGTAAACAATTAGCTTGGTAATTAGGATAATACACAGGAACAATTTTTTAAATTGCTGTATTCTTCACTGACTTTAGCACGTGATACACACACACACACCTGAACCTCATAAAGTAAAAATAAGCAGGAAAGTGTAAGCTTTATTCAGATTGCTCCATCAGATTGTGGCTGGAATCTCCCATCATATTCTAAATCATTCCATCCTGACATGATTTTGCCATGCATGCCTAGCCCTTCTTAAACCTCTCTGTTATCTTTCAGACTTCCCGTCCATTTTTCCAACTTAGAACCTGCTCACTGCTCCTTCAGGTTTTCTGTGGAATTTCATTCTGAATCAGAGGCTCTCAGAGCTCAGATCTTCTAATCCAACTCTCATCCAATGTTCAAAGTCCTTTAAAAGTATCTTCCTGAGTATCACCCAGTCATGGATCAAATATCTCCATCCACAGAAAGCTCATGCTTATATGCCAGCTTGGTCTGTTTTTAGATAGTGCTGACTAGATCTTTCTGAAAGTGAGCCAAAACGGACTTCCTTGTCGCTTCATCCTACTTCTCTTCCCATGCGGTCACAAGAGGACAACTCTAACTGATGATCAAAGGACAGCCTTTCAAGCCTTTAAAAAGTAGCTCTGTTGCCCTGTTTCTTCCCCAGGCTATTCTTCATCTGCTTTTCATATAGGCCTTAAGATACCTTTCCATCCAGATTACTCTTCTGAGTAACTACAATTATCGCTACTCTTCTCAGAAGTAAGAAAGAACCCTCAAAAGTGGTTTAACCAACCTGAAGGAAACTGGGATCATCCAGTCCTCATTCACAGAAATATGAAAAGTAGAAATATAAAAAGGTATCATATTTCTATGACAATAACCTTTTGGCAGTGGTGTCACAGGATCTTACTCAAACTGATTTCATTATCCACTAAAAGTCTGAAGTCATTCATACTGAATGCTAAGCCACACCTTCCCCTCTCATAGACCATGAGCAATACACCTGTACTCAGTTCCATTCGAATTCCCCCTCTAAAATGTGGCTCATGGGCATACACAGTTGTGTCTGCATACAAGTCACTCTACCTTCTGGCTCTGAATTATCCACAGTATAGTATATGTAACCTCAATGTCTTCATCTACGTTGTTGGTAAGAACTGGTGACCACCTTGGAAAAGCATCTCCAAAGACCACGTCCAATCATCAGAAGTTATCCAATCACCCAGGAACCACTACTAATGCCTCTCAATTTATGTAGTACTATCACAGACTAAAGGAGCTCTGGTAGCATAGCGGTTACGAATTGGGCTGTGAACCACATGGTCAGCAGTTTGAAACGACCAGCTGTTCCACAGGAGAAAGATGAGGCTTTCTGCTCCCGTAAAGATTTACAGCCTCGGAAACCCTGTACAGGGTCGCTATGAGTCAGAACCGACTCCACGGCACATCACAACAACAACATCACAGACTAATTTTTGTAACAAACCTCTTTTGTTCAGCATTTAAACTGCCAACCCTCTTGCCTCCCTGCAACCCCCTCATCAGAGGGCAAGGGGGATTTGGGTCACCACAAATTTAAATATGATCAAATTTGATGAATAATAAAAAATGTTAAAAAGTACTACACTGGTTCTAAAAGTTAAGTGTTCAAAGTTTTAAAATCAAGTATTTTACACAGACTACAGAGAGTGCTACAAAGAAGTATAATTTCAGCATGAATTTCTCTCCTTAATGTACCTTATTTGAAAGAGCTATTCATTATGACCATAAATATTATTCGTCTTTCCTCATATGTGACTGCCAAAGATCCTTCCATCTATAGTAAACTTGTTTGGGTCAGTGGTCCATCAAATCCTTTGGCTTGTAATCTGCTAATCAGGACATATATTCTACCACATGAAGCTAAAGACAAATTGTAGGTAGGGTAAAACCTACTTCTCATGGGCACATAGAGAGGCCTGGACACGAGTCAGAAGACTTGGATTTAACACAGAATTCCACTATTCCCTACCTCTGTGGTCTCAGGAAATTTGTATAACCCTAAGAAATACCTGTTGCATAGAGTGGGTGAAATTATTAAATAAAATTAAAATGATGAATAAGCCAGAATTATACTAAGTATTAAGGAACTCTGGTAGTGTAGTGTTTACATGTCAGGCTGCTGTCCTCAAGGTCAGCAGTTCAAAACTACCAGCCATATCGTGGGAGAAAGATGAGGCTTTCTGCTCCCTTAAAGATTTACAGCCTCAGAAACCCTATGCAGGGTTGCTATGAGTTGGAATTGATTCCATGGCACACCACTACCACCACCATAGTACATATTGGCGT
>NW_006408647.1:9817261-9818222 GCF_000296735.1 Chrysochloris asiatica
TGAAGGAAGAAGTCCAAGGTGCATTGTAGGAATTAGCAAAGAACAAGGCACCAGGAATTGACAGAATAAACATTGAAGTCTTTCAAGAGTAAGGCGGCACAGAAGACACTCACTCATCTCTGCCAAGAAATTTGGAAGACAATTATCTGGCCAACTGATTGGAAGAGATCGTATTTGTGCCCATACCAAAGAGAGGTGACCCAATGGAATGCGGAAATCATCAGACAGTATTTTTGACATCCCATGCGAGTAAAGTTTTACTAAAAGTAATACAGAAACGGCTGCAAGCATACATTGACAGAGACCTTCCAAAGGTTCAAGCCGGATTCAGAAGAGGGCATGGAATGAGGGATATCATTGCTGATGTCCGATGGATCTTGGCTGAAAGCAAAGAATATTAGAAACATGTTTACTTGTGCTTTATTGACTACGCAAAGGCTTTCAATTATGTGGATCATGACAAGCTATGGACAACATTGCGGAGTATTCCGGAACACTTAATTGTGCTCATGAAGAATCTGTACCTAGACCAAGAGGCAGTTGTTCAAACAGAACATGGGAAAACTGAATGTTTTAAAATTAAGAAAGGTGGGGCTGTGTGCGGATGGCTGGAGGAGAGGCTTGCAGGGTATACCCTTTGGTTGATTGATGGGACATGGAAGGGATTGTGACCATGGCAAGGAAATGATATACGATGGGATCAATGTGAAACTGATGTGCTCCCGTGTAAATTATCACATAATTCATGATGGAGCATTGAAAAAAAATTTTTTAAATGTGCGACAAGGTTGTATTCTTTCACCATACTTATTCAACCTGTATGTTGAGCAAATAATCCAAGAAGCTGGGTTATATGAAGAAAAACGTGGCATCAGGATTGGAGGAAGACTCCAATTAATAACCTGCAATATGCAGGTGATACAACCTTGCTTGCTGAAAGTGAAGACTTAAAATATTTACT
>NW_006408647.1:9819029-9864716 GCF_000296735.1 Chrysochloris asiatica
GTTCGAATCCACCTAATGGGACCATGGAAGAAAAGTCCTGGCCATCTGCTTCTGTAAAGACTGTAGCCAAGAAAATACTATGAAGTTGTTCTACTCTGTAAGACACGAGGTCAGCATGGGTCAGAACTGGCTCAACAGAAAAAGGTTTTGCTGTTGTTATTGTTTGTTTGTTTATGATGGTGGTGGTGGTGGTGTGCACCTCCAAGTGGGTTTCCAACTTATTGCGACCTGTATGGGGTTTCCAAGGCTTAAATCTTGATGGAAACAGAACCCTCATCTTTCTCCTGCAGAGCAGCTGGCAGACTCGAACTACTAATCTTGTGGTTAGCGGCCCAACACTTACTCCACTATGCTACCAGTAATTATTGTTGTGTGTGTGTGTGGCATTAAATGCTATTTTATTTTACAACTAAAAGAAATCTAAAAGGCTACTTGACTCTATTAAATGTTCATATTTTTTAAGTTTATCTCAAATTTCATTCTTAAGTATCTGTTATATTTTAATTTTATGAACTCTAATGAATATATATTTTTAGATCAATCTTTTAATACCTTGCCAACATGTAGGCCAAGGACCAGCACAATTAGTATCCCCAGGGAGCTTGTTAGAAACACAAAATCTCAGGTTCCTAACCAGACCTGCTATATCAAAATCTACATTTTAATAAGGTACCCAAGTAATTTGTATAAACAGTGAAGTTTGAGAAGAACTATTTTAAGAGATCATATGCTCTCTCAAGTTAGTGTGTAGTTTGTGCTTTATATATAGAACAGTATTAAAGCACTGGGCTTTTCTAATAAATTAAATAGCATGCTTAAAGATTTTCTTCACTTAATGCATTTTACATTCTTAGATCTAGAATCACAAGTAAATAAAAAGAAAGAAATCAAACTTCTCACCCTTCCATTAAATGACTCACCCACTGAAGATTTCAGTAGTGATGGAAGGGAGAAAACCAAGAAAAATATGTGTACCTTTGCTTCCTAAAGCAACTCAAAGTCTCTTAATAAGTAAAACTTTAGACTGATAGTAACTGTGAAATTTTTAAAGTCTGTGAATTTTCCAAGGGACTGCTTCTGAAATCATTTTTCTAATAACCTTTTCTTGTACAATAAATGTGGTAATCTATTACTAATTTCTCTAGAATTTAAGTAAGATTGAATTTTTTCAGCGATATTTGCACGTCATGGAAATTTATATTGTCTCTCTACTATCTCAAAAAATGTGGGGAGGAGCAATATAATTGAGAAAATAATCAAGGACCACTGTGACTGACGCAGCACCACTGTGTTACTTCTGTTATCCCTGGAAATGGGCCACTCTAATCACTTAAAAGCTACATGCCAGAGTGGCTCTGAATGTTTTCTTTACCAAAATTTTGAGAAGAAATGAGGTAGCTTTTTAATTAACCACCCATTTTCTGATAATAGAATCCTAACTGATAACTAATACATTTAGCTTACTAAAAGAATATAGACTATAAAATGTTACAGATGATCTTTTTTTTAAACTCTCTTTAGTAAGTAAACACAGGGATCTGTTACAGTAGATGCGACTAGCAGGACAGGGGTCTTCACAGAAGGTTAAACTGAAATGTGTACTAGAACGAGTTAGATGAAATGGTCTTACCTGCTGGGTCTCTAATTGTTTCCCAGTGCAAGTCACTGTCTTTTTCCCTGATCCATCCACAAAGCCCGTGGTCAAAATTACAACTGTGTATTAGAACACCTAAAAAGAAATGACCAGGAAGATGAGTAAATCACAAATTCAAAAACTAACAACAAAGATGTATTTGTGAACCAGTGCTATCTTTACGACAAGTGTTCTCCCTGGCCCTGCTTCACTCTCCCACCAGAGCGTAGATTCTCCATGAGATCAGAGGGAAATTATGTGAATCCTTTCTCAGCACAATTGTGCATGCATGCTCAGCTGCAAAAACAGAACACACAGATGTTGCCAAATTGTGACCTTGTTATATCAGCACTTATAAATTATGATTTCCTCAGAGTTTAAGGGTTGCTTTAATAGATTTTCAAAAAAAAGAAGGGAATAATGATGATTCATAATTATTTCTGCTCCAGTGATTTAACTACAGGAGGAACCAAGGTGCTGTTAAAAAAGAGAAGACAAAACGGTGTATAATGTTCCCAGATGTAACCAGTCTATCTACAATATGAAAGCTGTTTTCATGAAATGAAGGGAAAACAATTATAATGAGGCTAAAAATATAAGCATCTACCTGGATCATCCTTTGCTTCATCATCTGCACTGACTCCTCTTTCTATTTCAAAAATTTCAAACAAGTCATTTGAAGGTTGTCGTGGAACTGCAAGAGAGAATTTTTTAAATGAGATATTGATAAGGAGGTATTACTGCAAGAGGAATCGATTAAGAGGAATCGGAAAATGGTCTAAACATTCTACTCCCCCAAAAGAGACCAAAATATTTCATTATATTTCATATGCAGATTCATGAAGTTTGCTCTTCTGCAATGATTTATACTGTAACATTTATACTGTATCATTTATTCCCCCAAAGGAACTCTGCACATTGTTACACTCAAACATATAATTCTTACCATCTAAGTAGGTTCCTTCTCTCCTTTAAGAGCAAATCCACACTTCTTTAACAGCATTCACAATGCGTCCCACCAAAACATACAACACTGTATAAACATACTACTCATTTTTACATCTCTCATCCCCCTTCCTCAGCTTGGGATGCTCTCGTTCCCTCTAATTAACCCGCCAAACTTTCCCTCTCTACTCAAGGTCCAGTGTAAATATCACTGCTAATGAAAAAACTTGGATGCTCCAGGCAGAATTAAATTCTTCCCCCTTGAACTTCAACAGCTCATGTTTGCACACGGAATTACAATCATTCATAAAGAATTACAGTTATTTACACATATATGTGCCTGTCTCTCAGCTAGTCTTGGAGGCCCCGGAGGGCATCGATCATGTCTTGTGTGTGTAGCCTTTCCATGGCTTGACCCGATACCAGAGAGGCAAAAGGTGTCTACTGAATGAATACAGAGATAGAAGCTCAAGTACTTTGTCAATACTTTGCTTCAAATAAGTGCGATAGAGTTTAAGAATTGACTTTTTGAAAGTAATTATTTAAATAATTTATTCATTCAACCAATGCACATTTGACTGCCAGCAACATGCCATACACTGTGATAAGTCCCAAGGTGATTGGGTGACTATGAACAAGATTAACAAAAGCCTGCCCCTCAAACAGCTGATATTCTAATAGGAGAGGCAGACATTAAACAAGTAGATAAATGACCATTATAATTCTAGACTGTGATACTAGCTACAGAAGAATACAAAAATACAAAATACAAAAAGCAAACAAACAACATGATTTTATAGAGAGTAACTGGGTTGGAAAGCAGGTGTGGGAATACTCTTGGTGGTGAGGGGAATTCTTGGCCAAATGCTAGGGATTCTCTTGCCAGAGTCTCAATTAATTAGGTCTATTTTTGTAAGGCAGGGAGTATGGTATGAACTTAAGAACACTAAGAAGCAGACGTCAGTCAAGCGTTCTGTTTCCAACAATGTTCCTATTATTTAAAATAAAGATTTCTTTTTTAAGTAATAATCTACAGTGTTTGTACTGGTGGCTGAATTTACTGCTTCTGGAGTCTTCCTTTTTGCTTCAAAAATCAAAACAAAAGTCACTTTCCTCTCTACAACATGCACTCACATTTGCCCAACTTGCAAAGGATGGCAGAAAGAAGCTGACCACTGCTGCCCTTCTCATATTAACAGCAATAACAACCCATTCAGTGTTTCTTTTCTCATTTGGGGCTCTGAGAGGGGGCTGTCTTATTCTTTACTAGAATGATTACAAAGGTCAGGCAAGCATGCATTGTTTCTCATGATACAAAGAAAATGATAAAAACCCTATAGAAAAATCCATGTTTATCTTTTCTTCCCTTATAATTTACACAAATTACCTCCAGAATGGAATCACTCAAATTTTGCAGTACCATATTCTAGGGGCATGATGTCAGTCTCTGCAACTCCACATTGTTCTTAGATGGACTATCAAATGGTAAACAGTCATGGTCCAGAGGGGCAGGATCATACAAAGGCTTTTCTTGCAAAAGGAGAGTGTTTCATAAAGAGAGATCAAGAAGGTCCCCTCTGAGGATCAACATTTAAAATGAGACTTGGAGAACATGGAACGTGCCAAGGAAAAAATTAAGTACTGACACGAAGAAAGATGGAGTGTTTCAGATATTTAAAAATTAGGAAGGACTTCACAGTGGCTGGAAGACACTGTGAAACGGAGAGAGTGGCATATGGTGTCATTTTAGAGTATGTAAGGGTCTAGATTACATATTTGAGGAAAACAGCAAACAAAACAATTGGCTATCTAACAAGTTGCGAACCTCATATGGTCCATATGTATGTTGTAGGCATTTGCAGCTCATGATCATGCATATCTACAATTTGCTGAAGAAAAAGTCAAGGGAGATTAGAGATCTGAAATGCTCAGGAACTATATGATTTCTTTCCATTTTGTGTGCTCTACTTTGTAACCCTTTCTGCTCCCTAGAAGATTTAAAGCCTGAGAAACATATACATGGTCACTATGAGTCAGAACTGGCTGGATAGCACTACTAACAACAACAGCAACAACTTTGTAACCCTGTCAAATTATTTAACTATATCTCCTTCCTCACCCATACCAGAATGAATTGCTCAGTGTATATCACTCTCAAGAAAAGGCATACTACACTGGTATATTATTTGCTATCTGGCTTAGGTGAAAATGCTACATGAAATGAGTAGTGGGCAAAATTATTGACACAGTAGGGTCTCAATTATTTACAAAACAAACAAATAACCAAAAAATGAGCTAGAAAAAAACGCAAAAAAGAAATATACCAGCGGTACCTCTGAGAACTGGAAATGAAAGTGATGTTTCCTCAGTCACTAGTTTGATTTGTCTTTTGTTATTCTATATTTTAAAGATTGCCTATAGGATGAAAGGATTTCAATTGGGGGCGGGGAAGGAGAATCTTACTTAAAAATCACCTAAAAAAAGAAAAAGAGCTTTTTGTTACAGCACATAGACTTAGCCCCACTCCATGGTTGTTATTGTTGTTAAGTGCCATCGAGTCAATATAGCAAATTGTTATTTGTTATTGTGATTGCTCAAAGAGAACAGAATCTTAATTAACCAACCAAGCCCACTGCCATAGAGTTAGAACTCATAGTGACCCTATAGGACAGTCTACAACTGCTCTATAAGGTTTTCAAAACTGTAAATCTCTATGGAAGCACACTACCACATCTTTCTCCCCAGGAGTGACTGGTGGGTTTGAACTGCCAACCAGTCAGTCACCTAGAAAACAAGCACTTCAGCCATGGTGCCACCAAAGCGCCTTGATACCTAGTGTTAAATTCAAGATTACTAAACTGAAATGTATTTGTGAAATGCAAACATTGTCTTTGATGTAATGAGGCAATTTAAATCAATGTTGTTGTTGTTTCCATGTGCCATTGACAACTCGTAGTAGGAACCCTACATGTAACAGAATGAAACACTATCTGGTCCTGCATCGTCCCCACAACTGTTGGTTGCAATGTTTGAGTCCACTGTTGTAGCCAACCCATTTTGGTGAGGGTCTTCTTTTTCACTGAGCCTCTCCTGTACCAAGCATGATGTTCTTCTTCAGGACTGTTCCCTTCATGTTATGTAAAAGAAATAACGAAACTTGATTGGAAATAGAAATATAACCAGGATACTGATATTATACTGGTTCTAATTATTCTTCCTGCTTCATAGTTCAGCTACCATTCAATATGAGAATATCACATATTTAACAAAAACAAATGATATTCTCTGTAGTTGGGCCACGGATTCTTTAGAATGATAATTTTAAATAATTAAAAAGGATTAAAAGAATTGACAACAATACAATTCTCCCATCATTTATCCATCCAGTCAGCTAGCCTCCTTCCCTCCCACCCAGCTACTCATTTATACAATTAATCAAGAAATAATTAATGAGTATCAGCTGGGCATGAGGCCTAGGATATGCTTGTTTTGAAACAATGAACAGACATACTCTTACCTTCATGGAACCTACAGTCTAGAGGTGAAGAAGAAAAAAAAAAACTAATGATGTCCTTGGTAGTAAATCCTTTAAAGAAAAGTAGAATATGATATCTAAGTATAGGGACTGGGGGAGGAGGGAATAGCTAAACTAATTTGAGAAGGACAGATGTCAGGAAAATCTCTGAGACATGATACTAGTACATAAAGGATGAGTTGCTGTGAACTAGGGCCCTAAAGAATGAAAGAGTGTGGAACAAATAAATTAGTATAAATGGAGAGCTTATGGGGGGAGGGGCAGGGTACATGAAAAAAAAAAAAAAAAAAAAAAACACCAAATGAAACTGGAGATGTAGGCAGCCTCTGCATGGTCTTTTAAAACTCTGTAGATGTTTTGGGCTTTATCCTGGTAGAAACTGGAAGCCTCTGAATAATTTTAACATAGTGCCAAAATCACCCTTTCAGTCTGTAGAAAGGAGAATGAACAGGAAGGAGGTGGGAGTGAGTGTCATAGGCCACTTATGGCCAAAATTAAAATAAAGTAGAGAATGTTAAAAACTCTAAAAGAATTTAAAATAAAGCTCTTGAAAAGATTTGTTTCCTATGAAATGTTCTTCCATTGGTCAATGTTTTACCCACTAAAAAATAATTCTTGCCCATTGCTTTGTAAAATCTTCTGCATAAACTGAAAATAATAGTAGGGATATATTGTTACAGTTGCTGAAGCAAACAGACAAATAGAAATGTGGTTGGAATGGGGTTAGGGACATTGTATTCTTTCATAATGGCTATGGAGCTCTGGGGCCAAAGGAAAAAAATCAGCCACACAAAATACACAGAAAATTTCTTAGAAGAAACTCTAGCTCCAAACTTGCTATTATATACATGCTTCTAGTGATGAAATAATATCAATATATAACCTGTATTGATAAATGAGGCTTCCCAAATTAAAAACTGCATTTTCACTCCAAATGTGTTCAGAATAAGCACCGAGACGTAAATGTAAATATTATCATACATCTCTTCCTCTGCCAGACTTCTTACAAAGAACTATGGCAAAATGTAAGCACTATTTATTAAAGGTAGGTTTGCAAGTTCTATGCTACAGTGACTTGCTTGATATTGTCCAGACTTGTTCTGGCATTTGTTGTCAGACTAAAAACATTAAAGATAAAAGTATCTTAAATTAGGGGTTTAGTTCATTGAAGAAAATGGTACATGACTTTCCTACTATTTCGAAGGCTCTTTCTGGTGGCAGAACCTCAAGGTGTTTAGAGAGGACAGATTGGAGGGTGGAGATGAAAGACAAGAGTTTTATAAGAGTTCTGTTTCCTTCTCTCCTTGTCTCTAACTTTCACTCCCTCTCCACATGTAGAACATATGCATTACAGGTTTACATGACCACAGAGAAAAAAGGAAAAAGATAGAACTGAACTTCTGTGATTTCCTTAACCACATTAGAAAAAATTCTTAGCCATCTACAAATTGATTACTAGGAAAAAAAAAAACACATACACAATAAAAGAGGGTAGAGGTTGGGCTCCACAGAAGCAATCCCTTGTTTTCTAAAGATTTCATCCCATAGACGTATTTTACAAAGTTCAAGAGGACACCTTTGGGCTAAGTACACAGAGCAGAAATGGGGGTCGGGGGGATATCTGGTAAAAGGTGAAACATAGATAAAACTACACAGTTATTTCTATGAGATTCCTATTTCTCCCTTTTTCTCTTGTACCTTTAATCAAGTTTCAGAATAGTTCTGAAACATTGTCTGAAGCAATCATCCCAGGATAACAAAATATCTCAAAGATGGTTCTTTCTTATGTAAGATCGTAAGGATCATAACATAACCTCTACAGATTAGAACACTTAAAAACCGGGAAGGTTAGACTCTAGAAGAATTGAATTCTACTGAACAGAATGCTTCTGGTAAGGAGACTTTGCAATAGATCCTCTTCTACTGAATGAGGCACACACATTTTCTAAGATAGAGTTGAAGCCCACCAGCTGTAGGGGACAAGTGTCAATGGGCTCAGGCCAAAAGACTTTTTTTAAAAGCTTTTATTTCTAATGTTCATCAGACCATTACATAAGGTTTTCATCTAGATTCATCTCGGAAAAGACTGTTGATACTCTCTGCACAGTAAAGAACATGAAGTGATGCTGTGTGTATTTTACCATTTAAACTATTTAACTGGGCACTATGAACACCTTAGCAAGACCCAATATTCCTATTATTTACTAATTAAGGATATATGAGGTAACTAGATTTCCATTTTCATTTTTTCAGCTCATGTAATATCCTTCCCTTGCAAATCATTTTATTTCAAGTGATCTGATTTACAAAAAGTAACCATAAAACTCAAAGGAATCACAATAAAAAAATTAAATACAAACTCAGAACTAGAACACAAAATACAGTTGTCTTTTCTAAAAGATTAAGTAGGCAATCCTATTACCATAAATGAGGGTGTCAAAAAGTACTGCTACTAGCGTTCCAGTTCATACATGCCTGGTTTGTTTCAAGCAAAATGTATTTAAATACGCGTCTAATATCTATGAAAAGGAGTCCTGGTATGGTGCTGTGAGTTAATGTGCCAGATTGCAAAGTCGTTTGAACTGCAAGGTTGGCAGTTCAAGCTCACCAGTTGCTCCTTGGAATCCCTATACAGGGTCACTATGGGTCGGAATCGACTCGACGGCACTTAACAACAACAATATCTGTGAAAGGCTGCAGACATGTTTTCTCAGTAATACGCTTGTTTCAGTCTTGTTAGAGTGCCTTCCCAAAAAAAGGTTCAAACAAAACAGTGGCTTCTGGTGGGTGGGACAGCGGGGCCAGTTCAATTCAAGGCAGAGAGGTCAGCTCAAAAGGTTATATATGGTGACTATTTGTTGGGATTCCAAAGGGGCAGTCTTGACAGATTATTATCTCAGTAGGACATCAGATGATCACAAAAGCTTATTCTGAAGAAGTTTCTAGAAAACTGAAAATTGCATTGATAAGAAAATGCCTTGGAAAGTTTTGTCAAGGGATATTTTCCCATCACAACAATACACCTGTGCTCATTCTTCAAGGGTAACAAGGCTGTTCTAGGAGATTTTGTTGGGAAACCTTACTCCATCTCTACCATACAGCCCTGATCTTGACTCTTCGACTTAAATTTGTTTCCAAAACTCAAAGAACATTTAAAAGGAATGTGATTTTCATTCTGGGAAGAAGCCAAAACTGCCATTTTGTCATGGTGTAAATCAAAGAGTGCAGAATACTTTGAGAGAAATATTAGGGAAATGAAAACATCACCATCAGGAAGTATAGAGACCTAGATAGAGACTATGTCAAAACTAATAGCTTTACCTTTTGATGTTTCTGTTTAATAATGGTATTGATGATCTTATAGCAATACTTTGACTTATCCTTGCATGAGTTCAACAACAAAAGTAGCAATAATATTTTATAATAGTATTGGGAGTCCTTATGCTGTGTCAAGCACTATGGTAAGCTTTGCATGCACTCTCTCTTCTGACTGTCACAACTACTCACATTATTATCCCCAACTTACAGAAGGAGCTCTGGTAGTGTAGTGGTTATGAATTGGGCTGCGAACCACAAGATCAGTAGTTCGAAACTACCAGCGGTTCCGCTCCCGTAAAGATTTACAGCCTCGGAAACCCTGTACAGGGTCGCTATGGGTTGGAACCAACTCGACGGCACTTAACAACAACAACATAGATGAGAAAACAGAGCCACAAGAAAATTAATAACATGCCCTGCCTCACAGATCACAGAATTCTAAGAGCACAAATACTTTTAATTATAACTGTATAATACAGGTATTTTTCAAAGAACTGTTCATGTAATTTTCTTAAGTCTGATTTCTGACTTTGGTGACATGCATTAAGAACTCAATTTATACTTTCTAGAGGGAACTTCCCCCGCTCCTTTACCAGTCACCATAGAATTCAATTAAAATACAAATCAAAAATCTTGAGAATGTTCAGACTTCATCACACCAGAGCCTGACCTGTAAGCTGTGACAACTCTCTGCTTCAAAACACGAGCAGAAATTTAATCTTCAGGGAGATGTCAGGCATCTTCTCAGGACCTCTCCAAGCCTTGTTATTACTATAAAGCAAACTAGTTTGAGGACCTTTTCACCCCTAAGCAGAAACAATCTTCTTACTCATTTCCACACAGCATTGGAAAGAGACCATAATCTTCCCATGAATGAGAACAATGTGACCACACAAGTCACAGACTATAAAAGCTATAGAAGGGAAGCTCAGGAAAGAACCTTGGGAAGGCATGCAGCAGTCAAAACAGGGAAACATTTTTCTTTCTACTGCTTAGGACTTGAAATTTCAACACATCTCATGTTTTATAGCAGCAACAATGATCTGGGGCTCTCTGATACAGGGATTCAAAAGAGTCCCTGATACATACTACATTATATTCTACAATACTTTTTCTCTTTCCTTGATGGGACTTAGGTGGATACAAGCCTAGGTAGAATTGCTACATCAGGTGGATACAAGCCTAGGTAGACAATCTACATCAGGCTGTCTCCACTCAAGCAGGGGTTCAAACTGGCTCTTCCTGGTTCAGTTATGGAAAACTGAAACTGGAAAGGACCTAAATTTGTAAAATTTATATGAATTGAAATAGGAAAAATTACTGGTTGATGCCCCATTAAAAACATAATCAATCACCTTCTTAGAAAACAAGGGTACGGTGCACACTGCATAAGAACCCTATCTCTTGACCTGCCCAGTAAGAAACGATGGGGTCCCATTCAAAGATGGCTACAGTCCATGATGTTTTGAAAGTAAGTTGCTCTCCACAGTCCTGGCAATAATCCATTCTCCCACATCAGTATCCCGAAAGGGCTTACTGAAGCTCTTTCTTTTAAAAAAGTTTTTATTGTGAATTGAGTGAAACTAAAGGGCAGATCATCAGTTTTACACTCAACAAATCACACACCCCATTTGATTACAGTGATTATAATCACCTCCATGTACCATCAGGCAACAGTATTTCTCTATATTCATTTGAGCTCTTAAAAAACAAACAAACAAAAACCCACTCAGGCATGCATAATAATTTACACCACCAAAGGGCACATCCTACAAGTCTGCCTCCTGGCCACCAGCCCTCAGTGCCTCTCTTTCCATGAATCTAGAGTCCTCAGCTGCTCCCTCTCTCCATCTCTGCCTCCATCTCTGCTGTTGCTGTTTCTCTGGATAAGGTTCCGCATTCCGCTTGTGCTCTTCTTCCTCTGGTACTAGGGTCTTCTGTTTCTGGGCTGTAAGAGTAACTACTACCCCGATTTTGTTACAAAACTTCTACCTTTACAATTGTGACAATCACAATTAGTCAGGATAACAATTACTCACTATTGAATCGTAAGAATCTTATCCCATCTCTTTTAACCAGATCCATCTAAACAAGATGAAAACTATTCATTGGGGACTCTATCTTCCCACACACACTCTTAAACTAAACTCCTTCTTGAAACCTTGCAAGCCAGTCACTTTGTGCCTTTTGTTGTTGTTGTCAGGTGCCATCGAGTCGGAACTGACTCATAGCGACCCCATGCACAGCAGAACAAAACAATGTCCGATCCTGGGCCAACCTCACTACCGCTGCCACACTCGAGTCCATCAATGATGCCACCTGCCGATCCATCTCGTTGGGGGTCTTCCTCTTTTTCTCCAACCCTCCATCTTACCAAGCATGTTATCCTTCTCCAGTGACTGTTCCCTCCTGACAATATGTCCAAAGTATAATAGATGAAGTTTAGCATCTTGGCCTCCAAGGAGCACTCTGGCTGCACTTCTTCCAAAACAGATCTATTGGTTCTTTTGGCAGTCCATGGCACTTTTAGTATTCTCCTCCAACACCACAATTCAAAGGCATCAATTCTTCTATGATCTTCTTTATTCACTGTCCAGCTTTCACCCCTCATTTTAGGTAGCCTATGTCTAAGTTGCCTGTCCCTATCTATCCTGTATACAAAGGGGATAGCATTGATACTTGATGTGAAGACTCCTTCCTTATCAGTTGGTATTTTGAGCTATTACTTCGATGAGTATAGGTCAAGTTCATCAAATTGTAGCTATTTACCCTTGTTTCCTTTATCAAAAATTGTTTTATTTAGTCTTCCTTTAGTCGAGTTCTGATTATCAAGCCATCGAGGCTAGGTCAAATGGGTACTATCTGCAAGTTTGGGTGTCCTTGTGTGTTTCCCCTCACTTCATATCTCCTGGATGCTTCACTCTCAGCTCTAGCCCTCTGTAGCTATGTTCTTGTCCATGGGCTCAGGTGTCCCAGGTCTCACCACACTTTGGACAAACCAACCAACCTATCCTCTTCTCTCTCTCATCTCCAGATCAATGGGAGTCTATGGAACATGGTTGAACTCAGCCCATCTCTTCATTGCTGCCTTTCCCCCTCTTCCACTCAGCAGTAGATCAATGTAGTCATCAGCAAGCTTACATGCCCACTCATGTGTTCCCTTTGAGTTTCAGTCTTGGGAGAGGGGAGTTTGTCCTGAAGGTACTTGATTGCTTGCCTTGATCGCTTCCCGGCCAACAACTTGCTTATTTTTGTAGTATCCAATCATACTGCCATTTTGTTTTGGGTTTTTCCTACTAATCTTTCTTTGAAGATGTATCTTCTGTCTCTCTAGCTGTTCCAGGCTGGTCTGCTTGTTCTTTATAGTGAGTCACTACAGCTGTTTTGAGTCTTACATTCCATGGCTTTGACCACAACTTTTCCTATTCCGGTTACCTTCCCGAGTCACCCAAATTTAAAAAACTCGAGTCTGTTCTGATTTTGCTTTGTTGGCCATGACTGAACTGACTAAAACCAGTTCAAAGCCCTACATCCAAGATTATTTGAGTTGGAACTGTCCATTATGGTTCAGAGAGCTCAGCTACACAAAATGTGCTCTGCAGAGCAGCAGCATTACTTGAGTCCTCCTTGGAAATGCAGAATCTTCTGGTAGCGTAGTGGTTATGAGTTGGTCTGCTAACCTCAAGTTCAGCAGTTCAAAACTACGAGCTGTCCATGGGAGAAAGATGAGGCTTTCTGCTCCCGTAAAAATTTACAGCCTCAGAAACTCTATGCAGGGTTGCTATGAAGTCGGAACTGACTGCACGGCACACTACCACCATGTTCCACCCAAGACCTGATGAATTAGAGTGTGCATTTTAAATGTACATTAATTAATTGAGAAATACTTCCCTAGAAAGTCAGATTTAGTAAACTTGTTGCATAAATTAGGAATCTACTTCTAACCTAGCCCAGGTTATCCTGATTCAAATGAGCTTCTGGCAACATTTTGACAAGTAAAACATATTTTCTGATAAAAATGATATCATAAGAGACCCAACTTTCCAAGCTAAATGTGTACATACTTGACAAACTCAATTGTAAAGAAAATTTTGAGTGGTTAAAAATAGAAGTTAATAAAATGTTAATGTACTTAAAAAAAATCAGTATGTTTTAAATAAAATTAACATAATAAAAAATTAATATATTCTGGAGTACTTTTTTCAAAATACACTACTCCTTCACCTGCTGGGGGAGTGGGATTTTATTACTATTAGCCCATTCTCCTAAAGAATTGCTGCTATAATGAATTACTACTACCAATGATACAGTGATGGAAAGATTAAAAAATATTAAAAATATTAAAATATTTCATGGGGATCTCAAAAAGAAAATTTAAATGACCAAAAATACCACAAACTAGATGTATCTGCTGCTATTGTTGTTAAGTGCCATTGAGTTGATTACAACTCATAGAAACCCTACATAGGGTTTCCAAGGAGTGGCTGGTGAGTTTGAACTGCCGACTTTGTGGTTCAAACTGGCCTTGCGGTCCAATGCTTACCCTACAGCAGGACACCAGGATTCCAGCTATGTCTGTGGTTACTGGTTTAGTCTTTTTTCTTGTAGATTTGTATATACATGGAGACATATGTAGGTATGTTTTTTACACCTAATTTGGGTGATATGGGATGGCTGATTGTGTATCTTATTTTTCTTAACACTTTTATAACATCAGTATTTTTTTAAAAACGTAGTTAGTAGTTGCATCATATCTCACTGTATTAGTAGAGTAAGAATGTAATTTCCCTTCACTTTCTTTGCTCTGGTGCCTGCATAAAGTTTTTCTTATTTTCTTTGATCTGTGATAGTTCCTATTTGCTCTGATTTTTATGTTGGTTCTTAGACTTCAACATTTTAGCAGTCCTCTAGCATACCTCTGACATCTGTATAAAAGACCCAGCATCTTTCTGCCCTCTCCTACACCTCACATTGCCTCAACAGAAGATTCCTAGAGTCTAAGACCACTCATTTGTCCCAGAAGCCATGCATATGAGATACCCAGCATGAACTACTGGGCTTTGTGGGGACTATGTCTCCATACTTCTTAGTTCAGCCATCCTGGCCTGAAGTTTGTTACACTGAATTCATATCCTACTGAACTCTAATCCCATGATTAATTCCACTAGGGAAATGATGCATAGTATATGCCTCTCCTAGAGATTTGCAATTGTCATTAGCACATTATTGAGAAGTTCTGTAGTTAACAAACCTGTTTAAGTTGGCTACTACTCTAGGATTTCTCAAAGTTATTTGACTTGAGAACTTTCTTTAGGCATACAATCTCATACTATTCCAGAAGATTAATGTTCTGCAAAACTCACTTAGGGAAGCACTGGTCTGTCACATTAGTGAAAGAGAAGAATTTCATGCTGCACGTATTCTGTACTGCTCATAGAAGCAATACAGGGAACTTCTGTATTGCTCATAGAAGACTTATACAGTTAGTCCTGCAAATGTACCTGTTAATGTTTCTATTTACAAGGACCTGAGAACTCTACAAAATCAGGAAAGGTGTGTGCCAGGGTTGTATTCTTTCACCATACTTATTCACTATGTACGCTGAACAAATAATCTGAAAAACTGGATTATATGAGGAAGAATGTGACATCAGGATTGGAGGAGGACTCATTAATGACCTGAAATATGCAGATGTGGCAACCTCATTTAATGAAAGGGAAGAGGACTTAATATTGATGAAGACCAAAGACCACAACTTTCAGTATGGGTTACGAATCGGGCTGCGAACCTTAAGGTCAGCAGTTCGAAACTACCAGCTGCTCTGTGGAGAAAGATGAGGCTTTCTACTCCCGTAAAGACTTACACCCTCAGAAACCCTGTACAGGGTCGCTATGGGTCGGAACCGACTCAACGGCACTTAACAACAACAACAACAAGGTCACTATGAGTTGGAACTGACTCAAAGATACCTAACAAGGCAAATTCTATGTTCCATTAACTTGTTGTTGTCAGCTGCTGTCAAATTGGCCCCTGAGTCAGGACAACTCCATCTACTCCTGAATAAAATGCTGCCAGTTCTGCACCATCACCCTGGTCAGGTGCAGGTCAAGCTCTTATAATCCGTAGGGTTTTCATTGGCTGATTTTTAGAAGTAGATCATCAAGACTTTCTTATCAGTCCATTTAGCTTGGACGCTCTGATGAAACCTGTTCAGCACCACAATAACACTACAACTTCAAATGAAATCGTAAACTATTAACAACAAAAAATGAGCTTAATATTTTCATATCAGATGTGAAATATTATTTCCTTAATCATAAAATGGAGTCCTGGTGTGGCGCCATAGGATAAACATTCAACGTCAACATCAGCTTGAACTGCAAGGTCGGCAATTCAAACTCAACCTCCTGCTCCTTGGAAACCCTATAGAGGGTCACTATGAGTCGTAACCAACATGAAAGCACTTAACAACAATCATAAAATATTTAATTTTTTCCCAGTCATGATGATTATGCCTTGCATTCCCTGGACCTGATAGAATACAGGGTCTAAAAACAATGAATAACTGTTCATCACTGCTGAGGGCCTGACAACATTAAAGATGTGTAAACCACAGAGTATTGGATTTAGGTAAAATTTAAGACAGAACATCCCAGTAGTGGGATGGGTTATTGGAGGTGCTGAGAAATGCATTTTGATAGCACATGAAAGTAGGGCTGATAGAATTTCTTTACAAATTGGATGGTGACTATAAAACAAGCTTCTAAGATGTCTTTAAGTTCTTGGACCTTAACAACTAAAAGGATGGAGTTGCCATCAATTTGGGTGGGGAAATGTGCAGGTAGAATCTATATGGAGTTGTTATTAAGTGCCATCACGTCAGTTCATAGTGATCCCGTATAGGGTTTCCAAGGAGCAGCTGAGTTCAAACAGCCAACCTTGCTGTTCAAACAGACTTTGCAGTCCAGTGCATTATCCTGCAGTGCCACACCAGGGTCGGAAAATTTTTTAGAAATGTTTCATTTTAGACATTTATTTCCATCCAACTGACAAGGTTAAATAGGCAGGTGATATACAAGTCTAGAATTTGGGGAGATGACTGGTTGGTGATTTACTCCCATTATAATTTTTCTCTCTTGATTTTTTTAAGGCTAGCGCTATAATTTTTTTCTCAGGGGAGACAGCATGTACACATCAATTAAACGGGGGAAAAAAATATGGTTAACAACCTCGTTGATTTAAAACAAAACCAAAACATCTTTGAATGTTAAGAAGGAAGAACCCATTCGAAGTATGGATCGGGCTATGTGGAGGAGACTTACCAAAGGCCGTAATTAGCATCACCTGAAAATTCAAGGCAACATGAGAGATAGCACATCCTATTCTCAAATATGTGGGGGAAAGAGTAGTTTAAGAAGCTATTACGCTAGAAGTGCAGGGACTATTCAATGATTAAACAGTGTTGAACTAATGTAGTGATAAGAAGGTTCCTTTCAGTTTTCAGAGTGAACACACACCAGTTAGCTGCCCTGAATTAAAGACTTAGAACACTTTCTTTATTCAGAATATATGCTATAATCACAAGCAGCATATGAAATAAGTGCCCCAAATATTCTCAGACATGCTAAAAGGAACCAGCAGCTAGCTATAGCTGAAGATGAAATGAGAGTAGGTGTTATTTTTTGGCAGAAGTGTCACAAGCAGTAATGATATCTATGACATGCAAGAGCCTTGGCAGAGGATCAAGGTAATCCTTTCCCAGGGCATGTCTTTAAGATCACACTCCTTCATAATGAGCGCTCGCAAACATTACTGCAGCCCCAGAGTTCCCGTTTTATCCTGCTAAAATCTATTAGTGGATTTCAATATTATTTTTACTGCATGTGTATGCTGTTATGGAGAAGAGTAATGAGGCCAGAGACTTTTTAAAAAGAGAAAACAGCAAAAGAGGACTCAAAAAGGTTCTGATGCCCATGTGATAGTTTGTGTCTTTTTACATTTAAGAGACAAGTTTTCAGGACACTATTTTAAGACAACAGAATCATGTGACTACTGGATTAAGCATCCGTGAATAAAAACCCCACTGTATAATCACAAAGAAGGGGGAAAATAAAACAGTGAGAAAGAGAGCAAAGACTGAGAGAGAGGGAGGAAGGAAAACATTAAAAAAAAAAAAAAAAAGAAAAGTGCTTTTCAAAAAATACACAGATATGCACATATAAAATGTGTATTTTAAGATCTACCATTTAAGTCCTCTAAAATTACATTCATAGTCAAAATATAAGACAACTACATCCGAGCTCTCCTTAGAGGAACAGCCATCTAGGGAAATCTAGTCACACATAAGTTAAAAGTAGCTTTCATTTCCTCTCTATTAAAAAAAGAAATGGAAACTTTGGTGTTACTTTCCTGGAAAAAAAACTACAAAGTTATTCAATATACAGGAAACAAAGTTTAGTTCTGTCGTGGGGGAATAAGAAAAAATGCAACAGTAAGTACTGTAGACAAGTGGAGTGAATGAGAAGGTAGCTAAGGATGAGAAAAGTGAAACATATCATATACATAAATAAAAGGAACAGGTATGTTGCAAACATGCAAATTTTAGTTTGGCAAAAAAGGAATAAAGCATTCTTTCTTTTAAATTTGATTTTCTTCATATATCTCCATTAGTGACACCACCCTTTTAATCAGTTGCCCATTAAAAATTTGCAGTTCTTAGTTTTTAGCTCTAGTCTAGATCTAACTACCAGTGTGCAACAAATACTGGGTAAACCGTCCAATTTCTATAATCTCTCCTTGAACCACCACAATTTATTGGCAGTTTATTGCATATGCTCTGCTGCTTCTTAGCCTTTGTTTGCAGTCTGTAAATGAGGAGCAAATCATCATTTCACTCAGGAAGGCCTCCCTGTCTACTCCCTGCCCACAGACTGATTCAGTTCCTCTTCTCTCTGCTCCCATAATGTCCTATAAGCAAACCCCCTGTACGTTACCTAACATAGTGCTACAGCGATTTTCTGGATGACTGCCTTTCCTGTTTTATCTTTATGAACTCAAAACCTAATACACAACTTGATACTTTTGTTGTTATTAGTTGCCATTGAGTAAATTCCTACTCAAGGAAACTCCACGTGTGCAGACTGTCAAAGCCTTTAGGGTTGTCAAAGCCTTTAGGAAGCAGAGTGCCAGGACTGTCTTCCAAAGCACCTTTGAGTAAGTTTTAACCACCAACCTTTTGGGTGGTTGTTGTTGTTGTTATGTGCTGTGGAGTCGATTCCAACTCATAGCGACCCTGAATAGGGTTTCCGAGGCTGTAAATCTTTACGGGAGCAGAAAGCCTCATCTTTCTCCAGTGGAACAGCTGGTAGTTTCCAACTGCTGACCTTGCGGCTTGCAGCCCAATTCGCAAACACTATGCTACCAGAGCTCCTTTTGGGTGGTAGTCAGTGATTAGCTATTTGTGCCAATAAAAATGTTCACTTATTGAATGAGTATTCAAGTAAATCTGAATACAAATTAGATCCCCCATACTGGAGAGGAAATGTGACCTATATATAAAACTTCATGATATATTTTTCCATTTCTACACACATTTTTTTTCCTTTTTGGCTAATGACTGATACTTTGCAAAACTCTTTATAATATTTATTTATCGCTATATATAATTTTATAATACTTGCACAGGTAATTCTTTTCATGAGTTTCTTATTTAAAGCATGTGGTTGAAATACCATCATAAAGGACCTATTAAAAGTGTCTTGCTATTTAAACAACTTACTGAACACATCTCCTCTGGGTTTCTGAGGATCTGTCTGTATCCTGTTGTCAACTGTAAACCCTCCCAGAGATGTACTGGTAGCTGCTGCCGTAGTTGTAAGTCTTGTGGTTGGTCTTTTTGAGGTTGTTGTTGGTGGAGGGGTTCTGAACTCTGTTGATGGTGGTAGGGGTAAGGGTAGAGTAGGCTGTGGTGTTGGCTTTGGTGTAGGTCTTGTTGTTGGCTTAGCAGTAGGCCTGTTGGTAATGACGGGAGGAATATATGGTGTCTTCAGTGGCCATCTAGTACCTCCAACATCAGGAATCCAATTACTGTGTCCTCCATCACCCTTTAGAACAGTACTATTTTCCTTTGGTACATGAATTGGACCTGAAGGTTCAATCATGACTTTTGGAATATCTGAAAGAGTCAAAAGATTTAAATGAATATTTTCAATCCCTAGGAAATTAAAACATCAAAGTATAAAATAAACACCCCAAAACATTTCATGCCAGTGAAGCTACTTTCACATTTAGAATATTGCCCTAAATGGAAGCCAAGATACTTCCAGTTAGGGGAAGCATAACAAAAACATAAGGAGTTCTGGTAGCATAGTGGTTACGAAACGGGCTGTGAACTGCAACGTCAACAGTTCGAAACTACCAGCTGTTCCACGGGAGAAAGATAAAGCTTTCTGTTCCCGTAAAGATTTACAGCCTTGGAAACCCTGTACAGGGTCACTATGAGTTGGAACTGACTCCATGGCACATAACAACAACAACATGTCAGTGCATATGATACATTATGCATACATACATTTGTGTATGTGTGTATATGTATGCATATGCATACATATACATATTCATACTCATTGTTGTTAAGTGTCATCCAGTTGGTTCTGAATTACAGCAACCCTATATAGGGTTTCTGAGGAGTGGCTGGTGAACCTGAGCTACCAACCTGGCGGTTCAAACCGACCTTGCAATCCAGCAAATGAATCCGCAGCACTACACCAGGACTCCATTGTTGTTGTTGTTAAGTGCCTTCAAGTCGGTTCAGACCCATAAGTGACCCTGTATAGGGTTTCCGAGGAGCAGCTGGTGAGTTTGAACTGCCAACCTTGCAGTTCAAATGGCTTTGCAGTCTGGCGCATTAACCCACTGCGCCACACCAGGACTCCATTAGTTGTATGCAAAAATTCACTTTGGTGTTTCTGTACTGAATATGTATTATTTGAAAAATAAAAAATGATTCAATACTTATGAAGTCAGAATCTGCATACAAAAGTTAGAAAAGAAGGAGTTTATTGAATATGATTGGCCTGCAAATGATTTTAAAAAGCAATCAATGGTATTTTATAAAAATGCATAATAGGGTCAAGTCATTTGCGCTTTTGTTGTTGCTTATTAACACGAGAACTATATAGTCTATGTTAAGTACCCCTATGATTAGACGATCCTGTTTAGAATTGTCTGAAGACTAATATTTTTTTCTTATTTGTGCTTTATATAAATAGAAATCATTTAAATACATTTTAAAGTTCTACATGTTGTTTTACAGTTAATCTTCCTTCCCCCTTACTATTTACATTTTTGCTTTTTTTCAAAAAAAAAATCAATGTTTTTAAAGAGATCACCAAGACCATCTGTGAAATCTTTCCTTGATAATCTTTACCAAAAAGAAATTAATATTTAATCTGCCTGGAATGATATACTCCAAACCAAGAATGATGACATGACTTTTTTTAGAAATCATTCAATCACCATTACTCTATGCCTTATGATTTTTTCAGTAAATATTTTACTTAGACTATTCTAAAAAAATTGGAGTCCTGGTGTAGTGCTGCAGGATAATACACTAGACTGCAACATCAGTCTGAACCTCAAGGTCGGTGGTTCAAATCTACCAGCTACTCCTCAGAAACCTATATGGTGTTCCTATGAGTCAAACTGACTAGATAGTTCTTAACAACAACAATTTAAAAACTTACTGATTGCCACATAAAATGCATGCTCTATTACGGCCTTTGGTTTGTAGGTTTTCCACATTTACTTTCTAACATAGCCATCACTCCAAATATAACTCCTAAACATTTAAAAAGCAAGACAGTTGTAAAAGTAGAAAAAATTAGTATGGAAAGATTTTCTTCACAGTAGAGCTGGGAGACAACCAAAGTAAAGGAACAATAACAAAAAAAAATGTAGAATATATTTATATTAACCTATTGTCCAGAACCTAATGCCACTGACAATTTAATATTTCTAATTTTAACAAAATCAAATTCTCAGGAAGAGCTCTCTTATTTCTTTCTAGTAAAGAAAAGCTTTGTTATGCTGTAAGTGCCTTTGAGTCAGTTCTCACTCATAGCGACCTTGTATAGGGTTTCCAAGGAGCTTGGTGAGCTTGAACCACCAACCTTGCAGTTCAAACCAACACTGCAGTCCAGCGCATTAACCTGCAGTGCTATACCAGAACTCTACAGAAAAGCTAGGGAGAGATTTTAATCAAGGAAATCTGAATGCCTTTAAGATTACAATGCATAATTAAAGCTTTATGCTTCAAAAAATGTTGTTGCTGTGCCATGGAGTTGGTTCTGACTCATAGCAACCCTGCGTAGCATTTCTGAGGCTGTAGATCTTTATGGGAGCAGAATGCCTTATCTTTCTCCTACAGAACTACTGGTAGTTTCAAACTGTTGACCTTGAGGTTAGCAGCCCGACTCAGGACCACTATGCTACCAGAGCTCCTTGTTGTTGTTAGTGCCGCCAAGTCGGTTCCAACCCATAGCAGCCCTGTATAGGGTTTCCGAGGAGAAGCTGGTGGATTTGAACCACCAACTTTGCAATTCAAACCAACTTTGCTGTCCAGTGCTTATTCTACAGCACACACCAGGACACAAAAGGAACTGAGCATTATTTTTTTTTTATTAGTTTGTGGAATGCACAGACTACTACTATAATAATAGTACTACCTATGAAGCTTATACTTCTATGATAAATAATCTTGCTTCTAATTTCCTACTGCAATTCAGAGCTTGGGAAGAAGTATTACTTACACACGCAACTCAGTCCATCACCATGGTAGCCATCTTTACATCTGCACTGGTAGGACCCCTGTATGTTGTGGCATTGAGCAAAGCTGCTGCACTGATATTGACCAAGGGAACATTCATTGATATCTGCATCAGAATGTAGGAATATAAGGGCTTTAATTAGGAGATGAATATGATTACCTGAAAATAGTTTCAAAAGTCTATTTTTCTGTTTTTTCATTGTGAAGTCCCATGGAAAATTCAATCAAGAAGCTACTAATAGATGAGTTGCATCGCTGGTTACTTGTTTAATTTTTTAAAGCCAGTATGCTCCCCAACTACTGACATCTCAGTCATCACCACAGTTAAGGCATCATAGGAAGAAACAACACAGAGCAATTTTTGGATCTTATTACCATGACATTGGTATTTGCCTCCAATGTACATGAGGTCGAAGCCTTTATGACACTTGCAGACGTAGCTCCCAAAAGTGTTGACACACTGCCTGAATCTAGGGCAGGAGGCTCTTCCAGTAGCACATTCATCAACATCTAGAAACATAAGTTAATTATGTCTTAGGAAGAGCAATGGCATATTCAAACGGACTGGATTTTCAAACAAGCAATTGAACTATCTACAAATGGTTGTCTGACACATAGTAATCTCACATAAATGTTCTCCAGTTGGTTGCCCCTATGCACAACTCTATTTTCCAAATTCAACTTATTCTCTGAATCTATGCTGTTCTTCTCTCCTGCATCCTGTCTCAGCACATACTACACCTGGATCTACCCAGTTGCTTATACTATAAACATGAGTCATCTTAATTCAGAGAAGTTACTTGAATCCACCTATTCTTCTCTTCATCCACTACAGCATTACCCTAGTCCTGGCCACCAACTCCTAAATTCGACAATTATACCAGTCTCCATATTGGTTTCTTTGCGGTCAATCTTACCTCTCCCAAATCATTCCCTAACTAACTATCCAAATGATCTTGTTAAAACAGAATATTGGAGAGTTATGACTATGGTTAAAGGTTTCCACTGAGTTTAGAAATTAAATGACATTCCTCACCATGCCCTGGAAAGTGCTGCATGATCCCTGTCTGCTTCACTCTTTTATAAGACACCACTTTTCATCAAAGGAGCTCTGGTAGCATAGTGGTTATGCATCGGATGGAGAACTACAAGATCAGCAGTTCGAAACTACCAGCTATGCCGCAGGAGAAAATTGAGGCTTCCTGCTCCCGTAAAGATTGACAGCCTCGGAAACTCTGTACAGGATCGCTGAGTCAGAACCGACTCCACGGCACATAACCAACCAACCAACTCCTCATAAACATTCTGTAGTTCAGTCATGTTGACCTTCTTTAAAATCCCCTAAAAGTCAAGCTCTTTCTCACTGCAGTGCCCTGTTTGGCTGGTTTTTCCATTTATCTTCTAGGTGTTATTTCAGGGCCTTCCCTGACCACTGCTATCTAAAGAAGACCTGTTTTTTTTGTTTTTTTTCTGTCTTTTAGTGGGAGTCTTTTAGTGGTGCTGTGGGCTAATGCATCAGACTGTAAAGTCATTTGAACTGCAAAGTCGGTGGTTCAAGCTCACCCTATACAGAGTTGCTAAGGGTTGGAATTGACTCGATGGCACTCAATAACAACAAGTGCCTCATCTTAACTTTTAATCACGCCATGACTCACACTGCAGATTGTCTGTTTAGACACTGCTGGAAGGGTTTTTAATCCATAAAGACTGAGGGGTTCTCTGACCTTCTGCTTCCCTGGTGGAGCTGTTGTGCAATTTCCTGTCAAACAACAAAACTTTTCAATGGTTTGCTAGGATTATTTCCATATGGAAAGTATCTAATTATGCTTTTTAAAAAAATACTTAAAAAAAAAAAAAGGAGATAATAACAAATTAATAGCTGTTGAATGGCCAAATGTCTTCATTTATTGAGAGCTCACTACATGCTAGGCAGTATGTTTATACCTATCACATACAGGATCTCATTCAATCTTTACAATAGTTCCTTCTAGGTGGCATTACTCTCGTTTTAAAATCTGAGGAAACTCAAGTTCAGAGAAAGTAGATCTCTTGTCTAAGACTAAAACCCATGGCTGTCAAATTGATTCCAACTCACGGAGACCCTGTAGGAGTCTATGAGTAGAACTGGTCCATAGGTTTCCTAGCCTGTAACCTTTATGGAAACAGAATGCAACAGTTTTCTCTCATAGAGCAGCTGGTGGGTTCAAACTACTGATCACTGGGTTAGCACTGAGTGCTTTAAATACTGTGGCAACAGGACTCCTTGCCTAGATTATGTAGCTAGTAAACAGTAAGGTCTGAAATAAAAGTCCACTCTTTGGGGGAAGGGAAAGGTGCAACTAACTCTGTAGCACAACGCACAAATACCATCCAGCCCTATCTATTCAGCATCAACGCCTCTCCCCATTGGCCCTTACAGTCCACATATACTAAGTTCTTTCTACATATACTGAAGTCTGTGTCTTTCCCTGAATGTTGTCCTCCCTTGAACTACAGAGCCTTTGCACCTGAGGTTCCCCCTGCCTGAAGCTTTTTCTATCAGTCCTCCTTAGGGAAACAAGGTTTCCATGGCCCATTGACAGACAGAGGTCTTCTTTTGAAACATCATGATCTAAAAGATAACTACCTGGTACAAGTAACTGCCTGTTTTCAAGGCTCCCATCACTATATACTTCCTTCCTTTATTTGAGAGTAACTGATGATAGAAATGTTGATTTTACAACTCACCAACACAGGTCCTCCCATCAGGAGCTAGCTGTAGGCCAGGAGAGGGGCACTGGCACCGGATCTGTCCTTTGACAACATCACAGCCGTACTGACAATTTGCCATGGAGCACGTCAGGGCACCTGAAAGCAGAATGTCTGGCTGACTCAGATGGGTACAGAAGAGGCTCTGCAATTGAAATGGCTATGACCTTCTCTTTTCCTGAAATTAGTGGCACAGAATCAACATTGTAGACAAAGAGGCCTCATGTATTCAACAACCTAAAGAGTTAAAAATAGAGGGGGAAGACAGCAAAACACCACCAGGGAGGATTAAGAAGTGGACCAGTTTTGCTCTTCTCTGTAGGAGACCTTTAGACTTTTGAAGAATTAAAAGAGAAATGTAAAACCTTATCTTGCATAGACTATCTGGAAATTTTTCCAGCAGTCATAGAAAGTAGAGAATTGAGGTATTTTTTTCCAGTTTACTCAAGCTAAGTGCTTCTGTTAACTAAAACATCCAAGTAGTGTCTCAACTGCCCATTCAGCGTATCGAGAGGACATGGGGAGATTTCCCATGGAATTGCACAATGTTAGAAGATTCTAGTATCACTGTCACACATTATTAAGTGTGTCCTCACACTATTCCAAAAGCTTTCACGCAATGTTTATACAATGCTAACATTTTTATGTTATAAAATGCAATGGTTAACTTGCAATTTAATGATAAAAGTCAAGTTATTGATTGTGAATTATCATATAAACACAACCTCAATTTGATGTTCAGACCGCACAGAATTTTAGGGCTTTGATCATTTTGTAAACTATACCCCAAAAATAGTTGTTGTTGTTTGTTAAGTGCTGTCGAGTCGATTCTGACTCACAGCCATCCTGTACAGGGTTTCCAAGGAGTGGCTAGTGAGCTTGAACTACCGACCTTGCGGTTCAAACAAACCCTGCAGTCCAGTGCATTAACCCACAGTGCCATACCAGGACCCCAACCAAATGCTAGTAGGAAACACCAAAATGAACATTAAATCTACTTTTGTTATGTTATAGTCTTTTTTTTTTAATTAAAATAGGTTTGTTTGTTGTTGTTTTTTTCAGAAAAGGGAAGTAATTTAATTTAAAAGGGAAATTATTTAATAAAAGATATTTATGAATGATACATAATCATTCAACAAATCTGATAGATTTTCTATAGCAAATAGATTCTGTGTCCTTTTGAGTAATATAATAGTCCCCAAAGAGTCACTGATACTTTTTATTTTCCTATCTGGAATAATTTTTCTATGCCCAGGTATAAGACAGACAAAATTATGTTGGGAGAGATATTAGGAAATACACTTACTTTTGTTATTCTTGTCCTAAATACCATTTCCAAATCACACTAACTTTGACATCCATGGTAAATGAATGTTATACAACTAAAATGGACGTGTCTTATTTTCAAATTTTCAGGCACTTATAAAAACACACATACACATGCTGTTTAGGGGGCCTAGGGAGCCACTTTCACCAGACAGGTTACCAGAGCACAACAAGAAATCAAGCCCAAAGCACTTATAAAACAGTTAAGATTCTTGACATACTTGAGCAGGACCCATCCGGCATGAGCATATATCCGTTGAGACAGTAACACTTGTAGCTGCCGTAAGTGTTCATGCACCTGTGCTTACAGGGCCGCGGCTTCAGGCCACACTCATTTAGATCTGAAAAGAATGGGGGTTGAAGTGGAAACAATCACAAAACTTCAGCATTATTGTAAAACATTCAAAATATTTCTCTATAGTGACAAATAAGTGAAAAAAGTGGAGTATGCTATAGTAACACCATATATATATGATAGATTATTCTCTTCCATGCAATCTTAATTTGAATATTGTTTATAGTAGGGGTGACCAACAGTTTTCTATCCTTGTGACCCAAGTCTTTAATAATTATGTCATCTTAGGATTTTTGGAGCTTAAATTTTGTGGCACACATGATCCCTGTCCAGACAAGATGGCCAGGAGGATCCTCCCCACTAACCAGTGCCGTCGCTAGAATGAACAGCGTATTGTCCTCACCATGGGTGTTGCTGTTATTGATTCTCAGAGTAGATATGCTCCCATAGGGTTTTCTAGGCCAGGTAACACAGCTGCTAACTGAAAGGTAGTGCGAACCCACCAGTCCTCCCAAAGAAAAAGATGCGGTAGACTGCTTCTGTAATGATCACAGCCTTAGAAACCCCTATGGGTCGATTCTATTCTGTCCTATGGGGTCACTATGGCTCTGCATCAACTCAAAGGCAACAAGTAATCTTTACAAGAACATATACCCATGGCTGTTTCCATGGAGTCATTAGGTGATTTCAAACCACCAACCTGAATTCAGCTGCTAGAAGCTTAATTACTGTACCATTGGGGCTCCTTCTGACTGACATTATCTTCAAAATATCTGAGTTACTTCTAGATTCACTCCTGACAAATTGCTTATACTCCTTCAATTTCTTCCTGTCTCTGTTTAAAGTTTACCTATGGTTATAGGAATAATAGAGCACTGTTATCCTCACAAAGGAAAGCTTCATGTCCAAGGAATAAGAACTATATGAATTAAAGTCGCCATTTTTGTTATTTTTCTTATTCAATCCTGTGGACTATGGACTAAGCTCAGGTTAAAGAAGGAAACTCCAGTTTCCTACTTTACTAACACATTCAAATTATAAATGAAACTAAAAAATAATCCCTCCAACATTTTAATTCATTTGGCAGTTAAGAAGGGCATATGGCAATACTAATGGACACATACATAATAGTCTATGATTATGTATTTTAGGTTTACTGGTTTAAATATCAATGTTAAATGAATTAGTGAACTTAACATTACGAAAAATTTTCAGCCCATGTGGAACACTGCCTCAAGTGAACATAAAACTCTAAAGACAAACACTGAAATAATATGCTCAAAATATAGACTACATCAAAAAGATATGTGATCACATGTTTATTTTGTCTAGAATCACCTGATTACATAATTTAATTGTCTACTCAAATGAATCAATGCATCAGAAACATTATAAAATATCAAATTACAAAGCTATATTCAGATTTAAATCAAATTTAAAAGTGATCTGCTTATTTATCAGAAATCTATATATTTCATTTAACTTAAGCACCAGGTTATATTAATAAATTTCTAAAAAAAACAACACTATTGCATTTAATTTTTTTCATAACTTACTATCCAATTTGATTTTTTTCTCATCTCACCGTAACTCTCAGCAAAGCTCTAGCTGGGTAAGCCTATGAAGGTTAAATGGATAAACGAGATATCGCTGTTATCTCTGATATGTCTCTTCAATTCTCCACTTTGTTGTTTCTTGCTTATTCAAGGTTATTCATGCCAAAATCACATTTTAAAACATTTCAGATGAAAATATTTTGCATAGAAGGTACTTTGTATACTAACAACAACAACAAAAAATGATCTCTCCCTCTATTAAGTAAAATATTCTAATCAAGGAAGAAAAACTGGATTTCTCTCTTGGAGAAATTCTGTCACCTTCCCATGTTCTTCTACCTTATATTTCTAAGTACTTATTAAGGATCTCTGGTAGCGTAGTGGTTACGAATCGGGCTGCGAACCTTAAGTCAGCGGTTCGAAACTACCAGCTGCACCGCGGTAGAAAGATGAGGCTTTCTACTCCCGTAAAGATTTACACCCTCGGAAACCCTATACAGGGTCGCTATGGGTCGGAAACGACTCCATGGCACATAACAACAACAATTAAGAAACTAGACAGGAAATCTTTCTCATTTTTTTTAGGAGGAGTAATCATCATTTCTAATACATAACACCTGGTTTTGAGAAATCTCTGAATTGTATAATAACAAATAGTGTTTGAAAATGAGTACATTGTTAGAGAAATGATTTATGTTTTAAATATTTTTTCTGTACTAAATAAAAAAACAAAGCAGTACAACAAAACGAGACACACTGTGTATTTTATCTCAAGGTAGAGATGGTGATGGGTATAAAATGTGTCCACTAAGAACCCTAATGATTACTTTAAAAAATCCATAGAAACTTTGTGGGTTGAACGCTGATGTAATAAGTTAGGCAATAGGTAGCTAACTGCAAGGTCGGTAGTTTGAAACCACCAACTATTCTGAGTGAGAAAGATGAAGTAGTCTGTTTCCATAAAGATTCAGAGCTCCAAATTCCTATGGAATAGTTCTACTAGGTTGAACAGAATTGCTGTGGAATGGAATGACTTAATAGCAGGGGTCTGGGTTTTAGTTAATGATATATATTAACTTAGAGGTTTATTGCTCCAAAAAGCTGATAACAAAATATATTTATTTATGCTGGTGGAGGTCTCATCATTTATGGACTAAAGCTGAAGCGCAACTGAGGCAGTTCTTCCACAACCTGGCTCCTTATTGGCAATAAAGAGCCCCTTAAATTTTTCCATGGGAGGTCTTCATGATTCATACTAGGCTGCTAGTGGGCTAAGAGACTTGCTTCAACCCCAATTTTTCCTTCCCTACACATGCAAAGAAGCACTTTGGGATGAAGAATCATGAAACTGAAGAAATATAAAACGATGAGATCTCATGATTCTCCCCAAAACTGAGAATCACTTTGAAATAATATGAAAAGGGATGTAAACATGCAACATTCAGTAGGTAACTGTAGAGACATTTTGTTGGCAAAATGTCCTCTTAATTATTGAACAGACACCTAAATATTCAAATAAATTGAAAACATTTAAAGGAAACTGTACTCCAACAGGAGTCCTGGTGTGGCGCTGTGGGTTAATACACCAGACTGTAAAGCCATTTGAACTTCAAGGTTGACAGTTCAGGCTCACCAGCATCTCCTCGGAAACCCTATACTGGGTAGCTGTGGATCAGAACTGACTCAACGGCACTTCACAACAACAACAACTGTTGATGGGATGGATGATACTCCCCATGGCTGCAGTCAGTCTCCCGTCTGTCACAGGCAAGCATCTCCTACAAACTTCACTAGGACCCTTACAAAAACAACTGCAGAAATTACAAACTAGGAACCAGTCTTCCCTGATTACCAATATTTACCAAATATCAGACTTTTGTTACAGCAGGGAGCTTTAAAAGATAAATGCCTCTCTTTCATCAATATACTTCAGAATTCCTATTCTATGATTGTTGTTGTTTGTTGTTAAGTGCCGTCGATGTACCTTATTTCCTTATTGATATCATAATGTCTTGTAAAACTGAGTTAATATGTGTTTCTTCCAATAGCTGCTGTATTCCTTACCACAAACTGTTGGCCCACAAATCTGTTAACACTTGTGTTATCAAATTAAGTCAGAAACTCAACAATGAAATTTCTAAATTATATTAAAGGGCTCCCATATATTCATAAGCAAGTCAATATTAAGAACATGAAAACTCTCCTGATGACTGAAAGAGAGAATCTAAGTAAGAAAACATTTTTTTTAAGTTTACTTTATTCTTACTCTTTCTTTGGAAGTTTATAATATGAATATAGGGGAAATCTACAATAAAAAGATATTTAATGAAATCCATCATTATCATCATTCTAAACAACAGAGCTTTACAATTAAATCATTTACATTCAAATGCTATAATTAGGTAACACAATGCTTAAAGAGCAGGTATTACCATCAAGAGTACACTGAAGCAGGTTGGTGGATTTGGGAGCTTGGCCAGGGGCAGGGTGTGGGCGGTAGAGAAAGGAGAGCTAGTCTAGAACAGAAATGCAAGCTGCATAGCAATATTATTACATTTCAGGAAAAAAAAAGAATCAGAAATTGTATTAACATGCAGAACACTGAATAACACAATAGATTTGTAAGAAAAATAATCTTTCATTCATTTTAATGGATTCCCACTCCCCTTTTAAGGCTTTAACTGGGCAATGATTCAGAAATCTAAGCTTTTAAATTTTATCTGACAAAAATGAAAGGGCATAGACAAATAAATGTCAATATATATCAATAGCCATTATTCACATTCTTTAAATTATCAAATGACTAATCTCGTAGACCTAATTCACCAAGCTTCATGTCAGCAGTAATTTAAATATTGAAACTATATTTTAATTTAATCATCTTAAATTCCTAAATCTCTAGACAAGTAATATACTCCCTTAGAAGAATTTAAAAATAATGCTACCATTTCACTTTTCTGTAAAACGTTGTAGCATAATGTGGAACTTATTTTTGATGTTCTGATTCTCATACCAACTCTGTATTCAAGTAAAGCAGATGAGATCTAATGGTACCGATTAGATCCCTGAGACCCAAATACATTATCAAGCTAATTAAGGACTGTTCTGGAATCTGCAATTAGGCTTCCTAGTATTAAAAAAGTGTATGCCAAACAAAAGAAACGGAAGCAGGTTTGGTTTCCAGATAATTTAACTCTACACTCCAAATGGATGGTGGTGGGGAGGACTTAAACCTTTACACAATCTGCTTGGCAAAGGCCATTAAAACCCCAAATCTGAGTTGTTTTACAATTCATGACTCTGTTACATGTGAAAACAAAAATTAATTTGAATATCTGATTTTGAAAATATACTAAGAAGCCCAGAAAAGAAGAAGAGCAATGATGCTTTATGCATTGAAAGAACAGTAGAGGCTCCAAGGCTTCAAAGGGCGCAAAGAATCAGCACCAGGTGGCAATTCCTGATGCTTGCTTCACATGCTTAGGATGCGGAAGACTAGATATTCCTAGGACTAGTCTCCACACATTTGCAAGAAGGGACATAACTGCAGGAAGCTGTGCAGGTGGGAGGAGCAGGCCTCCTGTGACAATGCACGCTCACCCCTCGAAGGTAAACTTGTGGCTTGATGATCCGAGGGTTGGAAAAGAGGCTGTTCACTGCCTTGATCAAGAGGAGTTGGGTTGGACTGTTCGTCTTCACACCAGGAAGAAGGTAATAAGAAGTCAACTTTGAACTGTTGTCATTTTTAGCCCTAAAAACCTTTTATAAGTATATTAAGCATTACATAAAGTTGCTGTAATTTTAAAAGAATATTTTTAGATGATTTATTAAAATTACTTCCCAGCTCTTTTGTTTTCATTTTTAATCTATCACTGCCATCTTTCTACCCAAGAAGATACACACGAGATACAAGTTAACAATTCATTATATGCATACTGGTTTTTAAAAGACATCAAAAAAGAACATACTCATTTTTTTTTAAAGCATGATTTTAGTCCTCAACAGAAGGGAGAATGCACCATTAAAAAAGAGGTTATACAAATATTGATTACAATTAATTTGTTCTGTTTAGGCACCTTAGTGCACTATCATGACTTTTCCTATATAATCATATAGGACAATAATATAATTGTACAATAGTTTATAATACTACAAAATATGATTCATATAAAGATCTTATTTAAATAACATCATATAGATCATCAAGAATTTCAGGCAAATGTAATAACTGATACTGTATCTTGGTAACACTTAATTTGAATATATGTAAGTTTTATGCTAAAAATGTTCACTGTTGCCATCACTAGCTTACCAAAATACTGTCAGATGGCTGCAAATCAAAGCAGAGAATCAATACATCAACAAAGACTATTATGTCATTAGCAGCCAATTAAACTTCCAAATTAAATAAACATTGGTTTATGGGATAAAAACTACCATCTTTCAAAAAAAATCAGGATGTAGACAACTTTAGTATTAGGGTTAAAGGACTCAGACTTAGGAATGCCATCAACTTTAAGATTTAACTAGCCCACCAAAGTTTTCTAGTTGCATATTACATGATACCAATTATTTTCTTGAGATGAGGAATTCAATATATGAAACATGTTACTGTTGTTAAGTGCCTTTGAAACAGTTCTGGCTCATAGCAACCCTGTATAGGGTTTCCAAGGTAGATTTGAACCATCAACCTTGTGGTAGGCAATCCAGTGCTGATCCTACAGCACCACACCAAGAGACCAATAAAACATAAACCATGTTAAATCATCAGTAATTGAGTAAACTGCTTTTTTCTGAAATCATTATAAAGCAAGCTGTGGATTCAAGAGAACCATTCCCTTATTCCTGAAAACTTGCAATGATATATTTTACATGTTAAAGATTGCTCTCCAGTGTAAACGTTATAAAACAAATTTAGTATTCTTTCTTCCTGTGGAGGGAAAGAGGATTTGTATACAAAGGCTCAAGGAGAGGTGAAATATCCATGGATAGAATTGCTGGAGAAACTAGGTTGGGAAGGAAAACAACAATCAATGAGAATCTAGCCAGAGTTCATATTGGAATCTAGAATACTGTGAAAGGTACCATGTGCTTCACAGAGCATGATATTGATCAATTCCAGTCTGGGGTTTTATATCTGAAATATTGAACAAAAAAACCAACCAACTACAAGCAAACCTGTTGCTGACAAGTAAATTCCACCTCTTAGGACACAGTCAAACTGCCCCCATAGGAAAATCCTGGTGTAGTGCTGCAAGTTAATGCACTCCAGCAAGGTCAGTTTGAACTGCAAGTTCGGCAGTTCAAGCTCACCAGCCACTCCTCGGAAACCCTATACAGGGTCACTATGAGTGGAAACTGATTCATTCCATGGCAATAAACAGCAACAAGCAGTCTTTATGGAAGTCAACTGTGTCACACCTTTCTCCAGGGAACTCAATCTGACAACCTTTCCATGAGCATCTGAGTGCTTAACCAGTATATCTGCACTACCCACTGCCATTGAGTCCAACTCATAGCAACCCGATATAGGGTTTCTGAGATGGTAAATCTTTACAGAAAGATCTTTCTCTCATAGAGCAGGTGGTGGGTTTGAACTGCCGACCTTTCCATTAGCAGCACAGTGGCAAACCCACAGTGCCACTTGTTGTTGTTGTTAAGTGCCATCGAGTTGATTCCGACCCATAGCGATCCTGTATAGTGTTTCCAAGGAGCAGCTGGTGAGCTTGAACCACCAACCTTGTAGTTCAAAGGACTTTGCAGTCTGACACATTAGCCCACAGCGCTAAACCAGGCCATACCAGTGACAGTGCCACTACAGCTTCTTTTATCTGATCGAGTTGTAAAGAATGCCTAAGAGAGCAAGCAAGTCACCAACAACAGATTCTCAGGAAGCTTGTGACAAAGCTGTGAAATGAAAGCCAGTTTCAAAGTGCAGCTGACCCTGCTATTTTGGCTGTTCCCAGACAGCCCTAAAAGTTCTTTTTAAGTGTTTGTCATTTACTCAAGCTGTTGACTCCACCAAGTATGTTTCCAGGGGGATTATTTCTAAAAGCACCTAACTTTCAACAAAATTCTTAGCAAACACTTGCTTATCACAAACCTACTTTTAATCAAAGGCTGATTTCCAGTTCTGTGAATTTTTTTTTTCAAATTTACCTCTTCTTGACATTTCTTTCCTAGGAAAATAAAAAGGAACCAGTCTGACTGCCCATCTCTCCAGGGTATGCTTTCCACTATATTAAAATTTATATGCCAGGATTAAAAAAAAAAGGCACAGATAATTTATTTAGAAGATATAGACAATTTGCTTCAATAATTTTTTCTGGGGGCACTAAACAGGTCTCAAAAGAGTCATTGTGTGGTACGAATAGTTAAGCACTTGGCTGTGAACTGAAAGGTTGGTGGCTCAAACCCACCTAGAGGTGCCTTGGAAGAAAGATCTAGAGATCTAGTTTTCAAAGATCACAGGCATTGACAACCCTAGAGAATGCCATGAGTCAGAACTGACAGGACAGCATTTACTCAAGCTACTGAATAACTTCAGCAGCTCCCACACTTACCCAGGTCACTTACTGCCTCTCTCAATGTGACAGTCCTCCTCAGAGACTAAGGTGCTAGACCAGACAAATACAGGGAAGTCTTTGAAGTCCCTATGGTTTTCAGGACCAAGACCCGGTACAGGAAACAGTCCTCTGTTTAACAAGTATTTAATGTGTACTTATTATGGACTTGTGGTGTGGCGTTGTAGGTGGGTCAAACCCACCAGCTGCTCCTCGAAAACTCTATACAGGGTTGCTGAGTCAGAACCGACTCGAAGCACTTAACAGCAACAATTCTGTACAGATCACTTTAATACTAGCTTCTCTCTGCACCCAGAAAGAAGAGAGATACCACAAGGGACCCCTCCTCTTAAAGAGCATAAAACCTTTCTATCAGAAACCTGACATACTGCTTTTCCTGTATGGAGGTCAAAGTAAGAAATTATGAAAAGAGCTTGAGTTTTGTCTTCAAGATCATGCTTGATACTACATGTACAGTGTCAGCACTAGTTTACAAGCGTAAGAACGTATCTTGAAATTCTCTTCGCTCTAAGGAATATGGTTTTGGAAAGCAATGCTTTAACTCAGTATATTTCTATTTTTCTTTAGAGAAACAGGTATATGTTACAGGCAAAAAAGCTTAAGGGAAACTGATTTTGCAAAAATAAGAGATACCAGTGATGGATTCTCATTCCAATAATAGTTGTAGTGCTTTGGAACATATTAATGTTGAGGTAGCTCCTGAAATAAATTTAAGAAAATTTCTATATATAATCTCAAACATAGCTTCTTTTCATGTTGTTGTTGTTATGTACCGTGGAGTCGGTTCCGACTCATAGCGACCCTGCACAGGGTTTCCGAAGCTGTTAATCTTTACGGGAGCAGAACACCTCATCTTTCTTCCACAGAGCAGCCGGTAGTTTCAAACTGCTGACCTTGAGGTTCGCAGCCCGACTGCATAATCACTACACTTCTTTTCATAGACCTCTTAATATTATTTTCTGTCACTGGGATAACTACATTTTGTGGTGCCCATATATTAACGAAACTTCTGATGGCTTAATGGTCACCACTTAGAAAATACAGTATACCGGTATTCTAATATGAACACTGGAACCAGAACCTAACATGCATGTAAACTTTGACTGGGGAGAGAAAATTAAATGAAGTTTTAAAAGAGTAAATTGGTATCATAAAAATACCATTATTTCAAAAAGACTGCCCAGGTATATTTGGTAAAAAGAAAATCCTATGTTACAATTTTTTCCCAAAAGAAATACTGGAAATACTAGTTATAAATCAAGTAGCAAATAATATAAGAAAACATTTTTTAATAACATCTTATCCTACCATTCATCATGGCATATTTTACTAGAATGAATTTCATCTGATAGTTTAGGAAAAATTAGATACACTTTTAAATAGCAGTGTCTGGCTTATTGTGAAAATATGTTTATATTAGTTTACATTACACTCTTCAAAGAGTATCCTGAAATAAATATCAACTATTGGGTTGCAAGTTGAGCTGCTAACTGCAAAGTCAGCAGTGAAAATCTACCAGTGGTTCCGTGGAAAAAAGATGAGCCTTTTCTGCTCCTGTGAAGAGTTACAGCCTCGGAAATCCTATACAGGGTGGCTGCATGGGTCAGAAGTGACTCAACAGCACACAACCACCAAAACCATTGCTAACAAATAAGAATGTTTCAATAATATAACTTTTGCACCATGTGAGATCAAATATTTATAATGGCACTGTGGGATAATATACTGGACTGCAAGCTTGGTTTGAAATGCAAAGTCAGCGGTTCAAATCAATTAGCCACTCTTCAGAAACCCTATACAGGTTCACTCTGAGTTGGAACCGACTCAACAGCACGTAACAACAATAGCAATTTATGGGCTGTTTGTACTCCCTGTCACGGTATCATTTGACACTTAAAATGATATGGGGAATTGCTTTTATTTTTAAAATGATCAAAATTAGACTAGTTTTTCATTTTATCTTTGTAGTTAAATCTGACCCTGTTGTTGGTGTTATCAAATGCCAGCCACTGAGTCAGTTCTGACTCATAGTGACCCTATATAGGGTTTGCAAGGAGTGGCTGCTAAGTTTGTTACCACCAACCTTGCAGTTCAAAGCGAAGTTGTGGTCTAGTGCTTATCCTACAGCAGCAAACCAGGACTCCTAAATCTGACCCTGCTGTTGTTGTTAAGTGCCATCGAGTTGAGGAGTAGCTGGTGAGCTTGAACCACTGACCTTGCAGCTCAAACGACTTTGCAGTCTGACGCATTAGCCCACAGTGCCACCCCAGGACTCCAGCTTTCTTTTACTCTGGGTCTTTAACTGCTACTGGTAGAAATTTTCAGGGTGAAATTAATTAAAAAGAAAAACCTTGTTGAATTTACCAGCATAAGTTAGAGGGTCACATTTCTCATTATGTTTTCTTCAACCACACAGCTAAAAGGATAGACAAACATGGATTATATAAATATTGTTTTTGTTGCCTAGTGCCATCGAGTCCATTCGGACTCGTAGAGACCCTGTATAGGGTTTCTGAAGAGCGGCTGGTAGATTTGAACCACCTACCTTGCAGTCCAGTGCTTATCCTATAGCACCATACCAGGACTCCACATCATATAAATGCTGTTGTTAAGTGCCATCAAGTCGATTCTGACTCATAGAGACTCTGTACTGGGATTCCAGGAAGCAGAGCGGTGGGTTTGAACCACCAACCTTGTGGTTTGCAGTGCAGTGCTTATCCTACAGTGCCACACCAGGAGTCCTAAACTGGGGCCCTGGTAGCTTAGTGGTTACGAATTGGGCTGCTAACTGCATGGTCAGTAGTTCAAATCCACCAGCTGCTTTGTGAGGGAAAGAAGAGACTACTGAAAGGAAATTTAATAATCAAAGGTTTCAGAGTTTTAAGGAACCTCAACTTTGAATCAAACCTCCTGCCTGCCTTCTGGTATTACAGGGGTTTTAGCACTCAACAGTAACAACAAGCTAAGTAGTAACTGAGATTCAAAGAGGTTAACAATTTGCCCAAGGTTACACAACTAGTTCATGGAAGTATTTCTCCTAATGCAGGGACTCTCGTCAAAATAGATTTTAATTTGTTTCAGAGGATAAGAATCAGACACACGTTTTATTGTCCTTAGATGAAAATAATTTGATAATATAGACTCCCAAAGAGATGGATTGGCCAAGTGGCAGCATGGATGAACTCAAGCGTGGCAACAACAGTGAGGTTGGCCCAGGATCGGGCCGTGTTTCGTTCTGCTGTGCATAAGGTCGCTATGAGTCGGTACTGACTCGGTGGCTCCTAACAACAACTATTATATCATACCTATGAACAAAATGACAGCTCACAGATTTGAGAAAAAGGAGCCATAGAGAGTGGTTTGGGATAAGAATTTACATTTTTCAGATTTGACAGGAAGTGAGGTGTCTTAGGACTGTGTAACTACTGATGTGTCAGACTGTCTTCCTACCTTGATTGCAGGATTTTCCGGCATATCCAGGATGACACTTGCACTTGTTTGGTCCGATACATTCACCATGCTTGCATTGTGGCTGACACACAGCTGTGAAAATAGGACATCTCACATTATTTTTATGTCAGTAGTACAACAACCATATCGTAACTCTGCCATGTGTTTGTTGGATAATACAAGAAAAAAATACAAAATAACATACAACCAAGTAGCAAAACTTCTGCTCTTACAATGGCAAGCACTCTCTAAATTACATATAATCATTTGCGTGTGTATGTGTATAAGTCTGTGTGTCTCTGTGTCTGTATCACTTGGGCTTGAACAATTTGTTAAAATTGAGGACAATATTCAAATAATCAAAACAATACACATATGTACATATATAAACCTATATATTAACATAACATTACTTGACAGTTATGTATAACTTTACAATTACTTGCACTTATAATTTCAAACTCATTCTCCTAAATACACTTCAAAAAATAGTTCCTATTGCAATGATATTAGATATGTATGAAATCCAGATAAATTTCAAGTTAAATTCTATAAAAAATATTTTATTGGAAATGGTATTACTAAGTACGAAGCAATGCAAAATGAAATAAAACCTAAGCCTCAACAGTTTTCGGAGCATCAGTTTAAGAATATTTCTTCTGCCGTAGTGATCATTCTAAACTTCAAGGGGCATCACAAGTGTTCATCAGTTTATAATGGCTTTTCTATGGTCTACCACAGCAAATACAAAGTACAAAATTCTCAGTCTGATATAACTGTCCTCTTTCAACTACATCCTATTTCCCTCAAGATCTCAAAATGCTTTAAAGCATCTCGCAATCTTTCCACAAGTCTCCCCATCCTGCCAATATATCAGAGATATGAAGTACTCATACCAGATTATTGAAACAGGTATGTTTATCCATTTTACATTATCAACTAGGCATGCTTTTGCTCCTCATGGGACATTTGACAATGTCTGGAGATATTTCTGGCTGTTGCAACATGGGAAGGGGTGCTACTGGCATCTAGTGGGTAAAAACCACGGATGCTGCTAAACATACTAAGATGGTCACACAGCCAACACACAACAACAAATTATCCAGCCCAAAATGTCATGATGCCAAGATGGATAAATTATATATACTTTCAAATATCAGTGTTCTGGATTATTATGAAAATTATGTTTGTAAATTGCTCTATTGAAATTAGGTGCATTGGACTATTCCAAGTACTATAAGAGATGAAAACAAGTTTGTCAGTTTGTCATACTGTGGTGGCTTGCATGTTGCTCTGATTCTGGAGGCTATGCCATTAGTATTTTAAATACCAGCTGGGTCACCCATGGTGGACAGGTTTCGGCTGAGCTTCCAGAAAAAGAAACTAGGTAGAAGAAGAGATGGACTACTTCCAAATATTAAGTCACCGAAAACTTTATGAATAGCGGTGGAATACTGTTAGATAGCACCAGAGTGTTGAATACTGAAACATGATGAAGAGCACCAGAATATTGTCAGATATAGTACCAGAAGAAGAGCCCCTCAGTTTGGAAGACACTCAAAATATGACTGGGGAACAGTTGCCTCCTCAAAGTTGAGTTGATTGTGATGATGTGAATGGAGTAAAGCTTTCTAGATCTTCATTTGATGCTGGGATACAACTCAAAATGAGGAAAACAATTGTAAATATCCATTAATAACCACAACATAGAATGTATTAAGTATGTAACTAGGAAAATTTAGAGTTGTTAAAATGAAATGGAAAGCATAAAGATCTTATACCTAGACATTACTGAGCTTAAATAGACCATCATTGGCCACTTTGAATCTGACAATAACATGGTTTACTATGCCGTGATTGACAAATTGAAGAGGAATAGAATCGCATTCATCATCAAAAAGACCATCTCAAGATCTGTCTTGAAGTATACCACTGTCTATGATAGGATAACAACCATACTCCTACACGGAAGACCGGAGTCCTGGTTTAGCACTGTGGATTAATGCGCCAGACTGCAAAACCGTTTGAATTGCAAGGTTGGTGATTCAAGCTCACCAGCTGCTCCTCAGAAACCCTATATAGGGTCGCTATGGGTCAGAACTGACTCGACAGCACTTCACAACAACAACAACAAGGAAGACCAGTTAATACAACTATTATTCAAATTCACGAAACAACCACTAAAACCAGTGATGATGAAATTGAAATATTCTACTAACATCTTCAGTCTGAAATTGATCAAGCATGCAATCAAGATGTGTTTATAATTACTGGCAATTGGAATGCAAAGATTGGAAACCAAGAGGAAGGATCAGTAGTTGGAAAATATGGCTTTGATGTTAGAAACAATGCCAGTGATTGCACGACAGAATTTTGCAAAACCAATGACGTCTTCAAAGCAAATACATTTTATAAATAACATAAAAGACAATTGTACATGTGGACCTCACCAGATGGAATAAACAGAAATCAAATTGACTACATCTGTGTAAAGAGACAATGGGAAAAGCTTCATATTATCAGCCAAAACAAGGCTGGAGGTAGACTGGAACAGACCATCAATTGCTCTTATGCAACTTCAGACTAAAACTAAAAAAAATTTTAAAAAGTCCAGGAGAGCCAAAATACAACTTTGAATATATCCCACCTAAATTTAGAGATTATCTGAAGAACAGATTCCATGCCTTAGACACTAATGACAGAAGACCAGAAAAGTTGTGGGATGACTTCAAGAACATCATACAGGAAAAAAACAAAAGGTCATTAAGAAGACAAGAAAGAAGGAAAACACCAAAACGGATGTCAGAAGAAACTGCTGGCTCTTGATCCTAGATATGCTAAAGCAAATGGAAGAAATGAAGAGGTAAAAGAGCTGAACAGCAAATTTCAGAGGGTAGCTCAAGAAGACAAAGCCAAATATTATAATGCAATGTGCAAAGACCTGGAGTTAGAAAACCAAAGGAAAGAACAGGTTCAGCATTTCTCAGTCTAAGGGAACTGAAGAAAAAAATTAAAGCCTCAACTTGAAATATAGAAGTATCTATGGGGGAGTTCTGGTATGGTGCTGTAGGATAAAGCACTGGACTGCAAGGTCATTTGAACCACAAGGTCGATGGTTCAAACTCACCAGCCTCTCCTTGGAAACACTATACAGGGTCACTGAGTTGGAACTGACTCCACGGCACTTAAAAACAACAACAATGGAGAACATAATGAATGACTCAGAAAGCATCAAAAGAAGATGGAAGGAATTCATAGAGTCATTGTACCAAAAAGAAATGGTCGAGTTCAACTATTTCAAGAGGTAGCATATGATCAAGAGTCAATGATACTGAAGGAAGAAGTCCATGAAGGCATTGACAAACAATAAGGCTCTGGGAACTGATGGAATACACATTGAAATTTTTCAACAAACTGATGTGGCATTGGAGACACTTGATTCTTCTATGCGAGGAAATTTGGAAGACAGCCACCTGGACAGCTGATTGGAAGAGATCCATATTTGTGCTCATTCCAAAGAGAAGTGCAGACATCATAGGACAATATCATTCATATCATATGCAAGTAAAATTTTGTTAAAGGAAAATAAAAAATGGATGCAATAGTGCATTGACAGAGAATTGCCAGAGGTTCTTGCCAGATTCAAACAAGGACATGGAATTAGTAATATCACTGCTAACATCAGATGGATCTTTGCTAAAAGTAAAGAATAACATAAAGATGTTTACTACTTTTGTTGTTTTCTCACAGAACTCCAATTAATTCTTCCTTCACCTGGTATGCAACAGGTCTCCTTTGCCAATTTTACTTTCTAGACCTTTCTCACTTGCTTGCTTGTCACCCCAACTGGATCCTGTGCACAGTGTTGCTTGGCAGGCCTTAATTAAAAAGCTTTAGTTCTTTAATTTTATACTCTGATCATCTTTTTTTTCTTCAGAAAGAAAAGATGATCAGCGTATAAATGGTAGAAAAACGTACTTGGAAGACTCTGAAAGTCTGATTTTAGAAATGTCATTAAATTAGAAAAGAAGCTAATTTGTTCAGATCTGCAAAAAAATGAACTATCCATAAGTGCTTTACAGTATTAGTCTTCAATCAATTATATGAAGGCCTTCATAACTTCATGGAAAAATTCCATGATCTTTCATTTGGTTTCCCCACAAGCTTTTTTAAAGACCTACCTCATATATCTGATAGATGGTTTATATGCAGTTTAAAAACCAGGCCCAAGAAACAATTCTTTTTATGTGAACCCCCACTCAGACATATAACTAAGAAATTTTTTTTTTAATTAAGTGTTAAAAATTCTTTTTAATGTTCCATAAATTTTCATTGAAAATGTGAATACATCAAGCACTTCTGAGGTACTCAGAGAGGTATATTTTAAAAGAAAATATAAAACATCTTTAAATAAGTAGATGCAAATCACATCATTTAATCACCCCCGCATAAACTTTCAGAATACAAAAATCTCTTAAAAGATTAGAAAAAATCACTCATTTAATGGAACATGAAAAAAGCTTATTCAGAAGAGGCACTTTGTGAAACAAGTATACTTGAGACACCCAGGCTGTACTGCCATTTGAACCCCCTACCAAATGAATGACCTTTCATTTATAGTGTGTTTAGGTGCTTTATGGAACAAAAGTTTTTATTGTCCCCTTTCCATTTTGCTGTTTGTTCTCAGTGGTGTGCCTAATCTTCGTCACATCTAATGTACACATACCACGAGGTCAAGATTGTTAATGTTTCTTACATGTTTATGTGAGTCAGTATTTTAAAACAAACTGCTGTTTGTACTCTTGACAATCAGCTCAAGGAGCCAACCATGTTCAGAACAACCATCAGTTACTAAAACTGAAAGGATACGAATAGAGTTGATAGAATTAGGTTTTTTCCCTCCTTCTTACAAAAAGAAAACCCTTAAGATAATGCTGCACAATAGCACTTTCTTCAGTGAATTTTCTGGCATTTCATCTCGAATTGAATTCAATAAGCATGTAGTGAACATTTGGTATACACAAAGTATATCGTACTAGACAAATCTGGTAGAATACGAGAGTCACAAAGGATATGAAGACTTAAATCATGGAATGATAATATATTGGCAAACTCACGAAAAGAGCTATGAATGAAAGATCAAAGAATTGAACGGGTGGAGGTAGAGTGTGTAATAACTGACCATAGGCTCCAAGCAGGCCCTCGTAGGAACTGTGATCTGAGGAAAATATTGGAAGAGGCAGAGACAATGAGGATAGGAGACAAAAGACTTTCAATTCATTTCTGAAATGAACAAAAATGGGGAAAAGAGGATGGAGGATGTGTGCCAAGTGTGCTAGTGGCTTTCTGCGCAAAGTGCTAATAACAATAGTTGAGACTGAAAGAAAGACCAGGACCAAATCATAAAAGGTCTTGGTAGCAGAAACTACTGGATACTTACCAATACGTATGTGTCCCTTTTTCTTTATCATAGAACGGTGGTTTCTCTCTCTCTCTCTCTCTCTCTCTCTCTTTTTTTTTTTTTGTTGTTGTTGTAGAATGGGTTGGGAATGAGTAAGTTTTCTATCCTCTTTGGAAGATATGGGTGGCCATGTAGCATGTGTCCAGTGGTATGTAAGCAGAATATACTGGTTTAATAGTCTCCTTCAAAAATTCATTTCCATTGTAGCAAAAGGAGGAGAGTGATTGACTTTGCAGTCCAGGAGCAGAGGTCCCTGGGACCATCAAAGGAGAAGAGCGGAGTGCAGGACCCTACCCAGAGAAACAATGATGCCAGAGATGGAGGCAGAGATGATAACGTGGAGAGATGGAGCGGCTGGGAACTCTAGACCCAGAGAGGAAGAGGGACCGTGTGCTGATGACTGGGGGACAGGCTTGCACAGTATACCCTTTGATTGATGCATGGAGGGGATTGTAACCATTGCAATGAAATGATATACGATAGGATGAATGTAAAACTAATGTTCTCCCATGTAAACTATCACATAATTCACAATAAAACATTAAAAAAAAAGTCATGTCCAGTTCATTGTTGTTTGTTGTTGTTTCCGAGGAGCGGCTGATGGGTTTGAACCACAACTTTGCAGTTCAAACTGACCATGCAGTCTAGTGCTTAAACTACAGCACCACACCTAGACCTCTAAATGTGACCTTATTTGGAAAAAGCCTCTTTGCAGATGGAAATTGAGTTAAGATAAGGTCCTGCTGAATTAAGGTGGGCTGTTAATCCAAAATGACCAGTGTCCTCAGACAAAGAGGGAAATCTGAACAGAGAGTTACAGGCACACAGGGGGGAAGGTCATGTGAAGACTGAAGCAGAGAATGATAGGCTGCATCTATGACCAAAGGAAGTGAAGGATTGCCAAACAGAAGCTAGAAGAGGCGATGAAGGGTTTTTCCCTACAGTATCTTTGAAGAAGGAAGACCTGGCCAACACTTCTAGTTTCCAGAACAGTTAAAGAATAGATTTCTGTGGTTTTAAGCCACACAGTTTATGGTACATTGTTACAGCAGCCTTTGGAAATTAATAAATAGATGGGGCTTTGGGATTACTACTTTAAAAGGGAGCTAGCTAGTATGCCTTCGTAAGTCTTACCTGGAATATACAAGTAAAGACTAAAGCTTATGAGCAAGAGGTGATTCGCGAGTGGAAGGAGGATGGAATGTCAAGTCACAATATTAATACTAAACTGCTATGCTAGCAATTTAGCGCTCTTCTTAAGAGTCACTACTACTTTCAGCCAAATGCAATTACTGACTGCCCTTACAGTGGAATCAGGACTTCAGTCTGTGTTTAACATCATACTGATATTGCTGAAAGGTTATCTTAGAAATGCTCTGAGTAGCTCATATACAGAAATACAACTTGCCAAAGTTATTTTAGATCTACCATACCAGGAGCTCTGGTAGAGTAATTGTTACGAGTCGGGCTGCTAATCTCAAGTTCGGCAATTTGAAACCATCAACTGTTCCTCGAGAAAAAGATGAGCATTTCTGCTCCCATAAAGATTTACAGCCTCAGAAACCCAATACAGGGCCACAATGAGTCAGAACTGACTCCACAGCACACCATCACCACAACCATACCATACTGAATTGTTGTGCTGTTAAGTTCTCATGAGTTAGTTCCAACTCAGAGTGACTTGTATAGGATTTCTGAGGAGCAACTGGAGGGTTTCAACTGCCAGCCTTGCAGTGTTTACCCTACACTGCCACATCAGAACTTGGTAAAGTGGAGGATGAGCTAAAAAGAAGACCGCGAGTAAGATGGATTGACACAGTGGCAGCAGCTATGGGCTCAAACATAACAATAATTGTGAGTATGGTGCAGGATTACACATGGACCTCGCCTGATTTCTACACAGAAATCAGATAGACTACATCTGTGGAAAGAGAAGATGGAAAAGCTCCATATCATCAGTGAAGACAAGGCCAGGGGCAGACTGTGGAACAGACCATCAATTGCTGATAT
>NW_006408647.1:9866681-9892356 GCF_000296735.1 Chrysochloris asiatica
ATTGATGGACTCGGGTGTGGCAGCGGTAGTGAGGTTGGCCCAGGATCGGACATTGTTTCGTTCTGCTGTGCATGGGGTTGCTATGAGTCGGTTCCGACTCGATGGCACCTGACAACAACAACAACAATGGTGCAGGATCGGGTCACTATGGGTCAGACTGATTCAACAGCACCTAACAACATGCCATATAGTCATTAAGGTATATAAAGAACTTCATTTATACATCTAAGGATTTTCTTGGAATTGGCAAATACTTTAATGCAGCCCTGGGTACAATGAAAATTAAATGCATTAAGATATTATTAAGTTATTTAGCACCATTAGCCCATGGAAGAAAGTATATGCTTTTTTTGCGATGACAGAAACATGAGTCCCAACTTCATTGTAAATTGGTCCACCTTCTAATAACCTACTTCTCTGTAATGTGAGCTCTCAGAGGTTAACACAACCGACCTTTACAACCTATATTACTCTGTGAATAGCTGCTTAGCAAACAAATGGATAAGGGGTCTGGTTTTAGAAGTCCATTTCAGATTGGTATTCTAAAGATATAAAAAATACGTTTTAGAGGAGCAATGCAACTAATGATGCTACAGGGTTATCAGGAAAGGCAGAATTCCGTCTGGGACCTTAGATCAAAGGAAAGAAATTTGGGGCTTTCTTAATGATTCACTATCCCCTATATCCACACACAGTTTAAGTATGTCAGTTAATAAAAGCCAGGTGAGAGTCATAGATTGTCACTGATTGGCAGATTTTTTTCCCTAAAATAGGTGGCAAGCATAGCTCCTAAATGTCATACACCTGAGCTGCTTCTGATTCCAATCTGAAATTTTACTCCTAAATTTTGTTGTAACTGATAAAACAGTGGTTCTGAGAGTTGGACAGTGTTTCTTAATTCTGATTTAAATATTAAATCCAGCTTTTCCTACAGAGCCATACCACAACTCCTTTTCAGACATGTTGTTGTTAAGTGTGTTGAGTCAGTTCCAACTAATAGTGGCCCTGTATAGGGTTTCGGAGAAATGGCTCACCTTATGGGTTTGAACCTCTGACTTTGCGGTTAGTAGACCAGTGCTTATCCTACAGCGCCCATCAAGACATAGCACCACATCAGGACACAGTGCCACTATCAACAGGACAAAGAATTTTCTTTCCCATGGTATGTAACTCAGACATGAATGTAACAATACAAGCAAGCAGGGGAGAGCAGAAGAAAGAACGAACATAAAGTTGGAGAATTTCTAAGAGTTATCAATACAAGTAGCCAGTTTCAGAGAACTCATATATTGTGCACAAACTGGAAAATATAACAAGAAATAGCATCATGATGGGTTTTTTTTCAAATAGCAGTTAGCCTCTGAAATGGGAACATTGTTGGAAGAATGAAATAAGTCAGTGCTGTATTACAGGAGCTAGAAGGAACATAGGTAGAATTTTATAGGTCTCCACTAGAAAGCACCATGGGTCAGTGAGTGTCACCGGAAGAATAAAACTCATAGGAAACAATTCTACTGCCCAAGATCTCCAAAGAATTGCAAATTTCCAACTTTCCTAATACCCTAATTCTAGTGTTGCCAGATAGAAAGAAATTATCCTATGCTTAAATATAAATCCCTGCTCCAATGAAAAAACAAAACAAAACAAAATAAAAGTGTCTCTTTGATTGTTATCATTATAAAATACTACATATTAAATGCTCTCATGAATATAAAGCTCAAAACCATTTTATATGACTGATGAAATTTAGCCTCACAATTCCCATATAAGGCAAGAAAGAGGCAAGAGCCATCCACAATTTACCAGGAGAAAGTGAAAGCACAGAAGGGTAAGTGGCTTGCTCAATTTCAGTAAAAATGTCTTCTCCCAGTTCCACGTTCAATCCACTAATTCATCTGGTTGTCAGCAAAAGACCAGAAAGACTAGCATTTTGAGTGGATTTGGGAAATAAAGAGTGAGGTTATAGCAAAACAATAAACAGGAAGGAATGTCAATAGTGATTAAAGACATGAAGGTATGTAAATTACATTTTCAGGAAGGAGAGTTGCAATTAAGAACACAATAAAAAACACAATTTGAAAAAAAAATTAAAGTAACCTTGCCAGAATATTTAAAAATAAATATCTTTGTTGCCTGTTTTGTATGAATGCCAGATTGTGAGCCATTAATGAAGTATAGAATTGTTCTCTCTTCTGAGCTATTCGTGTATCAATAAATTATTATTATTATTTTGCTTCAGGACTCACATTTTACTGATATTACTGTCATTAAGAACTTAATTAACCATAAAGTAGAGCCAAATATTGTCAATCAATCAATTAAAAATTGAAGAGCATGAAGTGAAAATAAATAAAGGCTTATGATTCCTATAATGTCTAGCAGGAGCTAGCTGACAATAACTTATTGTGTTTTTGTCTTTGCTTGGGAGCCACAGATTCTCAAGTACTTATTTTATCTCTCACTAGTTAACGATTAATTCCTGAAGCAATCTAAGGGAAAACAAAAGACTGCATTTACATCTTTACACCTCAAACCAACTTTTATTCATTGCAATTAAAAAAAAAAAAAAACTTCCTTGGAACAGTATTGTCATTCATCATTTACTTGAAATTTGAAGTTTTTCTTTCCACTTTCATTGTAATGTAAAAGTAGAATTTAGATTAATTAGTAAGTATTAAGGAGCTCTAGTAGCTAGCTTAGTGGTTACGGATCAGGCTGCGAACCTCACGGTCAGCAGTTCGAAACTACCAGCTGTTCCGTGGGAGAAAGATAAGGCTTTCTGCTCCCGTAAAGATTTACAGCCATGGAAACCTTGTACAGGGTTGCTATGAGTCGGAACAGACTCCACGACATATAACAACAACAACAACAACTATGCATTTGGAGTTCTGGTGTGGAGCTGTGGGATAAAGCACTGGGTCCCAAGGTCGATTTGAATCACAAGGTTGGTGGTTCTAATGTACCATCCACTCCTCCAAAACACTACACAGGGTTGCTATGAGTCGGAACCAACTTGATGGAACTTAACAACACACAATAAGTATGTTTTGAAATTGCAAAGTAATGTTTATTTTTAAAGTAAGATGATGAACATATCTAGTTCCAGATCATTGTTCATAATTAACCTTCCAAGATAAAGAAGCATTCCGGATGGGTCAAGGGAGGCTGGAATATTTTTCTGTGGCAAACTTGAAGGAGATACTCAAAGAACAATGAGGACATACGGAAAGGAGATAGGAGCTGGCATGGAGGTCCTCCCAGTGACCAAATTTGAGACAATTTGAGCATCAAGAAGAATTGCTGTTGTTAAGTGCTGTCGAGTCGGTTCCGACCCATAGTGACCCTGTATAAGGTTTCCGAGGAATGTCTGGTGAGCTTGAATCGCTGACCTTGTAGTTCAAACAGCTTTGCAGTCTGGCGCATTAACCCACAGTGCCACACCAGGACTCCCATAAAGAATAGTCATTGATTTTTATGAAAATGGATTTTAAAATTCTATAGGTCCAAAGTGATTGAAGAAAGGAGAGTCTGTGCTTCTTTTTAAAATGCAGACTGACATATAGAATGAATGACATAATGAAAAGCAACATTTTGCAAACATCACTGAAATATTAATTTGAGGAAAGATTATCCATAAATGTTAAAACTTTCACTGGGTAAAAAATTGTTAGCAAACTGGATAATCAAGCAATTTCAATGTATCACTTCACAGATCACTTACAAATGACAAAGAGCTTAGTAGGTATTTTTTTCAGTAGAAAAGTAAGGTAGATTTATCCAAGTAATCAAATTAAGCATCACCAATAATGGAACAAATTGACATTATGTGCAATGGGAATGTGTAGCATATCATAACCAATGTAATAATCTTGTGGAATATAAAAACTTTTAACCTGGTCGTTACAAGTCGGCCTGCTAATCTTAAGGTCAGCAGTTTGAAACTACCAGCCATTCCACGGAAGAAAGATGAAGCTTTCTGCTCCCGTTAAGATTTACAGTCTTGGAAACCCTATGCAGGGTCGCTATGAGTTGGAACTGACTCCATGGCATATAAGCACCACCACCACAATGAGCAGAAAATCATAGCTAAATTTAAATTGTGGAATATTTTACAAAGTAACTGGCCTAGACTCTTCAAAAATATCACTGTCAAGAATAAAAAAGAATCAGAACTTATTCTAGAATAAAGAAGATAATCCAAAAGGTATGTAAACTAAATTCAACATAGATTGTTAATTGCATCTATACTAAAAACATATACAAAAATGATCACTGACACAACTGGATAAATCTAAATAGGGACAAAGGTGTTGTTATTTGCCATTGAGTCCGTACTGACTCATAGCAACATAATGCACAGAAGAATGAAACACTGCCCAATCCTGGGCCAACCTCACTACTGTTGACATGCTTGAGCCCACTGATGCTGCCACTTTGCAAATCCATCTCCATGGGGGTCTTGCTCTTTTTCTCTGACCCTCCACCCTACCAAACATGATATCCTTCTCCAGCGACTGCTCCCTCCTGACAATATGTCCAAAGAATGAGAGACAAAGTTTGGCCATCCTGGCCTCCAAGGAGCAATCTGGCTGCATTTCTTCCAACACAGATCTGTTGGTTCTTTTGGCATCCCATGACACTTTCAGTAGTCTTCTCCAACCCATAACTCAGAAGCATCAATTCTATGGTCTTCCTTATTCACTGTCCAGCCTTCGCATGCATATGAGGTTATTGAAAATAAAATCATTAAACCTCTGCTAGATTTTTGTATGATTTGTAGATAAATGCACTAGTCTTAGGAGATGTATGAAGTATTTAGGCATAAGGTGCCATATGACTGTAACTTTCTTTCAAATTGTTCAGTAAGGCATATGTGTGTTCACATACACGCAAGGGGGCTTCAGAAAGTTTGGGGGAAATTAAGAGATAATGGAATCTTTCTATGAACTTTTTGGAGCCCCATTGTGTGTGTGTGAGAGAGAGAAAGCTAATGTATTAAATGTTAACAATTGTAGATAAAGAGTACATGATTATTTACTATTCCTATTCTTTCAACTCTTCTGTGGATTATTTATAAACTCAAATAGGATAGTATGCACACCTTTACAAACATTATTATTTAACTTCAAAATATTTTGGACAAGGCGGTGAGAGCACAAATACTAGGATTTGAGTCCCAGAGCTACCATTTGGGATATGTGTGGTCTGTGCAAATTACCTGACTTCTCTACTCTCAAATGAAGATCATAGGTTGAACTGTAAGAAGTTGCCAACACTGCCATTTTTATTTTTAAAATAATAAATCTACATGAACAACACTTACCCGTATATTGAGAGAATTAAATGAGAAACTCCAAATAAAGCATTTAGAAGAGTACCCATCTCATAGCAAGAAATCAATAAAATGGTAGTAATGATGAAAAATATGAGGATAGCACAGTACAAAAGCCCCAGTGTCTAAGGCACTATGCTAGCAACTGGGGATATAAATATAGACAGGAAACCGAGTCCTGGTCCTAAAGTAGCTAAGTCTAACACGGGCTGAACAACATAATGAACACAATTAATTACTGAAATGTACACATAAACCCAAATCAAACCATTGCTCCTAAGCCATTTTCAACTCACGGTGACCCTATATGACTGAGTAGAACTGCCTCACTATATGGTTTCCAAGGCTGAAATCTTTATGAAAGCAGACCAGCACAAGGTATTTTGAATCCAAGAAACAGCTTGTGGGGTAGAACTGCCCATTGTTCAGAATTAGCAGCCATGTGCTTTAACCACTGCACCATCAGGCATCCCCAATATAGATAAAGATTGTTGAAATGTCAAATGTTTCTTTACATGCGAGAGGGCTTCAGAAAGTTGGTGGGCCAGTTCCATTATCTTTTAATTCCATCTATACACGAACTTTTGAAATCCCCCTTATACATATTTATCACACATGGACTTGTATGATGGAAGACATTTGGTAGTTTGGCTTTCTGTTTTGTTTTAAAGGAAATTCCTAATTATCACAAATTTATTTGATAAAAAACATTATATAAAACTTTGGAAACAACCTAAATGTTGAACAATAAGGAAATGACTAGATAAATGTCACAATGGTTTTGTCTTCAGTACTGTGCACTTGAATCCAGGCCTTAACAGCCATTAAAACCTACTCATTCGTGGGCTCCCAAACTTAGTTAGTTAGATCACTATATTAGTTCAAATTTTGGATAGGGCATTCATCAGTACATGCTATGATTTGACTTTTGCCTATCTCACCAGGCTCACTGCCAATCACACCCACAAATATAAGATTCAATTTCCCAGAAAATAACATATTCGCTAATAGCACCACACTCGTACATGAAATGCCATTCTTCCCCTTGTCATGTGTAGACTCATATGTAGACAATGCTTCAATACTATGCTTAAATATAACCATCCCTGAGATTTCCTTTAGCCCCTTATACTGAATTTATAAGGAGCTCTGGTAGCGTAGTAGTTATAAGTCGGGCTGCTAATCTCAAGGTCAGCAGTTCAAAACTACCAGCCATTCCACAGGAGAAATATGAGGCTTCTGTGTCCTTAGATTTACAGCCTCACTATAAGTTGGAACTGACTTCATGGCACACTACCACCACCACCACTGAGTTTACAGAATAAGCCTCAGTGTAGTGGTTACGAGTCGAGTTGCTAACCTTAAGGTCAGCAGTTCGAAACTGCCAGTGGTTCCATGGGAGAAAGATGAAGCTTTCTGCTTCAGTAAAGATTTACAGCCTTGGAAACCCTGTGCAGGGTCACTATGAATCAGAACCGACTCCATGGCACATACCACCACCACTATATATATGTATATGTATATATATATATATATATCTGGTAGCATAGTGCTTATAAGTCGGGCTGCTAATCTCAAGGTCACAGTTCAAAACTACCAGTCATTCAGCAGGAGAAAGATGAGTCTTTCTGCTCCTGTAAAGATATACAGCCTCGGAAACTCTACATAGGATGGCTATGAGTCAGAACCTATATATGTACACACACATCACACTATATTATCATAGTTATTTTTCTTATCTAGTTCCTCCATTACACTACTAGCTCATTAAATACACAGTTCCGGCTTTTAAATAATTTTGTCTCCTGACAAAGACAGACATAACAGGTATACAAGGTATTAAAGGAATACAGAAGGAATTTCTCTGCAAGGAGGCGGAAGCAGGAAAGATGTCAGGATAGACTTTGATGAGGAAGTGTGAGTTGACGCCTAAAGATTGACATCTAACATATAGATGGGTGAAGCGTCTTTCCTGGAAATGAGCAGCATAAACAAAGCTAAAACAGCATAAAGCAGCAAAGGATATTTGGAAATGCAAGGACGTCCCACTGTGACTGAGATCATGTTAAAGAAATGTTTTGGAAGATAGAGATTTGTCAGTCTAAAGAGCCTTGTATTCAAAGAATTGAGATTGTATTCACAATGATGAACAATCAATGGATTTTAAGTAAGAGATGCATGTAAATTGATTTCATTTCAGAACCTGAATCAAGAGTGAAGCTAGGCAAGGTCATAAGATAGTCAGACAAATTAGATGTATTAAATGTATTCATTCACCAATAAATTGTCTTTCCTGAAGCGCCTCATCCCCACACATTCAAAAAGACACTGAACTGAACTGGACTAGGCATTGTAAAGCTATTTCGCTGGATATAATGGTGTATAAACATAGTCCTCAGCTTCAAGAATCTAACAGTCCAGCAGAACAAATGATACACATTCATTTAAAAAAAAACCCACTGTATAAGGCAATAGGGAAAGACTTCACTCAAGTGTTAACAATTAAATGTAACAAAGGGAGAGAAGTGTTCCTGCTAAAAAATAAGTTAGGAAGGTTTAGGGGAGAAGCTGGCATTTAAGCTGGGACTTGAGGCAGGGCTGAGTTTCAAACTGTTGAGCTAACAGAAAATTCAAATAAAAACAAAAATAACAGTAGCCATCCAATCCTACCAAATGATTTGCTTTAAGCAGAATATTAGCTTCAAATTAGAGCTGATAATGACATAGAATAGGGAAAAATCCAACTACATGGGGAAGAAGACATAAAATTTATTATGAGTAATTTTTTTCCAACCCTTGATATAAATGTATGTTGAATTAGTAGTTTCTTTCAGTTATAGGAAAACATAGCAAACTGTAAATAATTGTTTTCCAAGAATTTAAAACGGTTAAATCATTACAATAATACACAGCCTCACAGTTTTCTTAGACTAAAGTTGACGCTTCATAGAGGTAGTTGTAGCAATGATCCATGCTACTGAAGGGGAAGGAAGGTTTGAGTTGCAGAATTGAGATGAGATTATCAGATCAGAGCCAGCACCCTGTTTAGAACTGATACCTGAGTTTCAGATCGAAAAATCTAAATACACATGAAACGACTTGAAAGTCTCATAAGCACTTTCAAACATAATGCAACCAAAGGAAGTCATCATCTGCAACATGCCAGAAACCTAGGAGTCATCACTGATTCCTTCATCTTTCTCATTCCTTAAAACCACCACAGGCACCACTTACTGAATGTGAATATGAACAAGTCACTGCACTAAGTGCACTGTAAATATTTTCTCATTTGATCTTCATTAAAGTCCAGTATTGGAAGAAGTACAGAGTGTTCCTTGGAAGCCAGGATAGCCAAACTTCATCTCTTATACTTCAGACGTTATCAGGAGGAACCAGTCACTGGAGAAGGATATCATGTTTGGTAAAGTAAAGGGTTGGAGAAAAAAAGGAAGAACCCCCTAATGAGATGGATTGGCACAGTGGTGACAGCAATGGGCTCAGGAATATCAACGATTATGAGGGTGGCCCAGGAAGGGCAGTATTTCATTTGGTTGTGTATTGGGTCCCTGTGAGTTGGTACTGTCTCAATGTCCCTAACAACAACAAAGCCCTATGAGGTAAGATGTGCATATACATTTTGTCAAAAACACAGTTCACAATGGCAGTCAGGTCTATCTGTCTGCCAAGCCTACACTCCACACCACTGCCATACATTACCAGCTGGTCCATCCTTTCTTCTTAGTATCTTTCAATTCCTTTTTTCTCTTTGTTCCCCCACTACTACTTAAAATCAAGCCTAATTTCTTATCACGTTTATTGTAACTGCTTCCGGTTACAGTAAAAGAGTCTTAAATGCCCATTTCCTATATGGCCAGCATGGAAATGTTTAAAAGCTGGCCTCAGAACCTTAAATGCCTGTAAGTCCCAGGCATTCAGCCTGGGAGGAAATTAGTCCCCTGGTGAAATGGGGCACATGCTAAGCAGCTTCAGTCCACCCATTCCTTGAAGCAATGCAGAGCTTCTGACTGTTCAAAAAACAACTACATAACGTTTGTAACAAAAGGAAGGGAGTGGTTTTGCAGTCCAGAAGCAGAAGTCCCTGAGACCATCAAGGGAGAAGAGCAGAGTGCGGGACCCCTACCCAGAGAAGCAGCAATGCCAGAGATGGAGTGGCTGGGGACTCTGAACTCAGGGAGGAACAAGGGCTGTGTGCTGGCGGCCGGGTAGCAAGCAGTCTTGAGGGGTAAACCCTTTGGTTCTTTGATGATGCATGCAGGGATTGTAATCATGGCAATGAAACAAAATACGATAGGATGAATATTCCCCCATGTAAACTATGTTTACATATTCCCCCACGTAAACTATCACATAACTCATGATAAAAACTTAAAAAAAAAAAACAAAAAAACACCTGAACTTCAAACTACTTATAAAAACACTGAAACTCTCTTTGAGCAAAACCAAATTCACCTGTAAACTATGTCTGACGCATGGGGACCAGCTTACAAATTCATATGTTATTGGTGGTGGTGGGTGCCACTGAGTTAGTTCCAATTCCCAGAAGCCCCATGTGACAGAGAAGAACTACTCCAAAGGGTTTTCTTGGGTATAACCTTATTGGAAGCAGATAACTAGCCCTTTCTCCCACAGAGTCTCTAGGTGGGTTCAAACCATCAATCTTTTGGTTAATAGCCCAACACTAACTAATACAATGAAATATAATTCATTGTATTATGCGATTTGATTATTTAAGTTTATTGCTTCAAATATTTACAGTGCCCCTCTATAACTTGTAAATAAAGGCAAATCTTGTTGTTAAGTACCGTGAAGTCAGTTCTGACTCACAGTGACCCTGCACAGGGTTTCTGAGGCTGTAAATCTTTAAGGGAGCAGAAAGCCTCATCTTCCTGTCGCGGAACAGCTCGTAGTTTCGAACTGCTGATGTTGAGGTTAGCAGCCCGATTCATAACCACTACGCTACCAGAGCCTATTTCACATAATATCAAAGGCCTGCTATGAGGCAGAACTTTCCTACTTTCATTACAACACTCATGAGACTCCCTTCCCTTCCAACATATATCCCACTGCCAAACTGAAGTTCTTATGTTTCCTGGGATTTGTCCCTTCACTTTCACTTCTGAGATTCTAATGCAGTTTTCTGTCTGCTCACAATGCCCTTCATTTACTTAACATCCTTGGAACTTGGCTGGGCTATCACAACTCCCATTACTTCTAGTCTGGAATATGTCCCTCTCAGATGTGCTGCTGCAGTGTCCTATACCAAAACACTCCTCATCTCTACTGTCACCATCTCTGGGCCTTAAAAACTGACAGAGCTCCATCTTATTGTGGTGATATCCACACGCTTGGTCCAGAACCACCCAGGTAGTAACACGCAATGAATATCTGTTGAATGAATCAATCAAAAGAATATCACAGTAGTATGAAGTCTTCTCTTATCCTCCCCAATAGGAAATGATTCTTCCTCAAATTCCTTCAATTCTTTATCCCTAACTTCTTTATACTCTAGTTTAATAGAAGGAACAAGAGTCAACATCTTATAAAACTGAGTTACTTGCAAGCATTGGTCCATGTTTTAGTAATTTTTGTATCACTCCCAAACCTAACTTAGCTCCATACACCGAGTAAACTCACAAATGTCTGTTAAATAAACCACAGTAACAATAAATACAAAAGCTCTACAATTCAATTTCATTTGCTTTTTCAGCTCTTTTTCAACAGCAAATACTGCTGGGTAAACGAAACTGTCCTCCACTTTGAGGATAATAGAGAATATTATTAGTGAAGTTGAGATAGAATGTTTCAGAATCACAGACAGGTATCCAGTGATAGTATCCAGTGACAGTTTCATTTCAAAAGTGAAAATTTTTGAGATTTTTTTTCTACTTCCAATTGATTGTTTCCAAAGGATATATTTCCAAAGATTTTGTTGCTGTTGTTGTTAGGTGCAACTGACTCAGTACCGACCCATAGCAACCTTATGCACAGCAGAACGAAACACTGCCCGATCCTGGGCCAACCTCACTATTGTTGCCACGCTTGAATCCATTGATACTGCCACTTGGCCAATCCATCTCGTTTTTCTGCTATTCATAAGGTTTTCAGTGACTAAAGATTCGGAAGTAGTTAGCCACTCTTTCTTCCTAGTCTGTCTTTGTGTGGAAGCTTATCTGAAACCTGTCTACCATGGGTGACCCTGCTGGTATTTTAAATACCGGTAGCATAGCTTTCAGAATCACAGCAACTCACAAGCCAACAGAGTATGACAAATTGACAGACAAGTGGTGGCTATATTTCCAAAGATATATTTATTAAATGTTATAGGCAGAATTAAACAACAGCAACAATATTATATATCTTATGATTGAAAAAACAAAAACAGAAACCCATTGCTACCAAGGTGAATCTGACACTTAGCGAACCTATAGCAACAAGCAGAATTGCCCTAGAGGATTTTCAAGGCTGCAATCCTTATGAAAGCAGACTGCGTATCTTTCTCCAACAGAGTGGTTGGTGGGTTTAAACCACTAACCCTTCAGTTATTAGCTGAGCGCTTTAACCACTATGCCACCAGGGTGCCTTTAAATCCTATGATAAAGCCAAACAACAACAAAAAAAAAAATGAGGCGTTCTGCTCCCGTAAAGATTTACAGCCCCAGAAACCCTGTGCAGGGTTACTATGAGTTGGAACCAGCTCCACCGTACTTAACAACAGCCACCACCTTATAAGACAGAGCGAAGCTGTTCAGTAGAATTTCCAAAACGATAAATCATTCTGGAAGCAGACTATCTCATCTCTCTTCCACTGAGTGACTGGTAGGTTCTAACCACTTACCTTTTCGTTATCAGATAGACCTTAGTTAAACATTGCTAAGAATTCTTCATTTGCATTCTAAATATTGTCCATACATTAATAAAAACAACTGCTTATCAAGAACTGTTCTGCACAAGACAAGATCAGTAACCATCTTGCAAAGTAAGTCAAAAGACAAGGAAGTCGACGGAGGGCTATAAAGGCACGAAGTGACTGGCTTACAAGCTTTCATGAGTGTGCTTAGTTTCAGAATGACGAGGGCAAGGTAGAATCCCCACTGAAAAGTTTTCTTCTTTTCTAGATGGGTCTGTAAAAGGGGTTGGAGGAGGATGAGCACAGGATTTTACGATTCAATTGTGTATAATTGTTTTCAGGACAAATTGTGATTGTCACAACTATAAACGTAGAAGATGTGTAACTAAAATGGGGGAGTATTTAATCTTTCATTCAAGAACAGAGGACCCTAGGACCACCAAGAGGGAAGAACTTGAGTGGAACATGGGATCCTAACCAGAAAAGTGGGGACAATACAGACAGTGGCAGATGCAATGGCATGGAGCAGCTGAGGACTCTATTCCCATGGAATGAGAAAGGCTGTGTACCTGCAGACAGGCTTGCAAAGTGTGCCCTTTAGATATTTAAATGAATATGTATTTTCGGCTTTGTATGTGTACATTAAAAAAAAAAGAAAAGAAAGAAAAAGGAATAGAGGTAAATACTGGTAATTGATGGTACATGGAGTGGATTGTAATCATTGCAATGAAACAAAATATGATTTATTGAATGTAAAGCTGATAATCTGCCCTGCAAACTTTCACTCAATTCACAATAAAACTTAAAAAAAAAAAGGTTAAGAAATCATAGTTCAGAAAAGTTCAATACAATTCTTACAAGATCATAGTGGATAAGTGGCAGGGACAGGTCCCCAATCCAGATTGTTTTTGGTGAAAAAGCAAATATTTTGCTCTTTCCTAGGTGCTGCTTCCCTAAACTCAGCCACATCTCTGCTAGTCAATCTTTAAATGCTAGAAATTACAGGATACATATGCTTTGTATTTTTTGTCTCCCTAAACAAAGAAATTCCTTAACTTTTATTCTAGCGCAATATATTTTGTTCTCAATTTTTTTTTTTTACTGAATCTCTACCTTTAAAAGATTTTCTCTAACCTTAATTAGTGGCATCAATTCCATGAAACATTAGAATTTCATGTATTTCACCGAAAATTTCTACTTAAGTGTCATAAGGGTGTTTGTTAAGTGACATTACTCATGTACAGATATTTAAACCAGGCATTCCCTTATGTACCAAAAAGATGGCATATATGTCCAGAGATGCTATGAATATTGTATATTATATATTGTGTAGTTATACAATAAAATTTTTTCTTACCTGAATTATTCCATGGAGAATTAATCAATGATATACAATTCTCTCAGGCTAATCATAATCTGGTGTTAGTAAATTCATTGGGTGGATTTTTGTTTTTAATATTTGCTTTTTTAAGTATTAAAATTTTAAACTGTGCTTTACATTAGGATGGAGGTCAATTTATTAGAATCATAAAACAGGAGAAAGAAATTATAAACTGAAAGGGAAAAATTTAACGTTAAAACAGAATTAAAATTAACTTAGTATGATTATGAAGAGAATAAGCATATTTTTAAGGAATAAAGTTTCATGCCTACCCCCAACAAAAAGTAACTGAAAAACACAACTAATGTTAAGTTTTATTTATAGAATCAAACGTTATTATTTAGAAGTTATGCCTTTCAAGACATAGATTAGCCAAAATTATTTCAAGAAATATGTTCATCTAACCTTTGAGCTGGCACCTTATCCTGGCTATTCTCTGCCTTAAGACGTAGAAAGCTGCAAAACAAATGTCCAAAAAAAGAAATTCCAGATCTTTTCTCTGTAAGGAGGCTGGACTTGGGTATTTATCAACTTGTTACATTCCCGGAGACTTACACATATTCAACTTTCAGTGCTTTTCTGAAACAAAAAAAAAATCTAGGACATATTTAAAATAGTAATATTTTTTGTCACCATTTTGTTATTAAAAAACATTTTGTAACAAAAATGTTAACCAATAATTGAAGTTATGCTATTCTTCTGTCATCCAAATTCTAAATTAAAATATTTCAGACCTTTTGTGACAGTGCACCTTCCAATCCAATTTTTCATTTTCAGAATTTTAATTTTGGGGTCCTAGAGACAGTATCCTTTTATTTAAATTAATGTTGGACAAAACATCTGAAAAATAAAGTAAAACTTTTAATCAACTGTTAACCAAAATTGGTAATTTTTTCATTGGGATGTCTTTACTTACCTGATTCTTACATTCCATTTCTCTCCAATTTTGGGGAGTAAACATAAACTTGTTTTTGTTTTTGTTTTTTTAACCTTCCCTTCCACAGCATTTTCTTCTTGTATGGCTGCTTTGGTTGTCAATAGCAACAAGAATTACCCTGAAATCTCAGCCATTTCATTTGTAAATACATAAATAACCCAGTTCGGTGAAAGCAATGAGAAGAAACATGAAACATTACTGATAATGGCCAGTGTCCAGAGCAGCCTAGAGGGGATTAAGATAGAGGTGATTTTACTACTTCTTTAAAATATTCACTTTTAATTTTGGTGTGAATATGTGTTTGTATAAATTAAAATGAGGCAACTGAGGCTTTTGGGGGGACATAGCAGCAGAAACAACAACAAAGGCTCAGAGTTCAATTTGATTTAACCAAAGCAACAATATGAATTACTGATCCAGAATGATTGCTTTGTATTTTTAAAAGCACACATTATGTCTGCTTGTCATATTGGCTAGATGTATAACAAACCAGTGTTTTAGTCTTGTTGTTCATTTTAAAAGACTCACCATGCCTTGATGTAAACACATTTCTTAAAATAGGATAATAAAATATATCAGATACAATATAAGCAAAAAGCTGAAAACAAATCAAAGATAAGTAGCAAATTACATTCTGGATCACATACCAAGAAAAACGGGGCTATGGTTACGCATGAAAAGGAAAATATAAAAGGATACCATTTCTTTAGTATTCTTTAATAGTCAATTTTGAATAACTGAATTTATCAGGAAAAATATTTTAAATGTTTTGAAAACAAAGGTAAAACAACTCAATAAAGAATAGCAAACATCATTATTTTCTAAATATGTGCCCAAGCAACTAAGCAGTTCTGTCTCATTATACTATCTTAAAGTTGGACCACACTCTTCCTATTTAACATAATATAGTCATAACACATACAGATTCTATTATCTCAATATATATATACCTCTTAAATAAAACCTTTAGCATAAAATTTAGCCAATAAGCCAAACTAATTGAAATTTGCATTTTTGAAAACTACACAAAACTGCATTTTAATTCATGACATCAAACCTGCAAAAGATGACTTCCAAGAAGTTTCTGGAGTCTACTCTCCATTGATGCATGAGAAATTTTTCATTGATAACAATCACAATTGTTCTGAAAGTTGCCTGCGATAAATGTTCTACATGGTATAGTGCTGTGCAAAGCCGCCTGAACTGCAAAGTCGGCGGTTCAAGTTCACCAGCTGCTCCTCCAAAACTGTATACAGGGTCGCTATGGGTCGGAACCAACTCGACAGCACTTCACAACAATAACAACAAACCCCATTAAAATAGGAAGCACTAAAATAGGATTCATTAATAGCACACAGTTTAGAAATATCAGCTTCGTTTTCTCCTGAAGCCTTGTTTCTCTGTCTCCATTGGAAGTTAATACATGCAACAATGCCAGCAAAGTCACTCAATTATAGTTTGAGCTCCAGAGCCTTCTCCTGCAATCTGTCAAAGAACACTACTTCAGTTCAGCTGGGTATTCGGGAGATTTTAAGTACTTTACTACGTGTAGTTAATAATAACCATTCTGGAGATATTATGAAATGGTGGCTCATATAAACCAGAGAATAAACTATTTGGGAATTATTTTTTCTCTCTCCTGTTAAGCACATGTTAATTGATTTGGAGTCAATTCTGGGCTTTAAAATAAACCCACTGCCATGGAGTCAATTCTGATTCATAGCAACCTTGTATAGGGTTTCTGAAGCTGTCAATCTCTATAGGAGTAGAAAGCCCCATCTTTCTTTCATGGAACAATTGGCAGGTTTGAACTACCAACCTTGCAATTAGCAGTCTAGTCAAAGAAAATGAGGAATAAGAAATCTCAAAGAAATGCTTACTCTTATCCAAAATCATCCTTATCGTCTGGTGTAGAATTTATTATAAAGGATTATAAAATATCTGAATATTAGATCAAGCATAGCCTTTTAAAAGGAAAAAATAAAATTCTGAAGACTAAGATGGCGAAAGCTGTCATAAGACCCAGACTGGAGTCAGCACAGCATGACAGACTCATGCGCCTTCTTACAGGTAATAAATGCAAGGTACATGCATGAAAGGAAAATTTCCTCCCTAACACAGAGTCTTGGTGTGGCGCTGTGGGTTAATGCGCCAGACTGCAAAGCCATTTGAACTGGAAGGTCAGCGGTTCAAGCTCACCAGTTGCTCCTCAGAAACCCTATACAGGGTCGCTAAGAGTCAGAATCGACTCAATGGCACTTAACAACAACAACAATACTGTCCTTCTATCTTCCAACCTAACTTTCAGTAATAACTCTAAAAACTCTTCCATACTTCCATCTTAAATGTTATGTTCTATTTCTCATCTTTAAAAACATTCATATTATCCTGGCAAACTCTATTCAGAGACACTATGCCAACTCTGCACATTTATAATGCTACTGTCTAAGACAAGAGACCCTAGGTGAAATGGTCTCACACCCTTTGGATGATGATCCCTACTTTCAGCACATTACTTTACAAATATTGAAGCTATAGGAGAGTTCTTCAGACCTAAACACAAGGTCAAAGAACAGACCATTTAGCAAATATGCAAATTATTTGTTAATAATTTAATGATGTTTTCCCCAAAAAGTGATTGCTTTTAAAAACACTCTGCCTTGGTTAAGAAATGAACATTAGAATGCCCTAATTCTTGTGGTTTTACATAGACACTAATGCACAATGAGTCTTTATAAACTCAATCCAAGGGACAATCCTTGAAACCATCAATCTTTCTGTGAAACACCATGACATATTTCATTGTAATCAGGAACTTGGGGAATTTAACCAGTAGAAATGATTACCACACTAAGTGTATGTAATATAAAATCAATTATGAACACCTGTGTACATTTTTTTAAAGCTCAACAAGTAAGCATGAACTGTGATTTGTATTTTCCTACTAATTATCAACAGCTTTGCTATTTGTTGGTATGTAATAAATTGAAAACTAACTAATAAATGTTGACTGTAAATTAACACTAAAATAAAATTGTTGTTAAGTGCTGTCGAGTCTGTTCTGACTGATGATGACCCTGTATAGGATTTCTGAAGTGGTGGGTTTGAACTCCCGACCTTGTGGTTGTAGTCCAGTGCTTACCCTATAGTACCACACTGTTGTTTTTAAGTACCATTGAGTCGGTTCCAACCGATAGCAACCCGGTATAGGGTTTTCAAGGAATGGCTGGTGTCTGAGCTGCGGCCTTTGTAGTTAGCAGTGAAAACGTAATAGCTACCTGTGAATATTTTACCACATTATCTTAATCCTTTATCATCATTGGAATGTTGCATACTCCCAGCTCCAGACTTAATTAAAAAAAAAAAAAATATTGGGAATTCAATTATGATCGTTATCTGTTTAATTATGCACTAGTAGAAAGTGTGATGAAATCAGAAGGCGTAAAAAGAATCTTTAGTGCGTTAAAGTAGAAAAGTTCTAAATCTGATCATTATTTAACTGAACTTTATACCTTATAACAGACCTAATTTGTCCTGACAGGTTCATGGGGAAGCACTATCACATTAAGCCTATGTTGCATTAGTATTTTTACATAGTCAATGATTAAGGAGCTCTGGTAGCGTAGTGCTTACTAATCTCAGGGTCAGCAATTTGAAACTACCAGCCACACTGTGGGAGAAAGATAAGTCTTTCTGTTCCCGTAAAGATTTACAGCCTCGGAAACGTTATGCAGGGTCACTGTGAGTCGGAACCGACTCCATGGCACATCACCACCACAACTGTCAGTGATTAAAATCAATCTGAAAGTTTTTCAGATCAAAGTATCTTTGGGAACTAATGATTTATTACTTCCAGGAAAAGTGGAGGATCTTCACTCTGCAATGCTATTTCCTTAGCTCCCTCCAGGTTGATCTATGATGGTAAATCCAAGGTGAGATTCTTGATTTGTGTTCATCTCTGGAAAAGGGATTCAAAGGTTCTGTCTCTGCTTTCCCCAAAGGAACAGAGCAGATACTGTATTGGTGCATGAGTTAAGTCATCTATGAAGGGTATATATGACTCCTGAGAAATATTCATTGGGCATATGTGCATCAGAGCTTCAGACGGTATTGCTCCTAGGGCCTCAGGAATAAGTGAGAATCAACCCTTCCTCACATCCTAAGGACAAGAAGACAGACTTAAATTTGGGTATTGAATGGTAAAATTGAGAAGTACTTCCCATAGAATTACCTTTGAGTCTATTCAGGCCAGATAAAGCAGCTCTCCAGGAGATTCAGCTGAACAATTAGGGGTCACTTTGTCTCCTTTGGACTGTTAACCACAAGATTAGCCACTCCACAAGAGAAACATGAGGCTGTCTGCTCCCATGAAAATTTATAGTCTCAGAAACTCTATACAGGGACACTATGAGTTGGAACCCACTTGATGGCAGTGGATTTGGTTGACTTTGGTTGGCTCCTTTCACCTATGACAATCTTTTAAGAAACTTTCTCTGAACAAAAGCAAGATTCTGGTGTTCTCAGATTTATTAGCCCTTGTTCTATGTCCTGGTGTGGCTATATAAGATAAGCACTAAACTGCTAACCACAAGATCATTGGTTCAAACCCATGTTTCTGTTCCTCAGAAACACTATACAGGATCACTACAAGTCAGAATAAACTTAACAGCACTTAAAAACAATTTTATGTAGGGTAGTCCTGGTGTGGCTTGCAGGATAAGCACTGGATTACTAACAGCCGCTCCTGAGAAACACCACACAGAGTAGCTGAGTTGAAACCAACACAACGGCACTTAACAACAACTCTATGTAGAATAAATGATGGTAGAAGCAATAGAGTATGCTTGAGTTTTTTTCTTCTGACCCTAAGATTTCTGTGCATGGAATGTATAGATACATAGTAAAAAGAGAGTAAGTTTACATATTGAAAATCAATCAACACAAAGATTGTAACTTAGTATAAACTGATACAGATTTTCTCCCACATATTTCTCATACTGTGGCCTAGAGAACACGTGTCTTCACGTCATTAACAATGCCACTTGATACCAACTCCATCAACTGAAGGCTCATCTTTAAAATATAGGGACTTGTCTTTATTCCGTAATACAGAAATTCCAGGACATTATTAGAATTTATTAATGCCTAACTTAGAGTTGTCCATTCATAGACCACCCAACATAGAAAGATCAAACAGAATCAATGGAAAATACTTAGGTAATATTTGCAAAGCTGCATATAGAATGGCTTTCCACGAACAGAACTTCAGAGCAACAGTCTCATCTTATGTTAGATCTGCTATGAAACAGTTTTACAAAATCCTCCACTTCCTTTGTAATAGAAATGTTGCTGAAGCTCCTTCCACTCTATCATTAATTCCCACTATATGAATGACCACAAAAGTCTTCTTTCAGAGCTATATGCAGTGAAACCCTTTATTTCCCCAAATAACTAGTTTGCCTTTTTTCTAACAAACAACATGTATTATATGAGCAATAACATCATCCTATTTTCTGGTGGCTTCCAGAAACTGAGTTAAAATTGTAAAACATTTTTAGGATTCTATGGCTGACACATCCGCCAATTAATAATCCTCCTCCCAACATCTTTTCTACTTTTTGATCCCCTTCTAGTCCTTATTTTATTGCATTCATCCTTAGGTGCCACTTTAAATCCTTCTCCAAATAAGGCAGGACACAAACAAAGAAAATAAAATTATTTCTATTCATCTTTAAATGTGTCTTTTAAAAAGTCAAAAATAGGAAGTGATTGGACAGAGATTTCCACTCAGATACTAGTTTATATATTTTATATAAGACAGTTTGTAACAATAAAATGAGAGCTCTCCAATTACTATACTACTATAGAGACAGTCTGTCTCTACAATTTCTCCACATCAAAATGTTTTTATAACAGTGATGATAAATATGCAAATATGTTCATTGTACTGTTATTTAAAAAAAACAATATATTGGAGAAAAAACTAAATTTCCACAATAGGAGATCATTTAATTATGGTACATACATAAAACGGTATACTAAGCACCCATATTAATGAATGAGTTAGGTTTCACACACTAAGGAGAGTCCTCAAAATGTAAGAGTTTATGAAAGAAAAGAAAAATACAGATTAGTTTATACTTCATGCTATCTTGTATACTAAAAGGGTTTATTTTTGGAAATGCTTAAAAATTTCTGTAACTGTGTTTGCTTGTTAAGGGTTAGATTTCAATGACAGGAAAACAGGAAATTTTCTTAGAAAGACTTATTCCCTTAATATGTGTGTGCACACTTGTGTGTCACAAAATATGACTGAGTAAACAAATAAAATAAAATGAAAATGGAATAGCTAATGAAAATAGGTGCCACTATGATTTTAAAAAGTATTCTGTTACAATGTTTTACTAATTGTACACATATCTTTCCTTGGTAACAGATATCTGAAATTTCTAATTCAGATCTCCAAAATTCTCACATACTCCTTTCTAACAAGCCACTGTTGTTAAGTGCCCTGAAGTAGGTTCCAACTCACAGTGACCCTATGTAGGGTTTCCGAGGCTGTAAATCTTTGTAGGAGAAGAAATCCTCATATTTCTCCAGTAATAGGTCATTTTTGTTCTTGTTAAGTGTCATCAAGTGGATACTGACTCATAGTGATCCTGTATAGGGTCTCCAAGGAGTAGCTGATGGGTTTGAACCCCTGACCTGTGGTTAGCAGTCTAATGTTTATCCTACAATGCCACTTACATAGTTTATCCTACAAGGACTCTCTTACATAGAATTGTTGGTTGCTGTTAAGTGCCTTCAAGTCAGCCATAGTCTAGTAAAACAGCAAAATTTATACACACACTCAAATAAATGAGAGAGCTTCAAAAAGTTCATGGAAAAAAATCTAGTTTCGTTTAGCTCTGCTTTTTCCATGAATGTTTTGAAACAGTGCGGTTGAATTGGTTCCAACTCATAACAACTCTGTACAGGGCTTCCAAGGAACGGCTAATGGGTTTGAAATTCCGTGGAGTAAGTTCCAATTTATAGCAACCCTGTATAGGATTTCTGAAGTTGTTACTCTTTACAGAAACAGAAAGCCTCATTCATACATTTCCTGTAGAGCAGCTGGTGGGCTGGAACCACTGACCTTATGGTCCACAGTCCAGTGCTTATCCTCCAAAGCCACTGTACAAAGAATACATATACACCTATAAAGAGGAGCTCTGGAAGCATAGTGGTTATGAGTCGGGCTGCTAACCTCAAGATCAGAAGTTCAAAACTACTAGCTGTTCCACAGGAGAAAAAAGAGGCTTTCTGTTCCTATAAAGATTTACAACCTCAGAAACCATACATAGGGTTGCTATGAGTCAGAACTCACTCCATGGCACACTACCACCACCACCACCACTACATACCTATAGTGTTGTTGTTGTTAAGTGCACTTGAGTCGATTCTAACTCACAGTGAACCTGTACAGGGTTTCCAAGGTGCTAACCTTGTGTCTCGCAGGGAAACCCTACTCAGGGTTGCTATGATTCATAACCTACTCGACGGCACTAAACAGCAACAACATATACACAGATACATAGTATACAAACACACATGTGTGTTTATACATATGAGAGTTCTGATGTGACACTGTAGGATAAGCACTAGACTGCTAACCACAAGATTGGTGGTTCAAATCCAACAGACGTTTCGTGAAAATCCTATACAGGGTCACTATGAGTCAAAACTCAGTTGGCAGCACCTAACAATATATTGTTTTTGTTGTTAAGTGCCATTGAGTCAATTCTGATCCATATGACCTTGTTGAGAGTTTCCGAGGAGCAGCTGGTGAGCTTGAACCACTGACATTGTGATTCAAAGTGACTTTGCAGTCCAACGCGTTAACCTAAAACTCCACACCCAGACTCCTAACAACGTAAGTTGTTGTTGTTGTTAAATGCCATCAAGTCGGTTCCAACCCACTGTGACCCTGTATAGGGTTTCCAAGGAGCAACTGGTGAGCTTTAACTGCCGACCTTGCACTTCAAACGGATTTGCATTAACCCACAGCACCACACCAGGACTCCCTAACAACATATGTTGTTGCTGTTATGTGCCGTGGAGTCAATTCTGACTCATAGCGACCCTGTACAGGGTTTCCGAGGCTATAAATCTTTACGGGAGCAGAAAGCCTCATCTTTCTCCTGTGGAACAGCTGGTAGTTTCGAACAGCTGACCTTGCGGTTCGCAGCCCGACTCATAACCACTACGCTACCAGAGCTCCTTTAACAACATATTTGTTGTTGTTAAGTGCCTTCGAGTCGGTTAACAACATATACATATATATAAATATGAAATAATACTGGCAAAAATAGAAATAACAAAAGATTTATAAATTAAGTGGTTCCTAAAAGAAATTGAGTCTTTCTTATAAGTAATATGGACCCCACTTCCATAAAAAGTAAACAACTGACAGACAGGAAGCTAGGTGCAATAACAGAGACCCCATCAAAATGGACAAATCTTACACCCCATCTCCCAACATCAACCAGTTGCTCTGGTCTAAGAGGAAAACAGCTAAAAGCTGGGGCCAGAGTCTATCACTAACTTGTCAGAGAGTTCTACTGATAAAGAGTAGGGCTCAGAGGATTTTAGAACTTAGCAACAGATCAGATTCTGTATATGGAATTGCCAGAGCCTTTAGTCATCACGCTATTCAATCTGTCTCATTATCTACTAGTTGTTGTCAAGTGCCGTCAAGTCAGTGCCGTCTCATAGTGACCCTGTATAGGGTTTTTGAGGAGCATCTGGCAAACCACTGACCTTATGGTTCAAACCTACCTTGAGGTCAGTCAAGTGCTTATCCTGCAATGCCACACCAGGGCATTATCTACTTACTACCTAGTTTAACAAAAAAAATGGCCTATTGATCAAAATTATGACTGTCATTTGACCACTTCTAAAACTTCATCCTGCAGAAATACTAGAACACATGCAAAACAAAACAAAAGCTTAAGGTTGTTTCTTCAGTAATCTCTTGAGTTAGCAAAACACTAGAATCAATATAAATGGCCACCAGTAAGGGACTGACTAATAAATTACAGTTGTCATGCAGTGTTGCTGTTGTTAAGTGCAGTCAAGTCAGTTCTGACTCATAGTGACCCTGTAGTCAGGGTTTCCTAGGATTGACTGATGGGTTTTGAACCACCAACCTTGTGGTTAGCAGTCATGTGCTCAATCTATAGCACCATATCAGGACTCCATGCAATAGAATACTCTGAATCCATGAAAAAGTGAGGGGGCTCTTCATGTACTTAAAGAAGTACTGTTAAGAAAGAAAAACACAAGGTGCCGAACAGTGTGTATAGTATACTTCCATTTGTATAAAATGGGATGGGAAGAAAATATATATAGAAATTCATCCATTCCTAGGTAAAATATTTATGGAAGGTATACAAGAAACTGACAATACATGTTGAGTTTCAGAAGGGTAATGGGACAGTTAAAGAGATAAATGTATTATGTATTATAAAACAGAAGTACAGGTGTGGTGCTACGGGTTAATGCACGGGACTGCAAGGTTGGTTTGAACCGCAAAGTCAGCTGCTCCTTGGAAACCCTATACAGGGTCACTACAAGTTGGAATAGATTCTACAGTACTTAACAACAACAACAACATTACAAAACAAATAAATACATTTAAAAGACTGATGGGTGACACCCACAATTAATTGGTGGGAAAAAGGGCAAAGGTGTTTGTGTGGAGTAGTGTGGTGGTGGTTATGTGCCATGGAGTCGGTTCCGACTCATAGAAACCCTGTACAGGGTTTCCGAGGCTATAAATCTTTAAGGGAGCAGAACGCCCCACCTTGCTCCAGCGGAACAGCTGGTAGTGTCGAACTGCTAACCTTGCTGTTCACAGCCCGATTCGTAACCACTATGCTACCAGAGCTTCTTGTGGAGTAGAGCAGGATTAACAAATTTTGGTTCATTAGAACCTCTTTCTGCCCCATGATAAGTACCAAGCCTTCCTCACTTATTTAAGCATACTGCAGGGAATCACTCAACACCAAAGAATTATCACTTTACAAGCATGCAGTTAATTCAATTCATTTTAAATGAATATAACATGAAGTCTACAATAAAAAGCACTAAATGGAAATACTAGACAAGATACTTGTTACAGCAAGAAAAATATTTTTAACGCTTACATTTATCAAAGCTTATGAAAAAATTTCCAAGTAGCAAATGCAGTATTGTTTCTGAAGTCAAGCACCTCACTGGTGTCTATATGTGTGTGTGTCCGCTTTATAGCAGCAAAAAAAAAAAAAAAAAAAAGGCATCAGTTTGAGGGCAGATCTAGAGATCTGAATTTGGAGAGCTGAATTTGGAGAGACTATAGTCCTTACCTTTACTTGGCCTGACCTTCCCAGCTTGAGAAATACTAGGATTTCTAATCCCTAAAGGTTAAGACCTACCCAGATTAACTTTATGAGGAGATAGAAGAAAATTAGCAGATTTTAATAGTATTATATAAAAATCACTTTTAACGGGGAAAAAAACTGAAATAACTAAAAGTAATTTCTTTAAAATTTAACGTAGAAGACTCAACATACTTAACAACTACCTGTTTTAAAAGGTCAAGCTTCTTCAACACTAATTTTAGTTTGAAATGTGCATTCCAAGACCACTTGAAAATACCCAAAGTACATGGTGTTCTTAAGAAACTTTTTCAGGAAAGTGGTAGTTGAGTAATCTTATGCAAAAACTTCACTTCCTAGGAAGGATTTGGGTATTCAGCTTTAGTGCTGAAAGTAGTTATAAGATTATCCACTACCTTCTTTTTTATTCCTATTCCCCACCAAAAGAAGCAAATTCTGCATCTAAACTCCAAATTAGGGGAGGAGATAATAAACATTAAGACAGTGAAGCAAGCCCAGCTCCATTAAGCTGGCCTCAGAACTTGGGATAGCACAACCCTCTCCAGAATGCCCATTACTCCTGACATACAAAAGACTGTATGGGTATTGAAAACTTGCTTCATGTATAAAATCTGACTCACCTTTAATAAAGGTTGTTAATAGCTGTTAACAAGAATATCATACATGAAGAAAGCAAAAAGTAATTGAGAAGACAAGAAAGAAGGAAACAGTCAAAATGGATGTCAGAAGAGACACTGAA
>NW_006408647.1:9893901-9898975 GCF_000296735.1 Chrysochloris asiatica
GGAGAATATTGAAAGTGCCATGGGCTGCCAAAAGAACAAACAGATCCATTTTGGAAGAAGTGCCACCAGAGTGATCCCTGGAGGCCAGGATGGCCAAACTTCGTCTCTCATACTTTGGACATATTGTGAGAAGGGACCAGTTGCTGGAGAAGAATACCATGTTTGGTAGGGCGGAGGGTCAGACAAAAAGAGGAAGATCCCAACGAAACGGATTGGCCAAGTGGCAGCATCAATGGGCTCTGGCGTGGCAACAATAGTAAAGTTGGCCCAGGATCGGGCAGTGTTTCCTTCTGCTGTGCATAGGGTCGTTAGGAGTCAGTACCAATTCAATGGCACTTAACAACAACAACAACAAATGGTACGGCATTCACAGGAATAACTTCTTTGTTGGGTGGACCACTGTGAATGATCTTCAAGCCAGATTGCAATCTTTTTAATTACTCTTGATTGTTTTAAATAAAGTACTCAGAATCCACATGGCTGTAATGGAGCTTTCTGAGTAAGAAACAAAACATTAAATTTAGATATTTCATTTACTAAATATCAAACTGATCTACTTAAATCCACAGTCTTTGACAATGAAATGCAAAAACAAAAAAACTATCAACTGCTCATTATGTTTTCCAGCGCCTTTCAATCATTTTTGTTGTCAAGTGTCATTGAATCGGTTCTGCCCCACAGCGACCCTGTATAGGGTTTCCAAGGAGAGGCTGGTGAGCTTGAACCGCCAGCCTTGCAGTTCAAAGCCACTTTGCAGCCCAGCATATTAACCCACAGCTCCACATCAAGACTCCAATTAGTAAAATACATTATCCAACTAAAATTTCTCTTACTGTATCTTATTTGACAACTCAAAAATACTTTAGAGTGAATGATTATTTCTTGTTTACTATGTTGCACTGGCCTATGAATTTATCTAAAGATACTAAGAAAGGAAATTTTCTCTTTACAAGACAATTGGTTCAGTTGTAGCCTTTACTGACTTCAGGGAGAAGGTAGAAGAAAATGAGACTCAGAACTAATACAGCAAAGCCACGTTCTTGATGTAGACTTTACATCATTCCAGTATCTCCATCAGAAACATGGCAACACATCTACATTTTGCTCCGTCTTAGGTATAAATGAGGAGTCCTGATGTGGCACTGTGGAATAATGTGCTGGACCACAAGGTCAGTTTGCACTGCAAGGTCATCAGTTCAAACCCACCAGTCACTCCTCAGGAACCCTAGACAGGGTCACTATGAGTCGGAGCAGTTAACAACAAGTATAAATGATAAAAACCACCCCAATTGACATAATTTCCTTCAGAAACCACAGATTGCTCACTGACAGCCAAAATACTCAGAAACTGAATAGCTTTGTTGAAACCTGGAATGAATTGTTCTTTGAATTTTTCTTCACAGCTCCATAAAATGCTTTCAACAGAAATGTTATTGTCATAAGCCAGATATATAGCCAAATATCCAAGCAGAAAGAAAATATCTAGATCCTACATATGCTTTCCTATATTAAGGAAATTCTCAGATGAAATTTGCAACAGGAATACACTTCAGAAATCAGCTTGTAAAAAAAAAAATATATATATATATATATATAAAACACTAGAAATGTTAGAGAACTAATCAGGTGTGAAAGTCAGGAATTGAACCTACGTCTTTCCAAGTTGTCTAGTGCTCTTTGTTAAGAATTATATCCATAGCATATTTGCAGAGGTCTCCACTTGATAAGTATAAAGAAACTGTTAATATAAGTAAAGTGAAATGTGCATTGAGATGAGGAAAAGTTATGAAATAGAATGATGAAAGAACAAGAAACAATTATTCTGTGATGATCCCTGAGTGACTAAGGGCTATTGTGCCCTGAATGTGCAACCCTCAGTGTCTGATCCTATGAAGCAAACTGTACTTCACAGTAGAGTCACATCAACAGTCAATGAAGATAAAGTCCAAGACAACTAGAAAATCAGATTCTGAGTTTTCAATATACTAGAAATATATTTATGAATCAACAACATAAAACAAAGAATCAAAGAATAGAAAGAAGCCATGATATGACCTATAATTATCAGAACTATGAAAATACAGCCTGCCTATTTCTGGAATAGGTCATCCTTTCCCCTGGAGGGCAGGAATGTTGGGATAGAGGGGTGGTGTGGGCAGGAAGTAGGCGGAGAAGTTCTACACTGGTTTGGGTAGCATCTCTGATCCTTCCTTCCTCAGTCCCAGAGAGAGGAGCAAGAAGTGTCCTGGCTGATTGATGATTTGAGTGAGGTTAGACAGAATGAGTCAGAAAAGTTTAGCCACTCCAAACCAAGTCTAACCAAACCCACTGATTTAGAGTCAATTCCAACTACATGACAGAGTAGAAATGCTCCCTCCATAAGGTAAGCCAAAGCTATAAATCTTTATGGAAGTAGATTGCTTTATCTTACTCCTGCAGAGAAGCTGCCAGGTTCAAACCACCAAATGTTCAATTAGAAGCCCAGTGCTTAACCCACTGAGCCACAAGGGATCCTTTAACAACTCTAGCACTCTCCAAACAGGCTCCTTAAAATTGGAGTAGCAAGTGAAAATGAAATGCAGAATGTCATATAGTGACATTTTGACTCACATGCATATTGAGTCAACATGTCTTGGAAATTTTCAGCCAAATGAAATAAGCCCTCAGCAATGGTTCACTGCGCTGGGGTGTGAGGTCTGATAAATAACATACATACCTTCCCAGGTATACATAAAGAGGTTCTGTGTTTATGTGGCTATGGTTTCCTTTTGCTTTGTTATACTGATTTGAAGAAAAAGTCCAAAGAAAGTCATTCAGAAAATTGAGAACCAAAATACCTTAGATAAGGAAGGGAGAATGCTTCCTTAGAGAAAGAACTCTGAAATTGTCTAAGGGTCAGAATGGAAAAAACACTTTTTATATTCAATTTCCTAGAAGATCTTTGGAACTTTTATAGGTGATCCAATACTAGATTCCGTTGTTAAAGCATAACAACGCATTTTCATAGAGATAAAGATTTTAACTTCAGGAGGCTTTCTTTAGAAAATAATCAGGAGTTTTCAGAGATATTCCATCTGTCCTCACAAGCCACCTTTTGGTGATCTGAGCTGACCTCTCAACCCCACATTCCTCTACCTGTTTATGTCAAAACAAAGACAGACAGAACACTGAATGGACAAGAGACACTGGGACCATTTGAGAGTCTGGAACAGATGAAAATGCACAGAAGGAAATGTGTATCTTTGAACTTACTTTTATAGTCTTGCCATCTTCAATATTACTGGTAAAGAACCATTTGTCCATTTTGTAATGCAAAGTGATTTAATTTTATTGTCACATTTAGAACCTTGGAACCATTTTTAATATCAATGTAAAAGTACATAGTGAGCATGTCTAATGGCAAAGAATGTTCAATGGGTACAAGAAAGTTCAAACCCACAGCAGTTTTAGCTGCAGTATTTCGTCAACTTCATCAGACACATGCATGTAGAATTTCCTTTGTGCCATGAATAATTTAAAGTGTTTTATAAATAGTAAATCATTTAAGTCTCATATGGGTATATGAGGTATGTATTATTTTCTGTTCCTTTAGATATGAGGAAAATAAAGTCTCACAGAGAGACTAAGGTCACACAGGTAATAAGAGGTGAAACTGGAACTTTAACCTAGGTAGTCTTGTTCCAGAGTCCATGTTCCCTTCCATCATACTGTCACTCAAACTTTCAAGCTTTCACCAAGTCTAAGTTCAAATAAACTGTGATCTGTAGAGTATCATCTTATATATTTTTATATGATCATTTCAAAAACTGATTCATGTCATGTGGCAGTTTTCTCAGATGTGTGAAGAGTAACAAGAAGGGAAAGGCACATGCTATCAAATACTATACAAAACCATACTGCATTCTTTTGAAAACAAACTTAAGATAAAGAAAATAATATTGTCCAATATTTTCTAAGAAAGCTACCAAGCAGAAATAGACATAATAGGAAATAGCTTGGAGATTCAAATGTTGTAATGTCAATGTAACATTGAAAGGTCTTTTCCCTCATCCAAATTCATAATAGCCAAGCTGGCTCACAGTTTTTAAAAAATTTAAAAACTTAATAACATAATAAAGAGAACTAGAACATCTCTTAGAGGTTTTTCCTGGGGAATTCCACAGTTGGCGAAACTCTAAGAATACAAAGTGTTATCTCTTGAAATTCTTTAGCACATCTGGCAAAGTGCATATGTACTCCTACACCTCTCCCGAGTGCCTGGCACTCTGCCTTCTGGGAAGGCACACTCTATGCTGCTCCTGGCACGCTGCCAAACAGCCCTGACCTGGGAGGGGAACAGGGACTGTGTGCACCTCACAGCACTTTAACACTTGCTTTGGAAGTGCCCTACAAATTAAGACAGCAAAAAAAGGAGGACGCTATCTCCATTCTTGCAAAGAAACTACTCATTTTGAATTTGGGAGGGAAGTGGGTTGATGTTGATTGTGTGTGCTTCTCCAAGACAATGGTCCTCTCTTCACCCTTTTGTTAATGGATGAGTTGAAAGTCTTTAAAAGCCCACACCTGTGATCTCTGACTATGTAACTTCTATGACACTCTGGTATACCTGGCAGAAGACTAAAATCCACCTGGCATCTTTTTACTTTTTGACCATCTTCCATTAAGCACAATGTGAATTAAGTAGGCTCTCCAGTAGGAGCACAGTAATTTGCTTGTCTCCTTCGGACAAGATGACCAGCTTGCAAAGGATCAGCTCTATGACTTGCATACAGCAAGCAAGTAGACAAGCATCAGTCCTCTTCACTTTTTAATCCCCAATTCAGAGATGACAACCTGTGACTATCACTCTGTCTTCTTCACAAAATTAAGAGTAGACAGCTCGAATAATATTCAAAGAGATTTCCTGATTTTCCTTAACTTAAAATGACTAGACTCTTCCTACTGCCACACATCTCTAAGGTGGTGGTGGTGGTGATGATGTGCCGCGGTGTCAGTTGCGACTCATAGTGACCCAGTACAGGGTTTCTGAGGCTGTAAATATTTATGGGAGCTGAAAGCCTAATCTTTCTCCCAC
>NW_006408647.1:9911430-9913435 GCF_000296735.1 Chrysochloris asiatica
GATATCAGAAGTGACTGAAATTTGTTCTCAGCATAGAGATACTATAGCAAATGGAAGAAATGAGGAGGTAAAGGAGCTGAACAGAAATTTTCAAAGGTCAGCTCGAGAAGACAAAGTCAAATATTACAGCATAATGTGCAAAGGTCTGGAGTCAGAAAACCAAAAAGGAAGAACATGCTCAGAATTTCTCAAGCTGGGGGAACTGAAGAAAAATTCAAGCTTTCACTCGCAATACTGAAGGGTTCTATGGGTAAAATACTGAATGATGCATAAAGAATCAAAAGAAGAGAGAAAGAATACACAGAGTCACTGTACCAAAAAGAAATGGTTGATGATCAGACATTTCAAGAGGTAGTATATAATCAAGAGTCAATGATAATGAAGGAAGAAGTTCAAGGTACACTGAAGGCATTGGCAAAGAACAAGGCTGTGGGAATTGATTAAATACAAATTGAAATCTTTCAACAATTAATGCAGTACTGGAGGCACTCACTCATCTATGCCAAGAAATTTGGAAGACAGCTACCTGGCCAACTGATTGGTAGATAAACATATTTGTGCCCATTCCAAAGAGAGGTGACTCAACTGTACACGGAAGTCATCCAACAACATCATTAATATCCCATGCAAGTAAAATTTTTCTAAAGATAATTCAAAAATGGCTCTAATCGTGCATTGACAGGGAGTTAATAGAGGCTTTGAAGCTGGATTCAGATAAGGATGTGGGGTATCATTGCTGACATCAGATGGATCTTGGCTGAAAGCAGGTAATACCAGAAAAACATTTACCTGTGCTTTACTGACTATGCAGAATCTTTTGATTTGTGGATCATGACAAGTTATAGACAACATTGCGGAAAATTAGTTCTGGAATACTTAATTGTGCTCTTGGGGAATCTGTACGTTGACCAAGAGGCAGTTGTTCAAATAGTACAAGGGAACACAGAATGGTTTAAAATTAGGTTGAATGGTTTAAAATTAAAACACATGCCAGGGTTGTTTTCTTTCACCATTTTTATTCAATCTGTATACTGAGCAAATAATTTGAGAAGCTGGATTATATAAAGAAGAACATGGCTGATTGGAGGATTATTCATTAACAACCTGCAATATGCAGATGATGCAACTTTGCTTGCTGAAAGCAAAGAGGACTTAAAATATTTATGAAGATCAGAGTAGGTTACATTTCAATGTAAAGAAAACAAAATTCCTCACCACTGGATCAATAAATAACTTCCATATAAATGGAGAAAAAATTGAACTTCACAAAGATTTCATTTGGCTCAAATCAACTATCAACACTAGTGGAATCAGCAGTCAAGAAATCAGACGATGTATTGCATTAGGCAAATCTGATCAAGAGCTCTTTATAGTGTTCAAGAGCAGAGAAGTCAGTTTGTGAACTAAGGTGTGCTTTACCCAAGCCGTGTTATTTTCAGTAACCTCATATGCATGTGAAAGTTGGATGAGAATAAAGAAGACCAAAGAAGAATTGATGCATTTGAGTTATGATTTTGGAGGAGAATATTAAGGGTACCATGGACTGCCAAAAGAAAAATATACTGTGTTGGAAGAAGTACAAGCAGAATGCTCCTTAGAAGCCGGGATGGTGAGACCTTGTCTCATACTGCAGACATATTATCATTAAAGACCAGTTCCTGGAGAAGGACATCATGATTGGTAAAGCAGAGGGTTAGCAAAAAAGAAAGAAAGACACATCCCCCACCCCCACCCCGAATGAGATGGATTGGCATAGTGGCTGTAGCAATGGGCTTAAGTGTAGCAATGAGTGTGAGGTTGGTGCAGAACAGGACAGTGTTTTGTTCTGTTGTGCATAAGGTCACTGTGAGTACCAACTCAATGGCACTTAATAACAGCAACAACCTTTGTGAGTAGCAACTGGGATCCTAAAAGCTCATGAGCAGCCATCTAATGTGCAACTATTGGTCTCTCCCTGTGTGGAGGAAAGAAAAGTCATGAAAATTGAGGATTCTTGAAGTCAATT
>NW_006408647.1:9913535-9921347 GCF_000296735.1 Chrysochloris asiatica
GGCTGCGAGCTGCAAGGTCAGCAGTTCGAAACTACCAGCTGCTCCGCGGGAGAAAGATGAGGCTTTCTGCTCCCGTAAAGATTTCCAGCCTTGGAAACCCTGTACAGGGTCGCTATGAGTCAGAACTAACTCCACGGCACTTAACAACAACAACAACAACACTACCAGAGCTCCTTATCTCTAAGGAAGGCTCCCAATTTTCAACTCCAGTCATCTGAACTACCCTACTCGATTCCTCTAAGCTAAAATACCCTTCTCTATTGCTCTTAGCCTCTTCCTCATTAAGGAAATGAAACACATATCTCAATGTGGAACCCAACTTAATTCCCATCATCTCATCAAACATGTCATACTCAAAAAATAACCTAGAAATTTATTTGGCTAGTTTGGGGGCGATAGGAGAGAAGAAATGGGCAAGTGGGGATAAAATTGTAGCACCAGATAAAATGCTAGAAAAAAAATTATTACATTTCTCAAGCTCTTGTGATGTGGTTCTGAATGTTAAATATGCATTTGAGATCCTGGCCAAGGTAAAATCAGTATTCTGATTTGACATCTGTTACATGATGCTGATTACTTATAGAACTCAGGACTGATGGTTTTTCAGAGATTTTATTTGATTATACTGGGTGGTCCATTTAGAACACAGTCAATACTACCTCATTTCAAAAACCTACAAATGGCCTACTTTACATAACAGCTATGGCAAGGCTTTTATAAGTGTTATGTGGTTCGGAATTTATTTAGTGTAAATACAGTCTAGACTCATGATCTTTCATCTCAAAGCCTAGAGCAAGAAAGGAGTGAGCCTAATGAGAAAACAGGAGCTGGAACCATAGGATATGCATGCTAAAGTTAGCATCCTAGGTGGCGCTCTGAGAACAAAAACACTGGCACCTTAGCACAGGTGGCATAGGTTGTGAGGGACAGAATAAGGAGTCAGGGACTATCCCTGAAAACATATGCCAGACCCACCCTGCCAATCCTTGCTCAGTAATAAGCCCTTTGGTATATGGAGGGAAGTCATCAGTGATGGTGGAAAGTCCCACTTAGCAAGTAGTAAAGGCCCCGGGGATGATACTCACGCTGGCATTGTCCCCAGGATTGGCGAGCCCAACCCCAACAGCAATCGATCCTTCCTCCATAACGGCACAAGCCAATGGATGACACTATTTGCCTGGGCCACCTGCCAAACCAAAAGATCAAAGGAAAAAAAAAAAAAAAAGACACTTTTGAAATTAAAAATAAATTTTTTTTTGTTGTTTTTTTCGGACTTTAAAAACACACACATACATACAACAATTTCCTAACTCCTTCATGCCTGCAGAAATTTTGGGATCAATCACCCTTACTGAAATAGTTCTGTAATGAGCTAATTTCAGCTCTACATGATAAATAAGCACTGGACTGTGAACCACAAGGTCACCAGTTCGGGCCCACCAACAGCCTGCGGGAGAAAGATGAGGTTCTGCTCCTGCAAAGATGCACAGTCTCAGAAACCCTATATAGTCTTGCTGAGCCAGGCTCAAAGACACTCAAACTAAACACACATACACATTCAATACACAAAAGGGGAGCTTAAATTTTCCCTAACTGTAAATGGTGATGGTGGTTGTATGCCATTGAATCTGTTCTGACTCATAGCAACCCTGTATAGGGTTTCCCAGCCTGGAAATCTTTACCGTAGCAGAAATCTCCATCTTTCTTCAGGCAGAACAATTGAGTTTCCAACTGCTGACCTTGAGGTTAGCAGCCGGATTGGTCATCACTACCACAGCGCCTATTTAAGTTGTCGTTGTTAAGTGCCTTCAAGTCGGTCATGACCCACAGCGACCCTGTATACAGTTTCCAAGGAGCGGCTGGTGAGCTTGAACCACGGACCTGGTGTTGAAATGACTTTGCAGTCCAGTGCATTAGCCCACAGCGCCACACCAGTCACCAACTAAAATCAAGAATTCTCAGGGCTGCTACTCAGAGGGTGGTTTCTGAAGCTTGAATAAAAGAGATTCCTCAAAGACAGGCCACCTGTTACTGGAAAGGGGAAGGGGGAGTCACTTTTGAGTGACTGAATAATACAGAACAGGGATGTCAATGAAGAAAAATAGTTCATCTCTGTCTCATATAAAGGGTGAAAGGAGAGAAAGAGGGGAGGCTTTTGAAAATTAAATGAAACTGAACTCTTTTCGAGATATAACTCTGACAGGAAAAGTTCCTAGGGAAAATAAAACAAAAGTATACCTGACATATCAAGTGTCTCTATGAAAGGAAACTATCCTGCATTAATAACTCATACTATTTTCCTCTCTAATGTAAATAAGGGCTAAAGGAAGTGTTGAGTTTCAGTATACGGATCTATCCTCCAGATTCCACTCTGAGACCTTATTTGGAAAATTGTTTCCTTATTTAGATTCACACCTGAATGACATTTTGGGGAGTGCAAGAGATTAACATTTCAATTGGTTGTTTTATACGCCTTTTTCAGGCGATATTAAAATCGTGTGAATAATCAGGTGATATATTTCTTGTTGGACATGTGTGTGAAAGAAATTCACAACACAACAGGCAAAGAATTGCTTTAAATTTTTTTTTTAATCAAAAGGTGTTGTCTCCGGCCGCTAGGCACGTTTCCTGAACTCTCGCAATCTTTCAAATGCCCTTTCCTTAACCTCCTCCTAACCCCCAAGGCACAGAGTACAAAATAACCCCGAACATTTTATTTCCTCCAACCAGGTGGTGAACAAGCAGCTGTGCTTTTGCCTCACAGCGCTCCAGTGGTTCCCCTCTATTTCTTTCAGGTACAAGAAAGCCCATCTATCTTGGAATTGATTCGTTCCAAGATTACAGGTTAAACAGGTGCGGGCATCTTTCTTTGGGGCTGCTCAGGGAGGATCCATGGCGGAACAAAGGACGGAATCGCTGAAGGGAGGGTGATTGAGTAGCCCTGTGACCCAGGTTAAAACCCTCCTGACTGCGCCTGTCTCGTTTTCTGCGCGAACAGCGATCAGCGCTCCAAGACTGTAGAGTTTGTAATTGCGTGGAATGGGGTAACGGGGCACACCCTCCCGACCGACACACCCGCCCGAGCGCATCCGGCGGCGGGGGAAGAGGCGCCGCACGCCGCCGCCAGAGGATCAGCTGAGTGACAGCGGAGACGGAGCCTGGGGTTGTTGGAACCTGTCAGAGCACGCTGCAGTCAGGCTCGTCCCAAGTCTGCGGAGCAGCGTGCGGGCACACTCACACACGTAGCGCCTCCCCCCTCCCTTCCCAGCCCCGAACCCCGGTCCTTATTTTAAGTCCTCCTTTAAAAAAAAAAAAAGTAGGAAGGCAAACAGGTCCAGTCGCCTCCTCGTATCCACTCCTATGTGTGACCACCGTGGCAGTTTCGAGCCGGAATTTCGCCCCAGTAAATGGAAGTTTACCCCACTGCTTAAATAGTTTTCCAGCCAAGAGATGGCTCCGTTCGTCACCCTTGATTGCGGGGCTAAACCTTAGAGCCTAGATCTTGGATTTAAGTTTTTCTAGTTCCCCAACCTAATTTCCGAGCCCGGGGCCTGGGTGGGCGGTTCCGGGGACCCGCAGAGTCGCGACAGGGTTCTCCCGCTCACAAGGTAGCTCAAAGGTCCTCCTGCTGTCCGTGACCCAACTTGTGGCAGGGGAGACGCCTCTCACACTAAGAAATCCCCTTGGAAAGAGGACTCCAGCGTTGGGAGTAAGAAATCAGCACTGGAAGAGGACGCCCCGGGGTCCAACTCACCTTCCGTCGAACTCAGCGGCCGCCTGCAGGTATAGAGTGGACGCGAGCACCAGAGCCAAGAGACAATCCATGCTAGGTAGCAAGTCCCCGCGGTAGCGCAGCTCTGAGCCTGGTACAGGGAGAGGGTGTTAGGCTCGGAGTTGAGGCGCGCTCGCCTCCTAGGTTCTCTTCTCTCACTGTGCCTACGAGCCAAAGGCCCCAAGAAGCCGCTGCCGCCGTCGCAGCCGCCACCACCACAGCTGCCACTCCCGGAGGAGAGCGGTGCAGCGCGCAGCCGGAGCAGGTCTGCCGCACGGCGCCGGGAGCCCCCTCCGGCTCCCTCCCCGCAAGGGGAGGTGCAGCAGGGGGAGTTGCGCTGCCGGAGGGGAGGGGCGTGGGAGTGGGGGCGCGCGTGCGCCCGCCTCACCGCCCTCCCAACCCCGCTCCTGGGGTGAGGGCCCTCGGCCCCTCCCAGGGGCCAGCAAGGCGGGAAACTCGTGGCGGGGGCACTGAGGGAAAGCTATGTCTGGGGCGGGGAGTGGGGGTGAGCAGCCTAGTGTGTTTAGCCAGAGGCTTGAAGAAAAGTTACTAGTGGAGCCTAGGAGATGGAAAGCAGGGTCTTGAGCGGGAAAAGGTGACGGAAAGGAAGAGAGCCCAGGGCATAGGTGAGCGTTCGGAGGGTTCTGCCAGAACAGGTGGTGACCACTGGGGCGAGCCATAGCTTTCGCTGGAGGGCGGAGAATCCCAAGACAGGAGAAGTTTATGGGGCTGGCGCTAAGCGATGTCTGCTTTCAGTGAAACCACAGCACGACTTGGACAAATTAGCAAAGGCAAACTCCAGGAGTTGCTTCTCCCACAGTGTTGGCAGAGGCATTATTTTTATTTTGTAACCAATCGAAAGAAATGTTTGGCTCTCCATTGAGATTGAAGAGAAGAAACGAGCAGACTTTTTTCTGTCTCCACCAGCTCGACTCTAAGCACATTAGAAGAGCAGTGGCTGCCCCTGCAGGGGCATATGCCCTCCAGAGAGGGAGGCTGTTATACGACTTGGAAGTGTTGTGGTGCCTGATGTTGGGGAGGAAATAATTTAGACACCATTTTAGGTAATCATTGCTCTATTGTTGCAAAGTATCAAGTATTGTGCTAATGGGCTATGTTCATGTAAAAATACGCAATCATTTTCCTAAAATGCACGGTAAAGCATAAATCAGATCAAGTCTCCCTCTTCTCAAATCCTCCTCCTTCGAATGGCTTCCCATGTGCAGTGTGATTTGCTATCTGGACTACCAAAAGAACCTAAGCTTTCACTCTCTTCCTCCAATTCGTGGCCTCCTTTCCTTAATTGGCACACTCCAGGCATACCCCTGTCTTGGTGCCATTTGACTGCCTGGACTCAGATTATCTGCATGGCTCACACCTTTCACAAAATTTTAAGTCTTTGCTCAGATATCGCCTCTCCAAAGAGAACTACAAGTATGATCACCCTGTTTAAAATTGCAGCCTGCCCCATACTGTGTTCTGCTCTTTTCTCCATACCTCTCGTCTTCTAGCATACTGCATCATTTCCTTTTTCTTGTTTGTCTTCTTTGGTTTAAAATACAGACTCTACAAGGGTAAGTATCTTTGTTTAGTTCCCCAAACAGTGTCTGGCACATAGTGGGTACTCACAGATGTTTGTGGAATGAACTTCTTACATGAAATTTTTTTTCCATCTTTATTTTCTTTTTGAGGTTTCTACAACTTCTCATTTTAATGGAAAGTTCTGTGGTGGCATAACCTTACTCTCCTGATCTCTCAGGGTATGTAAAATGCTCTTTCTGCAAAAAAAAAAAAAGGAAATAAATGGCCTCAACTTATATGACTCTTTGATTTCCAAGTTGTTTTCTATTAGCAAAACAAGTTCTATTTTAACCTCAGAAAACATCCATGCCAATTCAGGCTTGGAACATTATTTTAGGCAAACAGCTTGGTGTCATCTATTTCAGATCCTTCTAATGAAGTCCAAAAATGTAGTTATCAAAATATTTTTTTCTGCAGAAAATCAAATTTTTTAAGTGTAACATAGGCTTGGTTCCAGGCTCCAGTGGCTACCCCTTAGCCATGTTCTTTCCTATTTGTTCCTAGTTTGGATTTCCAGATAAGCCCTGCCAGAGCAATGGATGAACCTACAGGCAGAAAAACTGGAAAGAGAAGAAAATGGGAAGAATGGCAGGTAAAAACGGGATGGACGCCTGAACCAAAGTGTAATGCCCCATCTTCATGCCTCTCTTTCATTTCCCCCCCTACATCTTGTCTTTGACTTAGAAAACACTCTATTCTTTTCCAACTTCATTTGGACAGTCTCCACTTACCAGTTTAGCTGACATTTGTCCAGAAAGCAAGGCTTTTCTGTTTTTTGTTTTTATTTTTGTTTATGTGGGTTTTGCCTTTTGTTTTCTGTTTGGCCTGTCATATGTAATCCTATACCATAATGCAGTGCAGCTTCCAAGGTGCCTTGGTGGCACAATGGTTGAGCACTTGCCTGCTAACCATTGATGTTTCCAACCCACCCAGTAATCCACATGAGAAAGACCTAGCAATCTGCATCCATAAAAATTACAGCCTAGAAAACTCCATGAGACAGTTCTACTCCAACACATGGGGTAGCTATGAGTCAAAATAGGCTCTGCAGCACCTAACAGTAACAACAGAGTGTAGCTTTTTAAGGAGGGTTGGTGGCACAATGGTTAAGGTGTTTACTTGTTAACCAAAACATTGACAGTTCTAAGCCACCAGCTGCTCTGTGAGAGAAGACACACCGGTATCTGCTCATGTAGATTGTTGTTGTTTTGTTAAATGTCACCGAGTCGATTCTGACTCATAGTGACCCTGTAGAGGGTTTCCAAGGAACAGCTAGTGATTTTGAACCGCCGACCTTGCAGTCCAGTGCATTATCCTGCAGCACCACACTAGGACCCCCTAAGAAATCCTAAGAAGTTCTACATTGTGTCTCCAAGTCTGAATGAGTCAGACTTAGTCAGTGTATTATAAGTCATTGTAATTTATAATGCACTGTTTTAATTGCCACTTTAGCACTCCACGTTTCCGTGAAACACTAGTTTAATCAATTGCCTTTGCTGTTAAGTGCCACCGAGTCAGTTTTGACTTTAGAGGTGTGAGTGACTGGTGAGTTTGAATCACAGACTTTGCAGTCCAAACCAACCCTGTGGTCCAGTGCTTATCCTACAGTGCTACACCAGGACTCCAGTCTAACCAAGAGATGGGGACAGACAATGTCTGTCTTCTCGCTGCATCCCTTACAGCCAGTACTATATCCAGTGTAAGGCTTAAATTCAGTAAATCATGATAAGATGGGATTAGATTAGATTCTGCCGAGAGAATTTTAGCTTCTTCCTTGAGTAAACAAAAACATACCAAACACATTGCTGTCAGGTCAATTATGACTCATAGCAACCCTACAGAGCATAGTAGAACTGTCCCATAGAAAACAGACTACCACATGTTTCACAAAACAGCTGTTGGGTTCAAACCCCCAACTTGCGGCTAGCAGCTGAGCACTTAACTATTATAGAACCAGGACCCCCTTCTCTTGAGTAAGTAATTCTATCCGACTTTGTTGAACCATCTAGAACCTTCCAAAGGTCTTAGTGGTAGTTGTGCTGCAGGTATGACCACCAGTGATCATTCCCTAAAATGGTAGTGTTCCCATGAGAGTGATATTTCACCATTTCAATCTTAAAAAAAAAAAAAAAAAGACTAGATCAAAGCACTTTGCTTTTTAGCAATGTCTGCATTGTTCCAGTAGAACAACTGTTTGGAAAGTTTTCATATCATGCAATGGCACCTTACATGTTGTTGTCGTTAGGTGCCATCGAGTCAGTACCAACTCATAGTGACCCTATGTACAACAAAACAAAACACTGCCCGGTCCTGGGATGACATCACAATTGTTGCCACGCTTGAGCTCATTGATGCTGCCACTTTGCCAATCCATCTCGATGGGGATCTTTTTTTTCTCTGACCCTTTCACCTTACCAAATATGATATCCCTCTCCAGTGACTGGTCCCTCCTGACAACA
>NW_006408647.1:9926984-9929682 GCF_000296735.1 Chrysochloris asiatica
CCAGAACATGGCTTTCAGTCATTCTGTAGGTCTGGAACTGAATTCGCCCTTGCGGCTCAATTTTTCAGCAAAGTGGTAAATAGGTAGTGGTTACAAGTTGAGCTGCTAACCTCAGGGTCAGCAGTTTGAAATTATGAGGCCTTACACAGGAGAAAGATGAGGCTTTCTTTTCCCGTAAAGATTTACAATCTTGAAAACCTTATGCAGGGTTGCTTTGAGTCAGAACCGACTCCATGGCACACTATCAATGACAATTGTTTTTGTTAGGTACCATCTAGTGAGTTTGAACTGCTAAAACTTTTGATTAACAGTCCAGTGCTTATTCTAGTGCCATTTCTTCCATAACTGAATTATGTTCTTCTTTTTGTCTGTATATTTGGTTAGTTGCTCAGTTATTCCCTCACTCTTGTTAGACAAACTAGTATTTTAAAAATTCAATGGTTTTTCTCCTAAAGAATTTGCACTTATAGGTGTAGGGAGCTTCAAAGAATTTGTAGGAAAATTCCATTAACTTTTTACTTCCATTTTTCTATGAACTTTTTTTCCCCCATGGACTTTTAAAAGCTCCCTTGTATCCTTGTATTTAAAAATTCTATTGGTTTCTGTCATTAACTTCCATTTTTATTTAGTTTGATTACTTCTTTCTGCATTCTTAGTATAGGGTTATTTTTCTGTTCTTTGTATTGAATACTTAATTCATATATAGTACAATACAAAGAATATAATTCAGTTATGGAAGACATACAAATAAGTTTATGATATCCAGAAACATCTAGGGGACAATAGAAAACCTAACCTAATTCTATCATTGAAATCAAATGATGTAGTTTCAAAGAACTACCCTATTAACTCTGCATAGAAATAGATAACTTCAATATTATTTAAATTCCTCTAAGATGTAAAATGGGTTCCGCATGTGATGCTGTAAGATAAGCACTGGAATACTAATGGCAAAGTCAGCAGTTCAAACCTACTGGGTACTCCTCAGAAACCACCCTAAACAGGGTCATTATGAGTTGGAACCTACTCAACGGTACTTAACAACAACACAATATAAAAAAGTGAAATACTTCAAAATTATTCCTAAAAAGTCATTGATATATGAATCTAAAAAAGATAACCTTTTCATATGTGTACAAACATGTACACATACAGTTCATATCAGATATATTATGCAAAATCCCTGAGTAAATTATTAGCGTGTATAATCTAAGAATATATTAAAAATAATTAATTGCAATCAAGTTATTGGAAAACCATATATATTTGTGTGTGTTAAAAAATTCTTAACCCTCTGCATAAAAATCTGACCCTATGTTAACTTTCTAGCTTTGTTCCCCTGGCAACCTGATAAGGCGGTATGTGAAATATGTTGCTGGTAAAAATGACCCCCTAATAGTTACGTTGCATTTGATCAGGGAAAACCAATATACCTGATAACAATCCATAACTTTGATCCTACCTTAGTGCAGTTACTCTTATTACTAGACATACTCCTTGCAGAGATCTTGAACACCATGCCTGTGTGAATTTGTCTCCTGAGGGTCATGAGGCTCTTAAGCCAGGGTAGTTTCACACCTTTGTTACGTGTTTCTCGTCTTACACCTGAACACTCTTTCTATTAAGGGATTTCTATTGAAGAAGATTTCTTGATGCTGTGCTGGTAAGCTGTGGTACCTGTCCTATATTCTTTGAAGTAAATAGAGGACAACTGTAGCCATGATAGTCAAATCACCCTGAAATTTTTTATATATAAAACAGAATCCTTCAATAATGAAAGCCAAGGCTTGAATTTTTCTTCCGTTCTCTCAGCTTGAGAAATGCTGAGCATGTTCTTCCCTTTTGGCTTCCTAACTCCAGATCTTTGCACATTTTTTAATAATATTTGACTTTGTCTTCGCGAGTTGACCTTTGAATTTTTCTGTTCAGTTCTTGTACCTCCTCATTTCTTCCATTTACTTTAGCATCTATATGCTGGAGATCCAGTTTCAGAGTGTCTTCTAACATCAATTTGATCTTTTCCTTCTTTCTTGTCTTCTGAATGATTTTTTGCTTTTTTCCTGTATGATATTGTTGATGTCATGGTGGTGGAAGAGATTACTGAAAGGGCCATGGGCTGACAAAAGAACAAACAGACCTGTGTTGGAAGAAGGGCAGCCAGAATGCACCTTGGAGGCCAGGATGGCCAAACTTCATCTCTAATACTTCAGACATATTGTCAGGAAGGACCAGTCGTTGGAGAAGGATATCATGTTTGGTAAGGTGGAGGGTCAGAGAAAAAGAGGAAGACCCCCAGCGAGATGGGTTGGCAAAGTGTCCGCATCAATGGGTCAAGCATGGCATCAATTATGAGATTAGCCCAGGACCAGGCAGTGTTTCATGCTGTTGTGCATAGGGTTGCTATGAGTTGGTACTGACTCAATGCCACCTAACAACAACAACAACAACAAATATATATATGTTCTATTCTTCATTCCATACCCATTTAGCCTATGACTCTATCCATGTATCTATTGGAAGAACATTGTTGGTCCAAAGTTGTATATATATCATGTTTACCTCTATTCCCCTTAGCCCTTGTATATCTCCCTGTATCTTCACCATTCTTCTGCCAACCTCCCTCTTCTTGTATATTTCCTTCCCCTTCTTGTATATTGCTCACCCTGTCTTCTGAATTAACATGTGCACTTCAAGATAA
>NW_006408647.1:9929782-9930607 GCF_000296735.1 Chrysochloris asiatica
CTCACTGTTGATGTACTGCAGCAATTGTTTTAAAATTATCTTTAGTAAAATTTAATTTGCATGTGATACTTAGGATACCAATCAATAATTTTCACCTTCTGTTGGATTGCCTTTCTTTGTGATGGGCATAAATATGGATCTTTTTCAGTCAGATGGCCAGGTAGCTGCCTTCCAAGTTTCTTGCCATGCAACTAGTGAATGCTTAAAGCACTGCATCAATTTGTTGAAAGATTTCAATTTGAATTCTGTCAATTCCTGTAAACTTATTTTATGCTAATGCCTTCAGTGTAGCTTGGATTTCTCCCTTTGGTACCATCAGATCATGGTCATATGCTGCCTCCAATTCTTTTTGGTACAGTGACTCAGTGTATTCCTTCAGTATTCTTTTGATGCCTCTTCATCATTCAATATTTTATCCTTCGACTCCTTCAGTATTGTAACTCAAGTCTTAAATATTCTTCTTTTGTTCTTTCAGCTTGAGGAATTCTGAGCGTGTTCTTTCTTCTTGCCTTTCTAACTCCTGCTCTTTGCACATTTCATTATACTTCCCTTTATCTTCTCAAATTGCCTTTTTACATTTTCTGTTCAACTTTTTTATTTTATCATATCCTTCAGTTGCTTTACCTTCTCCAAGCTCACGAGCAAGTTTCAGAGTCTCTTAAGACTTTGGTATTTCCTTCGATTCCTGTCTTTTTAATGACCTTTTACCTTTTTCATATATGATATTCCTAATATCATTCCATAACTCCTGTAGTCTTTGATTTTTAGTATTTAATACATCAAATCTTTTCTTGAGATTTTCTTTAAATTCAGGTGGGATATGTT
>NW_006408647.1:9969062-9976893 GCF_000296735.1 Chrysochloris asiatica
ATGGATTTCTTGATTCTGCTACAAATTCCCATAGCTGTAAGCCTTCCAAGCTTCTAAATATTCCTTATATGTGGTTCAGAGTTCTAGTACCATCCCCTGAGCCTGCCTACAATATGCTAGTGTTGTTAAAATTAATATTAATACCAATTTTAGATAATCAAGCCAGGCATTGGAGAATTTACTTAATTTGCGTAGGTTTGTGAGACTAGTAAAACATAAAGCTGTGATTCACATCCATATGTGCTGGGCTTCATGGCCTTTTCTCCTAACCCTTCATTTGTATCATCTAGTGAAAATGGTCAATTCCTGATTGGATGATAATGACTCAAACTTTTTATTATCCCTCAGAATACCTAACTAAGTTTATATAGCCAGAGTTAACAATAATAGCAACAAACCTAACATGTCAGCTGACATTCTGGAGCATTTACAATACACCCTGTTTCATTTCCTTTGTAGAACCCTCCTGTGAGGTGTTGGTGTTGCTAAGTGTCATTGAGTCTATTCTGACTCATAGCAACCCTATATAGGTGTTCCAAGGAGTGACTGGTCAGCTAGAACTGCCAATCTGGAGGTTCAAAATGACCTTGCAATGCAGCACATTAACCCATAGCACTACACCAGGACTTCTGTGAGGTAGGTACCAGTATTATCCCATTTTGTGTATTAAAATACTGAGTTACATAGAGGTTAAGGAACTTGCAATGTCACTAAACTATTAAGTGGTAGAGCTAGAATAGAAAATGTGGCAGTTTGCTTGACAGCTTGTGACCTTGGCCACCATATTCATGACTCTTTACATACTATTGTTCACTAGTAAGAGAGGTAACGGTAGACAGAATATTCTGTGTCCACTTTCACAGGGTTGGAAGTATCCTAATTATGACTTAAAGCAATACACATGTAGACTGTGGAAGACTGTTCAAATTTGATGCCAGGAAAAGTCAAATGATTACATTGGAGACTTAGAGTTATTCTTTTAGGTTGGTGTCTTAGTTATCTAATGCTGCATTAACAGAAATACCACAAGTGATGGCTTTAACAAAAAGAAATTTATTCTCTCACAGTTTAAGCGACTAGAAGTCCAAATTCAGAGCACCGGTTCTAGGAGAAGACTTTCTCTTTGCTAGCACTGGGGAAAGGTTATTTTCTCCTTTCATCTGTTGGCCCAGCATTCCTAGGAGATCTCCATGTATCTTGATATCAATCTTCTCCTGAATGTGGGTGCTTTGCAGTAAAGGGACCCCAGTTCCAAAGGATACACTCTTCTTTCTTGGTGGTAATAGGTCCCTTTGAACTCTGCTTGCTTGTTTAATATCTTTTGTATCTCAAGATAAAACCTAACCCTAGGTTTATGTGGAATCTGGCCTCATTAACATAATAGAAATGAGGACTTGAAACACACAGGACAATTAGATCAGGGCTGATCACATCAGTTCACATCACATGGGTGATTGCATCATTACATAATTGCCAAACCACTGAGAATCATGGCCCAGCCAAGTTGACACATATTTTGGAAGAACACAATTCAATCTACAACAACTAAGGACAGGCTATAGAACCTTTGCATCAGACCAGTTACAAATATTTTCCCCACAAGGGACTGCCTGACATATTTATTTACCATAATTATTTTTGTCAAGTATTTTCTATTCTATATTTTGAGAAGGAACAAAATGGTTCCTCCAAATTCCTTTTTTCTTATCCTTTATGTTGCAGGGTAAATAGTCTGGATACATGTCAAAAATAATCCTTTGCAAGGTCCCATTTAGCTGAGGGTGGACAAAAATGCTGATGCTATCAGAGCTGTTTAGCAATGTTTGGAAAGAGTAGGCCAACATGAGAAGAATATGCCTGTTGCGTAAAGGAAGATGGTGAAATGTTAACAAATGCAGGAAAAAGGCAAAAATTATTCAACACTCATCTTTCTTCTTCACCAAGAAACTGAAGCATCTTCACATTGAAAAGAGTAGGGCAAATGTAAAGTGAGTCATCAATTTTATAACTCACTCTATCTAGGAATGAATTGAATTCCAAAATGTGACATTCTGACTTTCTCTAAGGTCTTATATATCTAATCCAATACTGTAATTATTGTCAAGTTTTAAATGTCAGCAGTCTCAGAAGAATGAACACAAATCTTGGGTGGAAGTATTTCAAAGAGGATGCTGTTATCAAATACCCATTGCTGTAACAGAGTTAGATATGTAGAATTTCTAAAAGACTATGACTTTACTCTGCCTTAGGACTCATTTGGTAAAAAAAAAAAAAAAAAAAAAAAAAAAAAAAAGAAAGAAAAAAAAAAAAAAAACGTTGAAACTCACTCAAAAAAGAAAAATTCAGCGAGGAAGGACAGCCGAGTTCCATGGAGAATTAAACTTGGGAACTGAAAAGACTTCAAGAATTAAAGCAGCTGTTCTCCAGGTTGCATCTTCTCTCACCTACATTTCTTTGCCTCCTCTCACTTCACTCTGCAGCTGGATTCTCTTTACTTGTTCCTCATATGCATGGTCCTCTGCAGCTATCCTTGTCTTTGATTCTATAAGATCTTCTAATCATAGTGACCACCAACAGTTGAATCCAAACCTCATTTCAGAAGAGAAAAATAATCAGATTGGTCTAATTCATTGACAAGATGTCTACCTTTTGTTTAACCAGGACAAGTTATGTTTATGCAGTATAAACATGAGAAGAGCAATAGACTTTTCATGCTCTAGTGGAAAGAATGATAGGGAGATGTTCTCATGAAAGAAAACTGCAAAGAAGGTCCAAATGTGTCTCCAATCATTATGATTTGGACCCAGCACTCTGGGTCATGGAATCCTCATAAAATTTTAAATAACTACCAAAGATAAGTTTAAATTATGGGGAAAAGCCATTCAAGTGGAAAAGCAATCTCTATCTATCTATCTATCTATCTATCTATCTATCTATCTATCTATCTATCTATCTAGTATCTGGAGTCCTGGTGTGGAGCTGTGGGTTAATGCACTGGACTACAATGTCAGTTTGAACCACAAGGTCAGCGGTTCAAGGTCACCAGCCACTCCTTGGAAACCCTTATAGAGTCCCTATGAGTGGGAACCAGCTCAATGACACTTAACAACAACTATCTAGCTAGTTAGCTAGCTTTAGCTACGAATCTGTCTATCTATCTAGGACTTCTGGTGTGGCACTGTGGATCAACGCAAACCACAAGGTTGGCAGTTCAAACTCACAGGTTGCTCCTTGGCACTTAATAACAACAAACAACAAATCCACTTATCTATTGTTGTTGGTGTTGTTAGGTGCCATCGAGTTGGTACAGACTCATAGCAACCTTATGCATAATAGAATGAAACTGCCTGGTTCTGTGCCAACCTAAAAATCATTACTATGTTTGAAACCATTAATACTGCCATTGTGCCAGTCCATCTCGTTGGGGGTCTTCCTCTTTTTCTCCAACCCTCAAAAAAAGAAGATCTCCTTCTTCAGTGACCAGACCCTCCTGACAGTATGTCTGATGTAGGAGACAAAGCCTGGCCATCCTGGCTTCCAAGGAGAAAACCTTATGAAACACTATCAGATATCACCAGAATATCTATTTTATATTTATTATTTTTATAGTCAAGGTTAGCAGTTCAATACTAACAGCCATTTCTGGGGAGAAAGACGAGATTTGCTGTTCCCGTAAAGATTTACAGCCTCAGAAACCCTATGCAGCGTCATTATGAGTTCGAATCTACTCCACGGCACACCACCACCATAAATAATAATAAATTGTTTCCACCAAATGGGGTAAGCCCTTAAATCACTCTTCATCAACGAAGTGGATGTTTTAAACTGAAATAAAAACTTTAGTAACACATTTTAATTCTAATCAAAGATTATTAGGACAAATACCAGTGAAGTTGTGTATCTAATGTGATATTGGTAAAGAGTATTCAATTAATGTCATGTCATAATTATCATGACATTGTTTTAAAGCAAACTGTCTCATTGTCATTTTGTTGTTAAGTGCTGTCGAGTTGGCACAGGCTCTGTGACCCTGCGTAGGGCTCCTTTAAATTGACAGAGATGATGTGAAAATTTTGGGGGTATCAACAGAGTGCTCATGAATTTTTCCTCTGACACTTTAATCCTGACCAGTTGGAGTCGGCTTCTAAAGCAGAGCAAGTGGTTCCTAGAAAGGCAGTTTGTAGTACCACCATCTCTTCCAAATTGGATCAAAGCTCAGAGCCAAATGTGGCCCTGTCCAGCAAATCTGTGGTAAACTGTCCAGACTATTAAGTAGGAATAGGAGAGTCAACTGGCTTGATTTCCATCTTCCATGGCCATCCTTTTGGGCTCAGAATTCATGTCTGGCAGCAGAATAGCTTAATAATAAAATAACAAATTTTAATAAAGTGAATCATATTTATCAGCAGTTATTTTTCCATTAGAATGTATAACATATAATTTAAATATTATAATCTTTAAACCTTTTTTTTTTAAATAAATGGTTGTTTTGACCTATTCAAGAAAATCATTTATGTGATTGCAAAGGTTTTTGAAGGTTTTGACAATTTTATTTCACTTTATTTTTCAGTTTTTCAGACAAAATTGAAAATAAAAATTTTATTTTAGTCTACTATTTTGACTCTTTGTTTGAAGCATGCATCATTAATTTTTTCTTTTGAAATTAAATTTTACTGTCACTATCTAATTCTATTGTCACTTTACATTTGAATACTTTAACACCAAAATTTTTTAAAAAACAACTTTTTGTTGTGAATTGAATGCAGGTTTCCAGAGCAGATCATCAGTTTTGCAGTCAACAAATTATATACTTGGTTTCAATTCAATGATTGCAATCCCCTCAATATAACATCAGTTATCTCACTTCCTTATGATTCTTGCTTCCATTCCACCTTTTCCCCCAAACCTTCTGAATTTGTCCTTAGGTAAATTTTGCCCTTTCCATCGTGGGTGGTTTACCATTCTCTGGTGTGCATAGCTAACTAGTGTTGTTGTTCACCTATATACTTGTCTACTGCTGGACTCCACCACTCATCTGTCAGATTGCCATAGTGTGGTGGCTTGCATGTCACTGTGATTCTGAAATCTATGCCACCAGTATTTTAAATACCATCATGATCACCCATGGTGGGACAGGTTTCAGATGAGCTTCCAGATTAAGACAGACTAGGAAGAAGGAGAGATGGACTACTTCTGAATATTTAGTCACTGAAAATCTTATGATTAGCACTATCAGATAGCACCAGAATATTGTCAGATATAGGGCTGGAAAATGAGCCCCTCAGGTTGAAAGGACCAATTATTAACACTCATAGAAGCAGCAGTCAAGAAATCAAAAGACATATTGCATTAGGCAAGTCTGCTGCAGAAGATCTCTGTAAAGTGTTCAAGAGCAAAGATGTCAGCTTGAGGACTAAGGTGCGCCTGACCCAAGCCATGTTGTTTTCAATAGTTTCATGAATGTGAAAGTTGAACAATGAAAAAAGAAGACTGTGGAAGAATTAATGCATTTGAGTTATGGTGTGGAGGATAATATTAAAAGTATCATGGACGGCCAAAAGAACAAACAAATCTGTGTTGGAAGAAGTACAACTAGAAAGCTCCTTAGACGCCAGGATGGTAAGACTTCATCTCTCGTACTTTGGACATATTCTCAGGAGGGACCAGTCTCTGGAGAAGGGCATCATGCTTGGTAAAGTGGAGGGTCAGAGAAAAAGAGGAAAACCCCCAATGAGATGGACTGGCACAGTGACAATAGCAATGGTCTCAAGTCTAGCAATGCTTATGAGGCTTGGAGTGGGACTTGGCAGTGTTTTGTTCTGTTGTGTATAAAGTTGCTATACACAAAACTCAGTTGGTACCAACTCAATAGCACCTAACAACAACAACACTGCTTGACTGAAAATTGCGCCACAAGGGTGAGTTCAGTTCCAGACCTTAACGGTGACTGAGGGGCATATTCTTAAGTTCCTTCAGTCTCTTTCTGACCACTAAGCTTTGTCTTTTTTATAATTTTGAGTTCGTTTCATATTTTCTTCCAATCTGTCTAAGATCTTCTAATGTGATTCCCTTTTGGAGCAGTTGGTAGTGGCAGTGGAACACCATCCACCATCTAGTTCTCTGGTCTCAAAATTGTGGAGGTTGATGTTCACATGTTCAATTAGTCATTGGATTAATTGATTCCACGTATCCCCAATTTTCATCACTCTTCTTTCCTCTGCACATGGAGAGACAAGTTGTTGTTGTTGTTGTTGTTAGGTGCCATCAAGTCAGTACTGACTCATAGCGACCCTATGTATAACATAGTGAAACACTGCCTGGTCCTTGGCCAACCTCACAATTGTTACCATGCTTGAACCCATTGATGCTGCCTCTTTGCCAATCAATCTCGCTGGGGGTCTTCCTCTTTTTCTCTGACCCTCCACCTTACCAAACATGATATCCTTCTCCAGCGACTGGTCCCTCCTGACAATATGTTCAGAGTATGAGAGATGTTTGGCCAAGGAGCACTCTGGCTGCACTTCTTGCAACACAGATCTGTTGGTTCTTTTGGCAGCCCATGACACTTTCAATATTCTCCTCCAACACCATAACTCAAAAGCATCAATTCTTCTATGGTCTAACTTATTCACCGTCCAGCTTTCACATGCATATGAGGTCAATGAAAATACCATGGCTTGGGTCATGGCTTGGGTCAGGCACACCTTAGTCCTCAAGCTGACATCTTTGCTCTTCAACACTTTAAAAAGGTCTTGTGCAGCAGATTTGCCTAATGCAAATCTGGAAAGACCAGTAGTTGCACTTTAAATGACCACTCACGAGCTTTTAAAATCCTAGTCTTTTAACAGTTGTCATAAACTTAATTGTTGGTTGTTATGTGCTGTGGAATTGGTTCCCATTCATAGCAACCCTGCATAGGGTTTCCGAGGTGGTAAATTTTTATGGGAGCAGAAAGCCTCATCTTTCTCCCACAGAACTATTGGCAGTTTCGAACTGCTGAACTTGAGGTTAGCAGCCCAAACTCGTAACCACTGATCAACCAGAGCTCCTTAATCTTTATTTTCCCGAGGGGTGGAGAGAAATTAGATAACTAAGCAGAATGTTTAGGTGCTTTCCCAGAATAAAGCAGCAACCTTGTTAGGTCAGTATGCTCTCCAGTTTTCAGAGAATAACCCAAGTTCTTAAAAAGTAAAATAACGTACCCAAGGCCACACAGGTAGTATGTAAATAGCAAAAACTACTTGTTAATTAAGGTCAGTCTGATTCCAAAAGCCATGCTCTGTCTACTGCAGCCTGTTGTCTGATAGCTTCACAAATGGTAAATACACAGTATGTATTGCCATGGCAAAAGAAAATGTATGTTTGGATTACTTATAGTACAATTATTTTATTTTAAAAAACTTTTCATTGCAATTTGGGTTTGCAGACCAAATTTGTTTTCCATTTAATAGTTCATACACATTTTGCTTCAAGACATTGATTGCAATCCCTACAGTGTAACAGCACTCTTCCTATTTTCTCCATTTGTTTCCTGATTCAATTCATCTTTCTTTCCAATCCCTTCCTACTTTCTGTGCTTTATCCCTGAGCAAATCCTACCATTTTGATCTCATATGGTTACTTGTTCAAAAAAGTGCATACCTCTCTAGTGTTAATGTTCAATTTATAGGCTGTTTGGCTTAAAATTGAGCTATGGGGGAATCTCAGAGTGTTTAAGGGTGCCTAAAAACTTCTGTCAGTTTGCCATCACTCCTCTGTCAGTTTGTTGTAGTGTGGTGGCTTGCGTGTTGCTGATTCTAGAAGCTATGCCATGGGTATTTTAAAAACCAGC
>NW_006408647.1:9979993-9980475 GCF_000296735.1 Chrysochloris asiatica
TAAGAAAACAAGAAGGAGGAAAAGACCAAAATGGATGTCAAAAAAGACTGTGAATAGATAGAGCAACTGAGGACTCTAGACTCATGGAAAGAGAGAGACTGTGCTGGTGACCAGGAGGCAGATTTGCAGACTGTGCCCTCTGAGTGTTTAAATTATTATATATCCCTGAGTGTTTTGTGTACACCCAAAAGAAACAACAACATCAAAAAACAGAGGGAATAGAAGCAAATACTGTTGAATGATGATGCACCGAGGGGATTGTAATCATTGCAATGAAATGTAATATGATAGGATGAGTGTAAAACAAATGTTCTCCCATGTAAACTATCACTCAATTCACAATAAAAACTTTTATAAAAGAGACAGCAAAACAGAGAGACTCTGAGGCTTGCCCTCCAGCATAGATATGCTAAAGCAAATGAAAGAAATGAGGAGGTAAAAGAGCTGAATAGAAAATTTCAAACCTCAGTTCGAGAAAACAA
>NW_006408648.1:0-2408 GCF_000296735.1 Chrysochloris asiatica
TTTGTAAATAAATTGTGAGAAGGCAGTGGGAATACGTGTTCTGCTTTTAGAATTTTAAAATAATAAAGACGGACGAAAGCTTGTTTGGGTATCTACTATGACCTTTTGATGTTTACTGATGAAGCATAAGAACCAGAGAAGTGATCTGATGTCAAATGTTGTGTCAAAGACAGAGACATACGTAAGTTGCAGTGGTGGTGGTGGTTATGTGCCATGGAGTTGGTGGTTGTTGTTTTTGTTAGGTGCCATGGAGTAGGTACCGGCTCATAGCGACCCAGTGCACAACAGAATGAAACACTGCCAACCTCACAATTATTGCCACGTTTGAGCCCACTGATGCTGCCACTTGGCCAATGCATCTCGCTGGGGATCTTCCTCTTTTTCTCTGACCCTCCACCCTACCAAACATGATATCCTTCTCCAGAGACTGGTTCCTCCTGACAGTATGTCCAAAGTATGAGAGACCAAGTTTGGCCACCCTGGACTCCAAGGAGCATTCTGGCTGCACTTCTTCCAACATAGATGTGTGGAGTCGATAGGTCCAGATTCTGTGCGAAAGACATTGGAAAGGGACAGAGAAAATAACGAAAGCTAGAAAGATGACTCTTAGTAAGTGGCGCTTAAGCTGCATCTTATAGAAATTATGGGATTTGAGGACTCAAGTCCTGAATTGGGAGCCAGTGAGGCACCCCAGCGACAGTCACCGGAGTCGGGCAATGTGGCCAGTTCTCACCCCTGTTTTTCAGGCACCCGCTTGACTGTAATGCTGCTGTTAAGTGCCATTGAGAAGGTTCGACCTATAGCGGGCCCTGTATTGGGTTTCCAAGGAGCAGCTGGTGAACTTGAACCATCGACATTGTGCTTCAAACCGACTTTACAGTCGAGCACATTAACCCACACAGCCACATCAGGCCTGTAATGGTACTTTGAGCTAATGTGAGTCTTTGGAGCCCTTCTCAAGGATCTTTATGATGTGGACTGTATGATTTCATCATTTTAATTTAAATTTCATAGTGTTTCAAACACAAATTGAGAAGGTTTCTAGTATAAAAAAACAAAGAGAAATCAGAAATTGTAAGACTGGAACTAAATAATCATATGGCATTTAGGATCATAATACAAATTAAGCATTGTATTTATCTCTGAGATTCTTAGGAGACAAAAAAAAAAAAAAAAAAAAGACTAACAGATTATATAGTATATCATGTTGATCAGTGCCATCAAGTTGGTTCTGACTTATAATGACCCTGTATAGAATTTCCAAGTATCACTGGTGGGTTTTCACCACCAACCTTTTGTTTAGCATTCCAGTGTTTATCCTACAGTGCCACACTAGCAATTCACATACTATCATAGCTTAATTTAAAAAATATACCTGAAAAAATTTCCTTGCATTGAATTCTAGGAAAATTTTTTTGGTAGCTCATTGTAGAAATAACAATCAGTTTAATCACTGTTTTGCAGAAACCAAGTGAGATATCCTTCAGTTGACCATTTCTTTTCCTCGTTTTCATAAAGGCCAACAAAAGCATAGTTCCTATGTTAATAGAAAAATAGGAATTCTAAATAACATAAAAAGTTGACAAACTTCATGACAAGTGTTTTAGAACTGTTGAAAATATTTACTTAGAAAAACCTTTGCTAGAAAATAGCAGAAATCATAGAAATTCCTCAAATGTCATATAAATAATAGAAGGACATGCTGAGTTAAATTCCACAATAAAAGTCACACAAATTTGTGATGGCCAGGAACAGGAATTGTGGAGAAAAGACAACGAGAAATGGGATAGAAGTAAAGGCAAATCTCGGCTGACTGCCTGCAAGTATTGTCTGAAGAGGACAATGAGTTATGGAAAACAATGAGTTATGACAACCCTAGTCTGCTAGCATGACACAGAGAGAACTATCAACACAGCTTCTGAAAGATACAATGTAAGATTTGTGTCAGTTGTGTGGATAATCTCCTAAGGGGGTTTAGTTCCACCAATGAATAAAGTTTCTAATTCTACACTAAGTTCATCTTTTAGGATATCAATCTCATTCCCTGGTTCTTCCCCAAGCTTCTTCCACCAGGGTGCTTGTATGTGCTTTAAGGTGGTGAGATGGGTTTGCTTGGCCTTGGCTGCCACAGGCCTGGATCTACTGATAAAGACTTTAGGTTCTTTCCCCTCTGCCTCCTTCAGACTTGGTGCTCCTGTAGTAAACAGAAAATAAACCAGTGAGTGAAAGAGCCCTGTACCAAGCAAATAGGACCTGGGGGAAATTACAGAGCTACAATTCTGTTACATCAATACGGAAAAGTTCCAACACTGTATCTGTTATCAAGTGGATGGTAGGAACCTATTCACAAGTGTTAGCTATGGCTAGTAGTGACTTCCTTCTCTAGACTTTTCCCCTCAGCTTTCATA
>NW_006408648.1:3308-5051 GCF_000296735.1 Chrysochloris asiatica
TGCAGTTGTTCTTGAGCCTGCGCATGGAGATCCTTGCTGGCCACATCTGACATCTGAGAGCTCTGGGGATATAGAACAGAAAAACTTGTCACAGGAGAGAGGAGATCAACGGGCTTCACCCAACCATTAAGCAGAGGTTCCAGAATGCTTAGCTAGCCCTCACTTTATTAACTGGAACTTTTTATTTCTAAAACTTTTTATTGTGAATTGAGTGAAGAGTAACAGACAATACCATCAGTTTTACATCCAACAAATCCTATACTTTGTTTCATTTCAATGATTCCAATTCCCTTTATGTTAACAACAGTTATCCCACTTCCTCCCTGTGGTTATCTATGTACAAATATCCTCTTTCAAACTCATATATTTGTGGGATCTATAAGAATATATCCCACTCTTTCTCCTACACCCAATTCAGCCTGTGTCTCTGTCTCTGTATATACAAAAAGACACTGTTGATCAGGGTTATGTATATTATCATTATTTACCTCTATCCCATTTAGCCCTTGTATAGACCTCCTGTGTCTTCACCTGTTTTCATCATTCTTCTGCCAACCTACCTCTTCTTGATTTTGCCCTCCCTATCACACAAGTTAATATGCCTACTCTCTAGCCAGTGAATTATTCTCCCATTCCTCCCACCTCTGGTAACCATCATAGAATGTTTCTTTTAGTATGAAAACCTTTTCTAGAGTTTTTACAATAGTGCTCTTATACAGTTGTTATTCTTTTGTGATTGGGTTATTTCACTTAGCTTAATGTCCTCCAGGTTCATCCATATTATAATGTGTTTCACAGAGTCACTGTTATTCTTTTGATCAAATGAATCTTATGATATCTACCTCATACTGTTAATAAATAGTCTTTAAATACTTTTTAATGAGAGCTTTGCATGAAAACGTAGGGAGGGAAGTTTCTTTTTGGTATGTTCCCATACCTTAATTGTTCAGACAATGATTTTTTGGGTGAAGAGATAAAACTGAAATATTATAATGGATTGAAATGTGTCCCCCCAAATTACGTGTCATCTTAGCTAGAATATGATTCTCAGTATCGTGTAATTATTCTCTTCATGTTGGTAGTGGTGGTTGTGTGCCGTCAAATCGGTTCTGACTCATAGCCACCCTATATAGGATTTCCAAGGCTGTACATCTTTACGGAAGCAGGAAGCTTCATCTTTCTCCTCTGGAGGGACTGGCCGATTTGATCTTCTTACCTTGCAGTTAGCAGCCCAGATCTTAATCCATAATATAATGACTCCTTAAATCAGTGGCAGTTATATTAATCAGGCAGGCTACAATCTATAGGATTAGATTGTATCTTGAGTCAGTTTCTTTCTTTTTTTTTTGAGTCAATTTCTTTTGAGATATAAAAGAGGTTAGACAAGCAAGCAGAGATCAGAGGGACTACCAAGAAGAACCTAGAGTATAATGTAACTTTAGGACCTAGGGTTTCTAAGTTGGAAACCTCCTAGACCCAGAAGACTTATGCCAAAACATAAAAATCTCTAAGAGATGACAAATCCACAATCATTGAAAAGAGACAAGGCCCTTTCCTCAGAGTCAACACAGACAGAAAGCCTTCCCCTAGAGCCAGTGCCCTGAGTTTGGGCTTCTAGCCACCTTAACTGTGAGAGAATACATTTCTGTTTGTTAAAGTCATCCACTTGTGTGATAACAGCACTAGAGAACTAAGACAGTGTTTGTGGTAAAATTACATGTTTGGAAAAGACAGTGGCCAGAA
>NW_006408648.1:5686-7698 GCF_000296735.1 Chrysochloris asiatica
CTAGAAGGTTCAGAATAGCCAAAGTTTTACTGTACTATTACAATAGAACTAATGATCATGTCTTGCTGATGTAGTAAAAGAAATAACTGATTTGACATTCTCAACGTCCCTGAGACCAGAAGAACTATATTGTATCTAGCTACCATTACCAACTGCTCAGAAAAGAATCACATTAAAAGGTCTTGGATACAGTGGGAAACAATGTGGAATAAAACTCAAAATCATAAAGACCAGACTTAATGGTCAGATAGAAACTGGTGGAACCCTGAGACGATGGCCCTTGGTCACCCTTGAGTTCTGGGACTAAACTCATTGCCGTTGCCCAATTTTCAACCAAGCAATAGGTAGCTCTCTAAGGAAGACAGCAACACTAGTGAGGTATACACACCATAGAATGGTCAACCATTAGAAAAAAAATGGGAAATATTTGCTCAAGGGCAATGTTCAGAAAGGTTGGGAAAGAAGAAAGAATAGAAACGGGAGGAATGCAATCATTGAGATGAAACGAAATATATGATTTGTTGAATGTAAAACTGATGATCTGCTCTGTAAACTTTCACTCAATTCACAATTTAAAAAGTTAAAGAAACAAAGAACTGATTTAAAGCAAAGTCTCCTATACTACTAGCTATTTCCCTTTATGACCCAATTCCACCAGTTCTATGGTACTCCACTCTATGCAATACTAATACCAACAACTAACATTCATACACACATATGAGACACTGCTTTGTTGACGACTATCCACCAGAATAATATAACACTGAGATTGTAGCACAGAGGCCTACATACTGGATGTCTTCTCACATAGTCATCCACTTGTTGCTTCAGTTCAACTCTGTGTGCATCAGTGAGTCCCTGAAATCCTTGCCAAGGAGCAAATAATTCCTTTCTCTTATGACATTTTGCCAGGAATGTAAGAGCCTAGGGAAAAGAAAATTAAGACTTGTGATTTTTCTCCCCCAAGATAATAGCTAATAAAAATGTCAAGTAGCCTGTTAATTATCATAGAGATTTTTCTTCCAACCCTACATACAGTTCTGGTGTGTAGGATAAGCACTGGACTACTAACTGGAGATTGGCAGTTTAAACCCACCAGCTGCTCCTCGAAAACCCTATACAGGTTTGCTATGAGTCAGAACTAACTTGGCGGCACACACACTACAACAACTAATAGACTTTGTATGGATGACAAGGATCTAGGCTCTTTCACTGCCTTTACTCTCATATACTTTCTATATTCTCATCCATCCAATTTTATTATATCATAACTTTAGTTAAGTCAACATTCAGTTTACATAATTATTACTACACATAAAGGCCATTTTTCTGGAGACATGTTGTTTTTGTTGGGCGCCATCAAGTCAGTACCGACTCATAGTGACCTTATGCACAGCAGAACGAACAAGGCCCGATCCTGGGCCAACCTCACTACTGTTGCCATGCTTGAGTCCATCGATGCTACCACTTGGCCAATCCATCTCGTTGGAGGTCTTCCTCTTTTTCTCTGACCCTCCACCTTACCAAGCATGATATCCTTCTCCAGTGACTGGTCCCTCCTGAAAATATGTCCGAAGTATGAGAGATGAAGTTTGGCCATCTTGGCCTCTAAGGAGCATTCTGGCTGCACTTCTACCAAAATGGATCTATTGTTCTTTTGGCAGCCCACGGCACTTTCAATATTCTCCTCCAACACCATAACTCAGAGCCATCAATTCTTCTACGGTCTTCCTTATTCACTTTCCAGCTTTCGCATGCACATGAGGTTACTGAAAATATCATGGCTTGGATCAAGCGTACCTTAGTCCTCAAGCTGACATCTTTGCTCTTCAACACTTTTAAAAGGTCTTGTACAGCAGATTCGCCTAATGTAATTCATTGATTTCTTGACTGCTGCTTCCGTGAGTGTTGCTAGTTGATCCAAGAAGAATGAAGTCCTTGACAACTTCAATCTTTTCTCCGTTGATAAGAATGTTGTTTATTGGTCCAGTGGTGAGGATTTTTGTTTTCTT
>NW_006408648.1:15177-15715 GCF_000296735.1 Chrysochloris asiatica
TTCAAACTGAAACTGAAGAAAATGAAAACAAGTCTAACAGAGCCAAAATATGACCTTGCATTTATCCCACCTGAATTTAGAGATCATCTGAAGAACAGATTTGATGCATTGGACACTAAAGACCAAAGGCCAGAAGAGTTGTGGGATGACATCAAGAACATCATACATGAAGAGAACAAAAAGTCATTGAGAAGAAAAGAAAGAAGGAAATGGTCAAAATGGATGTTAGAGGAGACTCTGAAACTTGCTCTCCAACGTAGAGAAGCTAAAGCAAATGGAAGAATTGAAGAGGTCCAAGAGCTGAACAGAAAATTTCGAAGATCAGCTCGCGAAGATAAAGCCAAATACTATAATAAAATATGCAATGACTTAGAGTTGGATAACCAAAAGGGAAGAACATGGTCAGCATTTCTCAAGCTGGGGAATTAAAGAAAAAATTCAAGCCTCGGCTTTAGTTATTGAAAGATTCTCTGGGCAAATTACTGAATGATGCATAGGGCATCAAGAAAAGATGGAAGGAATACACAGAGTCATTGTA
>NW_006408648.1:15928-19649 GCF_000296735.1 Chrysochloris asiatica
AAGTTGTTAATGAGTCTTCCTCCAATCCTGATGCCAGGTTTTGCTTCATATAACCCAGCTTCTCAGATTATTTGCTCGGCATACAAGTTGAATAAGTATGGTGAAAGAATATAAACTTGCCGCACACCTTTTTAAATTTTAAACCATTCACTGTTCCCATGTTCTGTTCGAACAACTGCTTCTTGATCCAGGTACAGAATCCTCATAAGAACAATGAAGTGTTCTGGAATACTCATATTTAGCAATGTTGTCCATAGCTTGTCATGATCCACATAATCAAGTCTTTGCGTAGTCAATAAAGCGCAGGCAAACATCTTTCTGATATTCTCTGTATTCAGCCAAGATCCATCAGACATCAGAAATGATATCCCTCGTTCCATGGCCTCTTCTGAATCTGGCTTGAACCTCTGGAAGTTCTCTGTCAATGTATGACTGTAGCCATTTCCATATTACCTTTAGCGAAACTTTACTCACATGGGATATCAGAGAGATTGTTCGATGATTTCCACATTCCGATGGGTCACCTCTTTGGAATGGGCACAAAAATGGATGTCTTCCAACCAGTCGGCCAGATAGTTGTCTTCCAAATTTCCTGGCAGAGATGAGTGAGTACATCCTGTGCTGCCTCACTTTCTTGAAAGATTTCAGTTTTTATTCCATCAATTCCTGGTACCTTGTTCTTTGCCAATTCCTTCAATACACCTTGGACTTGTTCCTTCAGTATCATTGGCTCTTGATCATATGCTACCTCTTGAAATGGTTGAACATTAACCATTTTGTTTTGGTACAGTGACTCTATATTCCTTTCATCTTCTCTTGATGCTTTCTGCATCATTCAATAATTTGTCCAGAGAATCTTTCAATAACAAAAGTCGAGGCTTGATTTTTTTCTTCAGTTCTCCCAGCTTGAGAAAAGCTGAGCATGTTTTTCCTTTTCAGTTTTCTGATTCCAGATCTTTGCATATTTTCTTGTAATATTTGGATTTATTTTCTTGAGCTGATCTTTGAAATTTTCTGTTCAGCTCTTGGACCTCCTCATTTTTGCCATTGGCTTTAGCATCTCTACGCTAGAGAGCAAAGTTTCAGTGTCTTTTCTGACATACATTTTGACCTCTTCCTTCTTTCCTTTCTTCTCAATGACTTTTTGCTTTCTTCCTGTATGATGTTCTTGATGTCATCCCACTAGTCTTCTGGTCTTTAGTTTTTAATGTATCAAATCTGTTCTTCAGATGATCTCTAAATTCAGGTGAGATATATTCAAGGTCATATTTGGGCTCTCGTGGGACTTCTTTTCATTCCCTTCAGCTTCAGTTTGAATTTGCACATGAGTAACTGATGGTCTGTTCCGAAGTCTGCCCCGGCCTTGTTTTGGCTGATCTCTTTCAGCAGATGTAGTCAATTTGATTTCTGTGTATTCCAACTGGTGAGGTCCATGTGTATAATCATCTCTTATGCTCCCTAAAGAAGGTATTTGAAATGAACAAATCATTGTTGTTTTTCAGAGTTCTGTCATGCGTTCTCCAGCATCATTTCTATCACCAAGGCCATATTTTCCAACTACTGATCCTTCCTCTTTGCTCTTACCTTTACATTCCAATCACCAATAATGATCAACACATCATGATTGCATGTTTAATCGATTTCAGATTGAAGAAGTTGGTAGAATTCTTCTATTTCATCCTCACTGGCTTTAGTGGTTCGTACGTAAATTTGAGTAATAGTAGTACTAACCAGCCTTCCCTGTAGGCGCATGGACATTATCCTATCACAGAAGGCGTTGTAACTCATGACTGGTCTGGATATGTTCTTTTTTACAATAAATGTAACAACATTCATCTTCAGTTTGTCATTCCTGGCATAGTAAACCATGTGGTTATCAGATTTAAAATGGCCAATACCAGTCCATTTCAGCTCACTAATGCCTAAGATATTGATGTTTATGCATTCCATTTCATTTTTGACAACTTTCAATTTTCCCAGATTCATACTTTGTACATTCCATGTTCCGATTTTCAATGGATGTTTACAGCTGTTTCTCTTCATTTTTAGTTGTGCCCCATCAGCAAATGAAGGTTCTACAGGCTTTTCTCCCACAGGCTTTACTCCATTCACATCATCACAGTCAACTCTATTTTGAGGAGGCAGCTCTTCCCCAGTCGCATTTTGAGTGCCTTCCAGCCTGAGGGGCTCATTTTCCTGCACTATATCTGACAGTGTTTCTCTACTGTTCATAAGGTTTCAGTGACTAAATATTCGGAAGTAGTTCATCACTCTCTCTTCCTAGTCAGTCTTCGTCTGGAAGCTCATCTGAAACCTGTCCACCAAGGGTGTCCCTGCTGGTATTTAAAATACCAGTGGCATAGCGTTCAGAATCGCAGCAACTCACAAACCACCACAGTATGACAAACTGACAGATGAATTGTGGTGAAGCCATATAATATACCATCATTACTTTCTCTTTTCTTGTACATTTTTCTCACCCTCTTGAAGTAATAAAGTCCTGGTGTGGTGCTGTAGGATAAGCACTGAACTCTTAACTGCAAGGTTGATGCTTTAAACCTACCAGCTGCTCCTCAGAAACCCTATACAGAGTCACTGTGAGTTGGAACTGACTCGATGGCACTTAACAACTAGAAATAATAATTCTCTTGCTTTTTTTCTTTTCTATGCTTAATTTTTTATGTTCTTATCATTGCTTATATTTTACAAACTGCTAACATTATCAATATACTAAAACACATCAGCCATTCTATCCCATATAATTTCTTGGACACACTTCTTTTAGGAGTGTCTGACACCTCTTCCAATCTGGACTGATTATTCTTTATACCTGACACATAGGTGTCATCCTGGGATCTCCATTCACCATCTTGGTAATTCCTTTTCAGATTTCTCTTGTGTTTCTTGGATCCCATACTGTCATTTCTTAGTTACTCTCTTGTTTTAGAAACTTTGACATGTCTAATAATGTATTTGAGGGAGACCTGGTGATGCAGTGGTTGAGTGCTCAACTACTAATAAACAGGTAGGTAGTTCAAACATACCAGAAGCTCCATGGGAAAATGATGTGGCAGTTTGCTTCTGTTAAGATGACAGCCTTCTGCTCCTAGTTCTGGGCAGTAATGTACCTTGATGTGGGTGTTTCCCTGACCACTGCATTGGACACTCAGCAGGTCTTTCTCACATAAAACTCATTAAATCTGGGAAATCTGTAATGATTTATTTTCCTGTTGTTTCAAGTGTTTGTATGTTTGATTCTCTGGACTATTTTTTCTGTTTGTTCTTCTAAATTTACTTTTTGCCTGCCATATTGTACAGTTGGCTCCCTTTTTAAAACTCTCATTCTTATTTCAGGCATTATCTTCTGATCTCTGTGAGTTTTCATATCCATGCAATGTCTTTATCTCCACCAAGTGGTTTCATTCTGTTTATTTTAGCCTCTGCTTCTCTCAACTGTCCAATGATATCTACATCTCAACTGGCATTTAATGGTAGGCACTAAAAAGCTCATTAGAAATTCTGAGCAGGTGGGCAGAGTTCACCTTCTGTGTCATTCAGTATGTTGTTACTGTATGCGTTTGTGTAGATTTGTGGAATTTCCTGATTGTGTTTTTTTGTTTTTTTTTTAAGTGTTTTACTGTGAATTATATGATAGTTTACATGGGAGAACATTAGTTTTACATTCATTCTATCGTACATTTCCTCCATGTATCATCAACCG
>NW_006408648.1:25714-34168 GCF_000296735.1 Chrysochloris asiatica
TTTCGTTCTGCTATGCATGGAGTCGCTATGAGTCGGTTCCGACTCGATGGCACCTGACAACAACAACATATATATATATATAACTCAAGTAGAGGGATTGCTGCTGGGTCGTATGGTATTTTCAATTTCCAACTTTTTAAGAAAGCACCCTACAATTTCCCACAGTAGTTGCACCATTTTACAGCTATACCAGTATTGTATGAGGACTCCAATCTCTACATACCCTTGCCAGAATTGTTGTTTTATGTTTTTTATTTTTTTTAACTTTGCTATTAATGATAGATGGAGGAGTCCTGGTATGGTGCTGTGTGTTAATGCACCAGACTGCAAAGCCGTCTGAACTGCAAAGTTGGCAGTTCAAGCTCATCAGCTGCTCCTCAGAAACCCTATACAGGGTTGCTATGGGTTGGAACCGACTTGACGGCACTATAACAACAACAACAACAATTAATGATGGGTGAGTTGATGTCTCATTGTTGTTTTCATTTGCATGTTTCTAATCGCTAATGATTTTGAATATTTCTTCCTAGGTTTGTTTGCCATCTGAATATCTTCTTTGGTGAAGAGTGTGTTCATGTCTCTGCCCATTTTTAAACAGGGTTATTCATCTTTATGTTGTTGATATTGAAGTAATTTTAGAGATTATTCCCTTTTCTGATATGTCATCACCAAGAATTGTTTTTTTGTAATTTGTTGGTTCTCTTTTAACTTTTGGTGAAATCTTTTAATGTACATACATGTCTAATTTTTAGGAGGTCTGTATCATCAAATTTATCTTATGCTGTTTACATGTTTTCAGTTCTGTTTAATAAGAGTACTTATGCCATGTATCAGTGCCCCTAAGATTGTCCCTAGTTTCCCACAGATAATCTTTATAGTTCTGGGACTTACATTTAGGTCTTTGAACCATCTTGAGTTTGTTTTTATATATGGTGTGACATATAGTCATTTCATTTTCCTATAAATGTTACTACAATTGTTAAAGAAACTATTTCTTCCCCACCTCATGAGTTTTGGTAGTTTGTCAAAGATTAGCTGGATAGATTTACTTCTGGGGGTATCAATTCTGTTCCACTAGTCTTTATGTCTGTAACTGTATCAGAACCAGGCCATGTAGTAGCCTCTGAGATCAGGAAGTGTAATGTCTTCTACTTTACTTCTTTAGTAGTGCTTTGCTTATCCAGGGTTTATTTCTTTTCCATATAAAGGTGGTGATTAGTTTTTCTATTGCTTTAAAGAATGAAGTTGACATCTGGATCAGGACTGCACCATATCTGTATATGGCTTTGGGTAATGACGTTTTCAAAATGTTTAGGCTTTCTATCCATGAGCATGGTATATTCTTACATCTATGTAGGTCTCTTTAGATTTCATGTGGTAGTGTTTTGTAGTTTTTTGTATACATGTTTTGTTTCTCTGGTTAGATTTATTCCTAAGTATTTAACATTTTGGGTAGTTATTGTAAATGGTATTGTTTTCCCAATTTCCTTTCAGAGTTTTCTTTATTGTGCAAAGGAATCTGATTAATTTTTGTCTATTGATCTTATATCCTGTCACTTTGCTGTAACTTTCAATTAGTTCCAATAATTTTTTTGCTTAGACTTTGGGATTTCCTATGTATTTTAAATTTAAATTTTCTAAGTTGTTATTGTTGAGATAAGTGCCACCGAGTTGGTCCAGACTCATAGTTGCTAATGAGTTGATTCTGACTCTTGGCAACCCCATATGTGTCAGAGTAGAACTAACTGATCCATAGGGTTTTCAATGGCTGATTTTTCTGAAGTAGAATGTCACATATTGCTTCTCAAGCACTTCTGGGTGAACTTGAACTTCCAACCTGTAAAGTGTCAGCTTAGTGCATTTACACCATCATTTACACCATCCAGGGACTCCTAATAACCACATTAAAGAAGTAAAAATAAAAAGGTATAATTAATTTCAGCAGTATATTTTGTTGTTGCTAAGTTGACGAGTTGGTTCTCACTCAGAGTGAACCTGTATAACATTTCTGAGGAGTGGCTGGTGGGTTTGAATCACAAACCCTGTGGTTAGCAGTGCAGTGCTTATAGGCAAAATGTTATTTCAACATATAATCAATATAAATTATTAAGGTATTATATATATTTTTTTTTTTTTTTTATTTTCATCATAATGAGTTAAAAATTTGCTAACTATATGCCATGTACTCAACATGCATGGATTAGTCCTTGGATAGCCTCGTCAAGCAAAGAATAATAAGTAGCAGGTTTAGGTGTGATGTAACTATGGTGTAGGACTATTTGTTGCAGATTTTACTTGAGATCCCCAGAAAAGCTTGAAGAAGGGAGCTGATAGCTCTTCCTGTTTTCCTAGTAGTTACTCTGTTCTGCTTTTTGGTTTTTAAAAAATCTTTGTACAAAGTTATATCAGCGAATTTGACAAAGATTATATATAGATAGATAGCTACTATCAAGTCAACTCCAGTTCATGGTGAAATTTCCTGGTCCTGTTCCACCCTCAAGTTTACTAACATGTTTGAGTCTATACCCTTTTGACCTACTACTCAAACATGATTTTCGCCTTCAGTGCTCCAGTTATTGGTCCCAACTAATGTTCTTGTGTGACCTATGAGTGCTTCACTGGATAATTTTTGAAATTACATTGCCAGTCCTTTCCAGCTACTCTGTTTTAGTTTGGACGCCCTCTTGAAACACACCCTCATTGATGACCCTGCTGGTGTTTGAAATATTGTTAGAATAGCTTCCATCATCATTGTAACATGCCAGCTACCACAATATGACAAATGGACAGATAGGTGGTGATTATGTACAGCGACTTTTCAAAATTTGACACTGTGTAAAAGTGGACTTCACCTAACAAGGGATTGTTAAGCTAAATACTATAAGATTTAAAACTATTAAGAAAGTTAACAAAGTATAAGAAAATAACTGAGAAAGAAATAATGAGGAAAACTGGTAAACAGAATTGTGTTAGCTATGCTTCTTCAAGGCAATAAAATATTACTATGTAGCGGTACTGAAGGATAATGTGCTGGACCACAAGATAAGTTTGAGCCACAAGGTTGGTGGTTCAAATCCTCCAGCTGCTCCTCAGAAACCCTATATAGGGTGGCTATGAGTCGGAACCAACTTGTCAGCACCTAACAACAACAAATACATTACATAAATCACAGAAAAGTTATCATTTAAGAACATCATTGTACAATTCAAGAATTACTATGATCTAATACTTACTATATTATTTGTGAATTTAAAAAATCAACTATGAAATGTTATACTTGCATAATGTCTAACAACACTGCAGTATTGTAAATGATGTACAAGGGTCTATGGAAGTACTAAGTACTACCTGAATCAGCTTGGCTAAAGATAAAGGCCTTATTTTAAAACAGGAAAAAATGAAGGCTCTGGAAAGCTAAGTGACTTGACCAAAGCTTATAGCAAGTAAACAGCAAAGTCAGGAACCCATATCTTTGCCTTAGTCCAGTGTTCACACAATCAGACTCACTGCTCTCTGAAGTATGATAGCTGCTTTATACTCCATATGAGTTTGTTTTTGTTGGTGAAACGTTTTCCTTTCCCTGTATCCTTTCCAATGTTTCTGGATAATCAATGCTGATTTCTCTTCAATTTCCTGATTGTGTTTTTCCACGTCACCTGAAAAAAAATGACAGATGCTATTACAACATACTTACTGCTATGCTATTTCACATTCTGATACTAGGACAACAATAATAATGACAATCTTGCAGGTTTTTTATTTTTTAAGTTATTTTTCAATACTGTTCACAGATTTTCTCAATTCTATTGTTTTATAATGATTTTAAGATTTCAAAAAGAAAGACTTTGAAACTTCCCCAGATATGGAGCTTCTTTGGAGAAAGTACTCATATAACATTTTTATTGCAGGAAATGAAAAAAGGACAGAGAATCCAATTGCAAGAATCATGAGCACCAAGTCATCGACCAGGAAGTTATTAAAAAAACCAAAGGGAAAGGGAAAAATGTGGTAAAGAAAACAAGGATATTTTGGTTCTGTGTAATTTTACTGATGATAATATTCTCGAATGAAAAACTTGCATGATCAAAGGAAAGGGGGTTCCTGAATCTTATTTTGGAGAAAAAACACCCTGCCATGCTTCAGTGAAGAACATGACATCTCATAATCTAGACTTTCTTTATTGCATTGCACACATACAGGTATACTTCATTTTATTATAGGTATACTTCATTTTGTTGAGCCTCATTTTATTGCACTTCACAGTGCTGATTTTTTCCTTTACAAATTGAAGGTCTGTGGCACCTGTGCATCAAGCAAGTTTTTGGGTATCAGTTTTCCAACAGCCAGTGCTCACTTTGTGTGTCTATGTCACATTTTCATTATTCTCACAATATTTCAATTTTTTTCATAATGCTACTACACACTTTATAGACTACAGTACAGTGAAAACATGACTTTTATTTGCACCACAAAGCCAAAAATATTTGAGTTACTTGCTTTATTGTGGTTGTTTGGAATGAAACCCACAATATCTCTGAGATATGTCTGCATTGTGTGCAGCATCTTGGGGTTTGAACTGTTGGAAACTTACAGGAAAAAAGGAGCCACAGTTACTATTTTCAGACTAATGGGGGATAAAACATAGATATTGTTTTAAAAACTGTTCTGTGAAACACACAGGATAATATATAAATGATCAAATTAAGTTGAAATAAAGAAAATTTCTAAATTTGGGCTAGACAGGATTTCTTATGGGAGCATTCTGAAAAAATAAAAAGTAAAAAAGTTGAGCTACAAGGTGGTGTAAGTGGTTGGACATTTGACAACTAGTCAAAAGGCTGGTAGTTCAAAACCTACCCAGAGATGTCTTGAAAGACAAGTTTGGCTTCTGAAAAGTCACAGCCTTGAAAATCTTATACTCTGATATACAAGGGGTCATCGTAAGTTGAAAATGGCTTGAAGGCAACTTCTAACAACTACAGCTGTGGTGATATAGAAGTGCCCAGACACAGAGAGGACAAGTGATCAATTTTGAGGTTGGAGAAACAGAAAGTTGCTACAATCAGAGAACAACACATGGAAACTTCCTTCTAGGTTTAGATATACTACATTTCCACTGAGGGAAGGGCTTACTGGCTAACATAAATAATGAATAAGAAAATTAATTCATAAGGAGAGATGAGCATGAGCTAAAGCACAGAGGCTGTAAACACAAGACACAGAAAGATGGAAACACCTAAGCTAGCTAAAATCAGGCATCTGAAACTATAGGACACCTGTTAATATATTTTATCCAAAACAATCTTTCTGTAATTTATGGTATTTTACTTTGCTAGGTCCTTCACTTCATGGTAGTTCCTACATTTACTAAAACTCTATAGTCATTAAAGAAGATGAAACCTGTAAGAAGGTAGAAGGAATTCCGCCCCCCTCTCCACCCCCAGAAGTCAACTCCTCTTCAAAGAGACAACTGAGACCATCACTCATTGTCATGCTCCCTAATTGCCTGGTGCTGGCAGTATAAACTAGTGATACTTTAGAAAACCTTTATGGAAGCTTTTAAGAAAGAAAGAAAAAATTAATGTATCTATTCACTTGTTCACTATCCATATTCACCAGAATTGTGTAAATAAATTAACTTTTTTTTCATCAGTGACAAAATGAATTGCTATTAATAACCAATAAAAATAACCATCTACTTTATTTAGGTTAAAAATAAAGCAAAGGAAAGTTTGTTTCCTTTTGCATGTATATACAAAGCAACAGGCTCAGGAATTAGAAACTTTATATTTCAGAATGCATGGTCCTAATTCAATGTGTAACTTTACGTAACTTGACTACCAATTCTTTGTATCACTTTTTTATTTATAAAAACGGTAACACTGTTTCTTGCTCTTCATGCCCTTTGAAGTAATCCAAAAGGATAACTTAAAAAATAGGAATAAAGAAATCACTGGTTCAGGGAAGAGGGTACCTATAGTGCTGTCATTTTTATATCTCCCTAAATATTACTTGGGTTGGCCCAGGATCGGGCAGTTTTTCATTCTGCTGTGCATAAGGTTGCTATGGGTTGGTACCGACTCGATGGCACCTAACAACAACAATTATTCCCTTAATAATAGAACAATGGGTATAGTAAAATGTGATTTAAAGACAATAATAGACTATGTATACAGCAAAAGTAGTTGAAAAGGTACCCGTAGCAACCTCAATTGTGGGGAAATTCTCATAACAGCTACAAGACCCATCTGGTATCAGTGACTGTTCAAGGAAAAGCATGAAAAAGCAGAGGGAAGGAATAAAACACTTGATGGATAGCATGGCTCGCCATTTTGAGAACTGCTGCTGTGACTGGGAGGGGATGCATGCACTCTAGTTTGTGGGTGAGTAAAAGGGGCCTGCAGTGAGGCCTAAAGTATGTAAGGTAGACTGGACCCTGTGAACTATTAAAACTAAGTAGTCAAGCTTCTCTTCCAAGACGAAATCCTATCCTGAATAAAAATGTTAGAACTAGATCCAAAATTAAGCAGAACAGTAACAATAGGAGCAACAGATGTCAAGTGGAGGACAGGATCAAAACCAGGAAATCTTGAAAAGCAAGCTGTCGTATTTTTTAATACTATGAAAACAATTGGAGAGCTTTAGAGCTAGGAAAGGACAAAAGCTATCCTGACCACTTACCATTACTAAACGTACAAGAAAACAATAATTTTTTAAATAAAAATAAGCAACAGAAAATAATAGTAGCTGAATTCTACACATGCTTATTTTAAGACAGCATGAAGAACAGGAACATTTCTACAGACAAAGCATCTGCCCAGAAAGCAGATAAAAATTTGAATTATAATGAAAATTTAGCACTTTAAAATGAACTAAAAGAAATTAAGAAAATTATGAAAGATAAAACCAACAAATGCTGGATTAGAGAAACTCAAATGATGTGCTAGAATGTACCAATAAAAAGAAAGCACAGAAACAAACCAAGAATATCACTCCAGAACTGAATATTAAACTTGGAAGAAAAGGAAAAAAGGAACTTTCACTCACTCAATTCACAATAAAAACTTCAAAAAAAAAAAATATATGGGAAAATGACAAATATAGATAATAAACAAAGACACATATGTGCAATATAAACCTTCAAAGGACAAGCAGACAGGAACAGCTACAGTGACAGAAGATACATCTTCATGATGAACCTGACCTATACTCAGAGTGGTAGTTACTCTAAATACCAACAGAGAGGGAGTCTTCAAAAAAAAAATATTAAACATTAAAATTTAAGGTAATGCTTCTGAAATTTAAAAAAAAAAAATTGAAGTTATATATTGAAAGAATATTTTAAGTGCCTTCGAGTCGGTTCCGACCCATAGCGACCCTGTACAGGGTTTCCGAGGGTGTAAATCTTTACGGGAGTAGAAAGCCTCAGGGTCACTATGGGTCAGAAATGACTCGAAGGCGCTTAACAACAACAACAATATCTCAGTTTTGGTGTTTATGGATCCCTTTTCCTAGGTACATAATATATTCTTTCAATATATAACTTCATAGTCTACTAAAATTACTTGTTTACATGATTAGGGTACTTTAGCAAAGGATCAAATCACTAAAAAGAAGAAGAAAATTAGAATGTCATTAAGCTTTTAACAGTGCCACTTTATTCCAGAAGACAATGGTGTTACCTATTTAATTAAGCTACTTCAAAAAGGCTATGTGGCTGAGAGAGAACAAACAAGATGGCGGATAGGGTGGACGTGTGCTAAAGAGTTCTGCCAACAACAACACAGAATACCCGACCAAGCAGGGGAAGGATCGAGCAGGCACAGACGCCTGGCAGAACCGCTGAGATAAAGGTGTGGACATTATTTTCTTTTGGTGTCTGTTCATTGGTCCCTTGCTGTCTGTGCACCTCCATTTGGGTGACTATAGGGATGCCTGAGCTAGTGGGCTCACCAGCCCCACCCTCGGAGGGTTCTACTACACATGGACATAGATCTCCTGGAAATTTAAAGAGACAGTTTCCAATTAAAACCAAACGGCCACAGCCGGCCCAGAACTGTTTCTAACTAGAAAAAAAGCCTGAACGGGGATTGTGGAGCGGAACAAGCAGACAAAAGAGGAAATAGGCCAAAAATTAAATCCTAAGTTACATCAAAACAACCAACAGTGATATCTTGAAACTTCTCTAGAAGAAGAGTGAAAAGGGAAGCCCATTTCCTAATCACATCTACCTGGAGGTATTCAGAAAGCATAAAAAATACCAAAATGCATACCCATCTAAGTATTAAGTCCACAGATAATCCCTGAAGATGCTCAAAAAACAGAAGCAGATGACCATATCTGCACATGTCCAGAAACAAGATAAAGTGACTGAGGCAAATGAATTGGAAGTAGACCTACACTCCATACTGGAAGATGGGCAGGCTTTGGAAATGCCTGAGAAGGAATTCCTAA
>NW_006408648.1:34268-37046 GCF_000296735.1 Chrysochloris asiatica
CTCCCTTCCTTGCTATAAAATGTCTACCTTTACATTTCCAACCTTCACAATCAGTCCTGATAACAATTATTCACTATTATATCACAAGAGACCCATCTGCATTTCATTTCATCAGCTTCACCTAGGCAGATTGGATACTACTCACTGGAAATTCTGTCTTCCTCCAGGCCCCCTGGCTCTAGGTTCCCTCTTGAAAGCTTGTAAGCCAGTCACTTCTTGCCTTTTTATAGTCCCCCCACTCCCCATTTTGGGTAGCCAATGTCCAAGTTTCCCATCCCTGTCTACTCTGTGTGTAGAGGAGTTGGGAATGATTTTTGCTGTAAGGATTTGTTCCCTTTTTTGAGCTATTGCTTCTATAGGTGTAGGTCAAGTTCATCAAATTGCATCAGATTACTCTTTTTTCCCCCTCTTCTTTCTTCTTCTGGTTGAGCTCTGATCAGTCATTGAAGCCAGGTCAAGTGGGTATTATCTGCAAGTGTGGGTGTTCTTGCGCATATGCCCTCTCTTTTTATCAGCTGAACACTTCACTCTCCACATTGTAGGGCTTAGCTCGCCACTTCATTGTTGTTTTTCCCTCACTTCCCCTTATCGGTAACAAGCGTGGTCACCAGCGATTGTGTTTCCTAGGCTGTAATCTTTTGTCCATGGAGTGGCCATTGGGTTTGAACTACTGATTTTATTTTATCGCTCTGGGATCTTAGCAATGAGGGCTAGAGGTGTAGACATTAAACGCTAGTATGGAACTCCAGCCTTCAAATATGCTTAGTATCCCCATTTGAGACTGTGTCCTTTATGATCTTCCTTTTACTTGATTTTGTTTCCTTCAATTTTCCTGTATCTCCTCTACTCACTTTTTTGTACCACTCTGGCTGTTTTATGCTATGCTATGCTGAGAATTTCAGAGTAGTGGTTCCAGAACAAAGCTCTGTCTGCTCTAGTATCAGAAAACCCATCTTGGTTTTTCTCTTTTCAATCTCATTTCCTCATTGTTATTCAGGACTCTGAAATTCTGAGTATCTCCCAAATTTTATTTACTTTTCGACTGCTGATGACTTGCTTCATTCAATGCTTTGTGATTGGTCTATGGTGAATGTGGACAACCATGCTATGATGCTTTCCTGCCATAACCAAGTAGCACAAATCAGCCATCATGCTGACTCTAGAGACCAGACACCGGCAAAATCACTTTATTTTTTAAGAGAAAGCAAGGGAAAAGCGTATAGCTTTCCTAAAATCTAAAGGGCTGATACCTCTTCAAGTTTATTTATAATACTGTACCATTATGCAGAATGCTAGCTTGTCTATGTGAGTAAAGCTGTGTAATTTGCCATTGGCAATTTACATGGCCTCTGCCTCTGCATACAGTAAGGGAGGGACATATGGCAGGCAGCAGTTCTGGTCATTCTTTACCTCCAAGAACAGCAATGACCAATTCTTGCTAAGGAGCAAATTCAGCAAAAGAATATTCCTATTCTCATCTACTTATTTCAGTGAAATTAGAGCATTCTTTTCTTTTCTTTCTTACCAATGTCAACAGAAGCTCTAGTAAAAACATAATTTGAGTAAGTCTAAATTTTCTTTTCTTTGCTCCCTGAGACCATGGTCCTGACCCCCCAGACACAGCAACTTATTCCCTTAAGGTGAATGGTTATATCTAAGACATTCCCCTAACTTTGCCTCCTGTATGCTCCACCACATTGATGAACACATTTGCAGCAAAGGTAAATATGCATGTACACATATCGTTTGTCAAATCTCTATATATTATATGATGGGTACATTTCCACTCTCCCTCCTGCACCAATTCAGCCTGTGTGTATGCATCTATGTATTTTGTTGTTGTTGTTAGGTGCAATCAAGTCAGTACCAACTCATAGTGATCTTATGCACAGCAGAACGAAACACTGCCCAATCCTGGGCCAACCTCACTACTGTTGCCACTCTTGAGTCCATCGATGCTGACACTTGGTCCATCCATCTCGTTGTGGTTCTTGCTCTTTTTCTTTGACCCTCCACCTTACCAAACATGAGATCCTTCTCCAGCGACTGACTAGATCGCTGTTAATGCAGGATTGTCCATATACCAACATTCAACCCTGTTACCTTTAATTCTTGTGCTCCTCTGAGTGTCTTGCCCTACTTTCATCACTTTTTGATGATCTCTCTCTTACTATACATTGCCTTTTCCTTCACCTAATACATGCCTACCCTCTATTCAGTAATTTAACTTCCCTTAACCTCTCTCATTCCTGGTAAGAACCACAATTTCTTTTAACATGAAAAGCTTTTCTTAATTTTTTCAATAGTGGTCTCATACAATATTTGTCCTTTTGTGACTAATTTCGCTCAGAACAATATCCTTCAGGTTCATCCATGTCATGAGGTGTTTTGTAGATTCATCGCCATTCTTTAATGTTGAGTAGTATTACATTGTATGTACCACAGTTTATCTTCTTTATGGTCATTTAAGTTGTTTCCATTTTTCACTGTTGTGAATACTGCCAAAATGCGCATAGTTATATATATTATTTATTTATGTTACAGCTTTATTTCTCTGGGATATATATATAGGACCGGAATATATATATTCAGATATATATATTCTGAGTGCTAGAATGCGACTGGGGGGAAAAATTGCCTCCTCCAAGTAGAGAAAAGCTACTCAGAATGCGACTGGGGGAAAAAAATTGCCTCCTCCAAGTAGAGAAAAGCTCACCGAACCTTCATTTGCTAATGGGCCACAAATCAAAATGAAGAGAAACAGCTGTAAACATCCAT
>NW_006408648.1:48325-77086 GCF_000296735.1 Chrysochloris asiatica
TAGATTACTGGATAAAATAGACTATCTTAAATGGAGGGAAGAACTAATGGAATATAAGGTAACCACAATGGGGTTGGGGTGGGGGGTTTATTTTGGGTGTTGGGGAGGGCAATTCAAGAAAGGGGGAGGAGGCAGAAGAACAAGATAGATAGGGGAACACTGAGACTGGTTTGCATGGCCTAGTGGGACAGAGGTAAATGGTGATGTACTCAACCTTGAACAACAGGGCTCTGGGATACAGGGATCTAGGTATAGCTTGAAGACGGTAAGTAATACTAAAACCCTTGACTGCTTTATGAATATTAGTTTCCCTTGCCTACTATTGTAAAATAAACACTTGAGTGGGAAAGAAAGGAATGTTGGGAAACATGATTAGAGAAAAGTTGTAAGCCCGCCTTAAGCCTATAACTGATTGGAATATCTAAAAGGGGTTCTACAACTTGCCCAGTGAAATAGGCCTCATGCAAAGCCTTTACAGAGTATAGGACCTTAGGTGGACTCCTGAGTCCCATCCACAATCTTGTGAGGTGAGACATTCCCACTAGAAAGGACAAGCAGACAGGAACAGCTACAGTGACAGAAGATACATCTTTATGATGAACCTGACCTATACTCAGAGCGGTAGTTACTCTACATACCAACAGAGAGGGAGTCTTCAAATCAAGTATCAATGCTATCTGCTCTGTGCACAGGGTAGATAGGGATGGGCAACTTAGACATTGGCTTTCTAAAATGAGGGGCAATAAAGGCACAAAGTGACTGGCTTACAAGGTTTCAAGAGGGAACTTAGTTTAAGAGTGTGGGGGGAAAGAAAGAGTCCCCACTGAATAGCTATCATCTTGTCTAGATGGGTCTGGTCAAAGGAGATGGGGATAAGATTCGTAAGATTCAATAGTGAATAATTGTTATCACGACTAATCGCAACTGTCACAATTATAAAGGTAGAAGTTTGTAACAAAAAAAGAGGAGTGGTTAATCTCACAGTCCAGAAACAGAGGACCTTAGGACCATCAAGGGAGGAACACACAAATAGAATGCGGGACCTTATCCAGAGAAGCAGCAGCACCAGAGATGGAGGCAGAGATGGGAGCATGGAGAGGAGGTGCAGCTGAGGACTCTAGATTCATCAACTAAGAAGAGAAGGACTAAGAACTGGTGGCCAGGAGCAGACTTGCAGAATGTGCCCTTTGGAGGTGTAAATTATTATATATGCCTGAGTGGGTTTTTTTATTTGTGTGTTTTTAACAAAAGCTAAAGTGGATAGAGAGAAATACTTTTAACTGATGGTATATGGAGGGGAATATAATCAATGTAATGAAACAAGTTATATGAATTGTTAAATGTGAAACTGATGATGTGCCCTGTAAACTTTCACGCAATCCACAATAAAAACCTTAAATTAAAAAAAAAAAAAAGAAGGCTATGTGGCTTAAGGATAATTTATTAGCCAAACTGATTTTCAAGAATAAAGCATTCGGACAAATTGCTGTCAACATACAACAACTAAGGAATAGTAATGCCATGGGTCCTTCCTGCAAATTTACTGGTAAGGTATTTTAGGAAATCAGAATAACTGAAAAGGCATTGATGTATATTAGATTAAGTAAATTTTCAATTACAAGACAAAGAAAACAATAAGGACCATAAGGAAAAAAGTGTATAGTATGCAATGGATATATGAGTATATTCTGACAATGGAGATACAATTCAACTATCAAAAAATAGGGGGATAACAAGGAAAACACTTTTTTAAGTGACTTTGTAAAACAGCAAGTTTGACTGTATATCTCTAATCCAATATGCCCAAAGGGTAAAGTTAACTGTTTTCACAAAACAAAACTGTTTGTGATCATATTGATGATAGAACTATTAACACTTTTTTCCTGAGACTGCTAAGTACAATGATTAATTAGACAATATTCTAATCCTATCATCCCCCAATTTTTGGAATGAGAAGAAAAGAGATGTGGATGTAAGAAAAGATTCATAGAATTTGAATCAAAGTTTCACTATGAATTCATGATATATTTTAGCACAACAAAGCAAAACAAAGTAATAGCTTCAATGGATCAAAAGCCTTTCCTATAACTTTTTGCTGTCAAGTTGATTTCAACTCATATCAACCTTATGGAACACAGTAGAACTGTTCCATAGGGTTTCCAAGGCTGTAATCTTTACAGAAGCAGACTGCCACATCTTTTTCCCACAAAGGGGCTGGTGGATTCGAACTGCTACTTTTTAAGTTAGTAGCCAAACGCATAACCACTGAGCTAGCAGTGCTCCATCACAAGTCTTCAAATGTGTCAAATTCATGAGTTCTTAATGATATTTTAAACAATATCAAAGCTAGTTACCGTTGAAGGATATGATTAAACCAGTACATTATTTTGATTAAATTATTTTATTTGTTAATAAAAGTAAATAGTCACGCATTTGTCTTGTCTTTCCTATGAACTGTTATTAGGTGCCATTTAGTCTATTCCAACTCATGACAACCCTATGCACGCAGAACAGAACTGCTCCATAGGGTTTTCAATGTTGTGACACCTTCAGGAAGCAGATCACCAGGGCTGTCTTCTGAGGCACCTTTGGATGAGTTAGAACTGCTAACCTTTTGGCTAACAGCTGAGTACTTAATTGCTTGCGCCTGCATAGTATAATCTAATAGTATATTAAAAAAAAGTTTCTTTTTATAGTATTCCAGTTAATACATAAAGAATAAATGATAAAATTAGAGTATTATCTTTTTGCAACCTTAATATAAATAAGGATATTGATCACAAATCCATTTCTAATACCATAAAAAGAAAAAATCACATACGAGAGGGCTTCAAAAACTCTTATGGAAAAATTTCACTATCTTTCTATTTCATTTACCCACAGACGTTTTAAAACCCCATTGCATTATGTGTTTCAGATAGAAGAATGCAAGAACACAATAATTCAGGCAGTCTTGTCCCCATTAAAAATTGAGTTAGAATCTGATGAAGCAATCTCTTGATCTAACTAATAATTAATAAGCAATACAGAAAAAATGTTAATATTACAGGACAATGATATAATTTCTTCAGCAAAAAAAAAGTGACAGAGAGAAAAAAGAGAGTCGAAAGAAAATTAAAAGAGATTGTTAAAAAGCTGTCTATTATTACAATTGGGCCTTATCTGGATTCTGAGTGAAATAAATCAAGTGTATGAAAAAAGACATTTATGAGACAATTAAATCTGAATACTGGTTATTGTATTTGATGATGTTAAAGAATTACCGCTAGTGATTATGAGATGAAAGTATTTTGGTTAAACTAAAAACTAGGGATCTTTATTTTTTAGAAACATACTGAAGTATTTATGGATGAAATGAAAGGATGCCTACCTGCCTACCTGGTATTTGTTTCAAAATAATAATAAAAGTGAAAAGAGTGAGTGTGGGTTTAACTAAAACAAGTTTGGCCATAAATGTTGAGGCTGGGTGATGGACACATGGGGCTCATCATATTATTCTGTCTGCTTACTTGTGTACATGTATATCTATATCTTCATATATATATTGTTGTTGTTAAATACTGTTGAATCGGTTCTGGCTCATAGCGACCCTGTATAGGCTTTAAGTCTTTGTGTGAGCAAAAAGCCTCATCTTTCTCTCACGGAGCAGTTAGCAGGCTCAAACTATGGACCTTGTGGTTTACAGTTCAGTGCTTATCATGTGGAGCACCACAATCCCCCATTTAATAATAAGGAGTTTTTAAAAATCACTAAAAAAAAAAAAAAAAAGACATAGAAATTTGAGTTATACTGTCAAACACTTGTATTCTCTTCTTCAGATCATTCTTGTTTCTATATTTAGTCAAGGATCACAGCTAGATTTAAATTAAGGGGGTAAGTTTTGATCCAAAGCTGATGGCCTAACATTTTTCTAAATTTTTTTCCTGTCAGTAGTAGACATGGTCAAAAGTGGAAGGAATGCTTATAAGGTTTCCACTATAGCATGATTCAAATTCTGTCGGCAGAATATAGCAATAAACTAACTCTTTGAGTTCAAGAGGATTCTTTTCTATTATGTCTCTGATAGTTCTCTTTAAGCATATATTTTTAAGTTTCACTAGCAGTCCTGGTGTGGGTTAATACACTGGACTGCAAAGTCAGTTTGAACCACAAAGTCGGTGGTTCAAACTTACCAGTTGCTCCTCGGTAACCCTACACAGGGTTGCTTTGGGTCAGAACCGACTCAACAACTCTTAGCAACAAGAAAATATGTCAAAATGAGTCCTGGTACAATCCTAGGATAAGCAATGGACTGCAAGATCTTTGAACTGCAAGGCCAGTGTTTCAAATCCACCAGCCGTTCCTCAGAAACCCTATACAGGGTTGCTATGTGTCGGAACTGACTTAACAGGAGTCCTGGTGTGGCACCGTGGGTTAATGCGCTGGACTGCAAGGTTGGTTTGAACTGCAAGATTAGCAGTTCAAGCTCACCAGCTGCTCCTCGGCCACCCTATACAGGGTTGCATTTAACAACAACAATATGTCTAAAATATAAGAAAAACTGGTGAGGAGGTCATTCATCATCAGCTAACAGGCCTTAATCAGTGAAAAATGGTAACTTTATTTGACTCAAGAGATTTAATAAGATTACTCTGAAAAAGGAAAAACAGGTAAAAATCTGAATTTTTAAGAAAACCATGTAACTAGGAAATTTGATTTATTAAAAGGCACTCTAATCATTCTTACACTTCCAGATGTGACACTACCACTTACCTGGATGAACTATTTCAAGCATACTCAGTTGTAATTCTCGGGAAAGTCTCATGGCTCTCTGCCTCTGAAGTTGCAATTGTAATTTGTGGTCCTCTTCTTCCTTCTGCCTATTTAACTTCAGCAATATCTTTGTTCGTTTCATTCTGTGATGGAAATATTGTCTTAAATATAGTTTTCTAAAATCATATGGCCGTTCAAAAAATACACATATATGAAAAAGTACTTAACTTCACTATTAATCAATTCAACTCAGACAGCAAAACTCTTTTCAGAAAGATAATTTCAATTGTTGTTAGGATATGATGAAATAACTTTTCATGTACTGCCACTATACAATATTTCTGAAGAAATTTTTGGATATACGTACCAAAATCCTAAGAAAAATATATTTATGTGTCAAAAGTCTTTAAAATATTGTCCAATTAATTTAATTTCTAATAGTTTTCTTAAAGAGATGATCAGGTATGCATATAATATTACAACAGTGACAAAGGCAAACTGTATGTTCCACAACAGGGAAATGTATAAATAAATACTGGTACATTTTACTGGGTGGCATCTTATACACTATGAAAAAACATATACTGTTAAATGTCATCGGTTGGTTCCAACCCATAGTGACTCAGTATGGGTTTCTAAAGAGTAGCTGGTGAGTTTGAATGGCTGACCTTGTAATTAGCAGTCCAGTGTTATAATATAGTGCCACACAAGGATTCTCTCTCTCTCCATATATATATATATGTTATCGTTGTTGTTGTATGCCATTGAGTTGGTTCTGACTTATAACCACCCTGTATAGGGTTTCCAAGGAGCAGCTGGTGAATTTGAACCACCAACCTTGCAGTTCAAGTCAACCTTGATGTCAAGTGCTTATCCTATGGCACCACACCAGGACTCCATATACACATATATAGATATAAATTTTACGTATATGTTGTTGTTTGCAGTCGAGTTGGTTCTGACTCCTAGTGACCCTTTTATAGGGTTTCCAAGAGTGGTTGGTGGGTTTGAACTGTCCACCTTGTGTTTATTAGTCCAGTGCTTATCCTACACCACCACACAATAGGCAGAAATTTTCAACACCAAAACACAATCCAATGAAAAAAAAACTTGGTAAAGGACATGGATAGATACTTCACTGAAAAAGACATTCAGTGGGTAGCATAGGGGAAAGAAAAATGTTTTAGGTGTTTGTCTTATGGATACTGGTTTCCCCTGCCCTACTGTAAAACAGATATTTATGTGTGTTAGAAATTAATACTAGGAATTATGATTACAGAAAGCTTGTAAGCCTGTCTCCAGCCTATAACTGACTGGATTTACTACAAAGAAAATTAGAATTTGCAGAGGGAAAGTCTTTGTATAAGGCCTTAGATGGAATCCTGAGCCCCACCTAGAACCTTCTGAGTTGTTGGGACATTCCCTTTTGAAAAGACATGCAGATTAACCCCAAACAGCTGGGAGAATGGAAGAGTTCTTACTGAAAGAAAGACCTGCAGAAAAAAAGTGGATTGTTTGGCTGTTTGCGTTGGAGGCATTAAAATGAGAAAAGTCAGACCATTAGGGAAAACCCTCTTCTAGGATTGAAACTCAAAAGTGAACCAGGGAGCAGTCTAATATGCTCACTGGTGACCCTCTGGGTGGGGGTGGGGGAACTGCAGCAATGGAGATATAGACTGAGTTTGGCCATGTTCCACTGACACCTGTTAACCTCAAGATGAGAGAGACATGAGGAAGGCCTTGTTAGTTATAAGTTTAGGGAGATGTTGAAGTCTTTTTTTTTTTTTAATGTTTATTGTGAATTGAGTTATTGTTTACATGGAAGAACACTGATTTTTTACTCAACCAATTGTATTCTGTTTTAATGTAACAATTATAATCCTCTCCATGCATCATGGGTTAACAGTATTTGCCTCCATTTCTTTTTTTTTTAATGTACACAAAAACATACAGGGATATATAATCATTTAAACAACCAAAGGGCATATTTTACAAGCCAGACAGCACACAGCTTTTTTCTTTCTACGAGTCTAGAGTCCTCAGCTGCTCTATCTTTCCATGCCATCACTTCTGCCTCCACCTCTGGTGTCACTTCTTCTCTAGTTAGGATCTTACACTCCTTTCATGCTCTTCTATCTTGATAGTCCTAGGGTCCTCCGTTCCTGGGATGTAAGATTAAGTACTCCCACTTTTTGTTATCATGACTGATTGTGGAGCTGTGACAATTGCAATTAGTCATGATAACAATTACTTACTATTGAATCAAATGAATCCTATCCCCATCTCCACTCACCAGACTTATCTAGACAAGATGAAAACTATTCAGTGGGAATTCCATCTTCCCCTGCATGCTCTGAAACAAAACTCCCTCTTGAAAACTTGTAAGCCAGTCACTTTATGCCTTTATAGCCCTTCACCCCCCATTTCAGGTAGCCAAAGTGTAAGTTGTCTGTCCCTATCAAATCTGTGTACTGAGAGGATAGGCATGGTCCTTGATATGAAGATGTCTTCCCTCTAGGTTGGTATTTTGAGCCACTACATCCATACATATAGGTCAAGTTAATCAAATTGTACATATTACCCTTGCTTCCTGTATCAAACTTCTTTATCTTTCTCTAGTAGAAAGGTCTTATCATTAAGTCATCCAAACTAGGTCGAATGGATAATATCTGCATGTTTGGGCATTCTTGCATGCCTTCCCCCATTTCATATCAGCTGGAAACTTCACTCTTAGCTCTAGCCCACCATGGCTAGTCAGTGTCCATGGGCTCAAGAGTTCCTAAGTCTCTCCAAACTGTGGACCAACCAGCCCTTCCTCTTCTCTCTCTCATCTCAAGTTCGACAGGAGTCTATGGAACATGGTTGAACTTAGCCCATGTATTCATTACTGCCTTCCCCCATCTTCCACTCACAAGTAGACCAACATGGTCACCAGTGAGCTTACATGCCAATTTGTGTATTCCCTTTGAGTTTCAGTCAAAGGGGATTTGTCCTGAAGGGACTTGATTGTTCCCAAGTGAACAGCTTTCTTGTTCTTGTAATAGCCAAACAGTCTGCCGTTTTTGTTTTTGTTTAGATGTGTGAACTCTTGAGTACATAGGCACTGACCTAGCCACTGGTGACTAGAGCTGAGAGTGAAGTATCAAGTTGGTCTAAAGTGGGTGGAGGTGCATGTGAGCTCCCAAACTTGCAGCTAGTACCTATTTGACCAGCTAGTACCTAGCTGACCAGAACTCAATGAAGATAAAGATGCTTGATACTGTGAGCAAGCATAAATGGCTACAATTTGATGACCGAGACCTTTGGTTATGGATGCAGTTGCTCAATATTCCAAGCAGAATAAAAGGATTCATCTTATCAAGGAACTCGCTTATTTTCTCAGTGCACTGGGTTAACAGGGATGGGCAATCTAGACATTGGCTATCAAAAAAAGGGATAAAAGCATGACTCTTGGTGTGGTGCTGTAGGATAATACACTGGATCGCAAGGTCAGTTTGAACTGCAATGTCAGCAATTCAAACCCACCACTATAGGTCAGAACTGACTCAACAGCATTTAACAATAAAAACAACAAAAATAAAGGCAAGAAGTGGTCTAGTGCATTATCCTGCAGCACTATACAACCAAAAATTTGTGAATGTAGTAGATATGTATATTATATTGGTATGGGAGGACATGTGGGAGTACATGTGTGTACATATATAGTGTAAACCAGGAACTAAATCCACTCCTGGGAGTCACCTATAGCCCAAATAATAGATTGGCCTACATCATGAATAAAAAAAGCCAGTGTGGTATGTGCTCCTTGGAAAAATAATCTTATACAAAGCGTAGTGGTTATGAATTGGGCTGCAAGCCGCAAGGTCAGCAGTTCGAAACTCCCAGCTGTTTCGCGGGAGAAAGATGAGGCTTTCTGGTCCTGTAAAGATTTACAGCCTCGGAAACACTGTACAAGGTCGCTATGAGTCGAAACCGACTCGACGGCACATAACAACAACATACAAACAAAACCAAATAGGTAGCATTTGCCCAAGAGCAAAGATGAGAAGGGAACAAGGAGCAGGGAAACTAGAGGGATGGAAATGGGGAAGGCAAGGTGGAAATGGGAAGAATGTTGGCATATTTCCTGTTGGCATACCAGTGTCATGGTACAATTTATGTATAAAATGTTGAATGAAATTAATTTGCTGTGTAAACTTTCACCTAAAACACAATAAAATGTTTAAAACAGAGATTCTATGATCACTCAAGTATTAAAAGATTACTCATCCAACTGGTTCTTTTATAAGAAATTATACACATTTGACCATCTTGCATCTTGACTCACTTTTGAAAAGGAATTTACTGATGAGATACCATATATATGTTCAAAACAATTTGCATAAATACATTCCATGATTTACAATCTGAATTTTACTATTAAAGAGGTAGTTGACCAAACTATCTGCTGCTAACATATCATGGATTATTTTAGAATTTCTCTGTCCAAGAGAAAAAAGTATGAACTTGAGGGTGCTATGTGAGTTAATGGGCAGAGCAGAGAAGGGCATTTTTCATAAACTAAATCAACACTTTCTGAGTGATTGTTGCATGCTTTGTTCTGTGACTCAAGCAAAGAGAAGGTACAGCTCAGATCTTTAAGAGCTCAGTTTCAGTTTAGGGCTAAACAAGTATAATTAAAATATCTAAACATTAGCACCATGATAGAACTAAATGAAAAAACAAAAACCCTAAAACAAAAATACAAAACCCATTACTGTCTAGTAGATTTCAACTCATAGCAACCCTATAAGACAAAGCAGAACTGCTCTTTAGGGTTTGTTGTTGTTAAGTGTCGCTGAGTCAGTTCTGACTCAAAGTGACCCTGTGTAGAATTTCCGAGGAGCAGTTGGTGAGTTTGAACCACTGACTGAGCAGTTCAAATCAACCTTGTGGCCCAGTGTTTATCCTACAGCACCTTACCAGGGCTCCCCTTAGGGTTTATGGCATTATCAATATGTATTGGGAGGAGGCTCATCATTCTTGGAGTGGCTAGTGGGTCTGAACTGCTGATCTAGTGGTTAGCAGTCCACTGCTTATGTTAGCACCACCAAAACACCTTGAGGGTAGACAGTCCCTCCCAAAAGAAGCACAGTACTAGTGATGGCAGATTTATTATGAGATAATGACATGATCAGAAAAATACAGAAATAACCTTTGCACAAAACCAGTCTACAGAGGAAGCAAAATAATTTACATAACTGTAGCAGCTAATAAAAGAGGAGAGGAACTGAAGCCTGGAACAAACTTGAAATTAAAAAAATTAAAGGGAATCCCCAAATTACAACTATACTTCAGGGTTTCCTATAGCCTGTTGTTCAAAAATACTGGCGAGGAAACATATTCATACAATGTGAAATAATTTGGTTTCACAACTTACCTGTTTGAATGGTTTTGTTAGATAAAGAAAGCAGTGGTATGTCTACTTTAAAACAGAAACATTAACTAGAATTCATAATATACTTCTAACTGGATATGATCTGTAATCCTGAGATTCTTTTAAATACAGATTTTAATATTGAAAAAGAAATTGATCTGGTAAAATTGGCAAGGATTGTGGGACCAAACATTGTAATCTGAATCCATGGTATCTTTCAATGTAAGAAGAAAGACAAGTGAGGATGACAGCACATAGAATCAATTAAGAGTAACTTTTCTACCTGAATTCACTGCAGGAGGCATGACGAACATCTTAGACGCTTTCGATAAATAAATACTGTTGTTGTTAAGTGCTGTCGAGTTGGTTCTGATCCATAGCAACCCTGTATAGGGTTTCCAAGGAGGAGCTGGTGGGTTTGAACTGCTGACCTTGTGGTTCAAACTGACCTTGCAATCCAGCACATTATATCCTGCCCATACCAGGACTCCTGAATAAATATTATGAGCCTCAAAATATTTAATATTTCCCAAATTTATTTGACCTTAAAAAGTGATTAAATAAAAAAGAAATTCCCATGAAAGTGCAGTGGCTCCATAAGATAAGCACAGGACTACAAACCACAAAGTCAGTGGTTTAAGCCCACCAGCCCCTCTGTGGGAGAATGATGAGGCTTTCTGCTCCCACAGATTTAACCCTGCACAGGGTCACTATGAGTCAGTGGCACTTAACAACAACAACAACAAATTTACTTGACCAGAAAACTGCTCTTTAACTTTCTAAAAGAGAAATAGCCTTTAGGGCAGGCAATAAACTTTGAGCAATGTTAGAATGAATATACTCGTCTGTCATGAATACTATAATCACTTGTTTAATCCATCTGTTTCTCTGACTAAATTTATGAATATTTAAGGACAGAACATGCATTTTTTTTTTCCTCTTACCATTTTCTAAATAGCAGATAACATGCTAAAAAACTTTACATAGTCTCATTATTTCTCTCAAATTTATATTATCGTAATCTTGTAAGGTGGAGTCCTGGTGTAGTGCGGTAGGATAAGCACTGGACTGCCAACCACATGTCAGTGGTTCAAACTCACCAGCCAATCCTTGGAAACCCTATACAGGGTCGCAGTGAATCCGAACTGATTTGATGGCATTTAACAACCATAACAACAAACTTGAAAGGTAAGTGGACTGTTTTATAGATCGGGCATTTTACGCTGAGAAAGGCAGGACAACTCTCTAAGGCTTCTTAGCCAACATATTGCTGAGCTAGGCAACAAACTCAGGTCATTTAACGTCATCCAATATGCAGCACAGCACCTAGTATATATTAGATACTTGATAGACATTTAACAAATTAATGCTTCTTTTGCCAATAACACTCAAACCCAATAACAGTCATAACCTATATTCAAGTCTTCTCTGAAGAATTTGTTCATCAATGACCAAGGTGACCACTAAAAGAGACAAAGTTAAATCAGAGTAACTACAAGGTTCTGCCTTAAATAAATACTCCATTACCCTTTGACAATATGCTCTTGTGAGCCCCAGAATTATTTAAAACTAATTTTAGAACTGAGTAATGCAGCTGCAGTTATTAAAAGAATAGTTTCAGTTTTTCTAAAACCAAACCAAATTAAGCCATGGACTTCTGTAATATGCAAGTTTCACTTTAATGAGCTAAGGTTTAGATTTAAGTTAGGCTACATGTGAAAATCACCTGTAAGATGGTTCTTTAAATGACTTACAAGCTTAATCAAATTTTTTTTCATGTGTGTTCATTCCAATGCCTCTAAGAACCTGGATAGGTTACTAATAATTAATCTGGGCCAAGTCTTCAGTATGTCATTTTTAGTCAACTTGAAAAGTTTTCATTCAGTTGCATCTAATAAGATGCCCCCAGTCACTCACAAATCATCATTCGTCTCACCAAAATATTTTACCTGAAATTTCTTTGCAAAGTAGTTACAGCAGATGGAAGCTTCTTTATTCTCTTTCTAGTCTGGAAACCCTTCCAATAAGCTTGAATCACACAAGCTGCTTTATGCAGTTTCTGAAATAAAATACCAGTAAGAATTTAGAGACATCCCAAGAAAGCATTAAAAAAAAAATTACCTCTTAAAACATCAGGCCTGCTCAAGTATTAATCTCTACAACTAGCAAGGCAAGCAGGAGCCAACGTTTATTTCATGGTCCCAGGACAGAGAGGGTTATCTAATATTTAAGAATATTAAACCTGATCCACCAAAGGAAATATGCTAGTCTCCAGTTGGCCATATACAAAACATATTCAAAATATAGCCTGGTTAGTTTCAAATTCTACTCAATCTCACTTTCATTCATGTTTCAAAGGTTTTATAGTTCAGTTCTTTTACTGCTTTAACCTCTTTAATTGACTTCTTGTACCTGGTTTCATTGATTCAAGGATTCAAAGGTCCTGGTGAATACCTTGTACATGCCAAAAAAAAAAAAAAAATGTATCTGGCATTGAAAGGTCAATATATAAAAATATACCCTTATTTCTAAAACTAAGGCTTCTCTGGATATTATGGAGCATAAGTAAATGGAAATGAGGGATAAAAGAAAAAATTCACGAGGAAATTACTGTTCTTTTAATACTTTACTAAGGATAAGGACTATCTAATGCAAAAACTGCCAGGCGCGGACCAAACATTTTTTCCCCTACCTCTCTGTAACAGAATCCTGACTTATGGCTATATAAATTCCTGTGTGAAATAAAGTTCACATTTCCCAGCGTCCTTTGTAACTAGTTATAGTCATATTCCTGAGCTGTGGATAATAAAAGGTAAGAAGTGTCAAATTTGAGAGAAGATGCCTTAAGAGGGAAAGTATGTAAGGTCTATCCTTTTGACACCATCCCTGTCCTACATCCTTCTGTTACCAGGCTGGAATGAAAACAGGATAGTTGGCGCTCTAGCAGCCATCTTGGTTAATGAGCTGATTTTGAGGACAGAACCTTCATGTTAGAAGGGCAGAAGAGAAAAACAGAAGTCTGGCTTCTGATGATATGAGAAGGCTTCAAAATGTTGTGGAAAAATGGAATTGAATGATAGTTTAATTCTTCTCTGAACTTTTTAAAGTCCCACTGAATACTGGAGTTTTGTAAAGCCTTAATTTTTTATCTGTTTTTAATTGAAGGGCGAAATTAACTTTTATCTTTTTTCAGCACTTTTTTTGGTATTTTTTATTTGCACCTGAATATAATTCCTAGTTGATATACTCTCCACAAAACTGAGGAGAACGTTACTGTCCTAGCTAAACCATGACTGTTGTTGTTAAGTGCAGTTGAGTTGATTTCGACTCATGATGACATTGTATAGGGTTTCCAAGGAGCAGCTGGTGGGTTTGAAATGCCGACCTTGTACTTTGCAGTCCAGTGATGATCCCACAGCACCATACCAACAGGAGTTCAAAACCATGATTACCAGTAGGAAAAATATCTAGATATATTTCCAAATTCCTAGAGTATCATACTTAACACTCAAGATAGTTATCATTCATCCTTATTGATAAAGTACTAGTTTTAGAAAATATTAGGTGTAGGTTTATTTTATAATATTTTATCACTTAAAATTATCTATTATAACAATATTTATCTTAATTTCCATAAGGAGTACATATCAGATCTCCTCGAAATTTAAAGTGACAGTTTCAACATAAAACTAAATGGCCACCACTCGTCTGTCTGTCATGATGTGGTGGCTTGAGATGCTGTGAGTCTGAGGGCTATGCCACTGGTATTTTAAATAACCAGCAAGGTCACCAATGGTGGACAGGTTTCAGATGAGCTTCCAGACAAAGACAGACTAGGAAGAAAGAGTGACAAATTCTTCCGAATAATTAGTCACTGAAAACCTTATGAATAGCAGAGAAACACTGTCAGATACAATGCCAAAAAAAGAGCCCCTCAGGTTGGAAGGCACTCAAAATGCAACTGGGGAAGAGATGCGTCTGCAAAGTAGAGTTGACCATGATGACTTGAATGCAGTTAAGCTCATTGGAGAAAAGCCCACAGAACCTTCATTTGCTGATGGGGCACAACTCAAAATGAAGAGAAACAGCTGTAAACATCCATTGAAAATTGGAACCTGGAATGTACGAAGTATGAATCTGGGAAAATTAGAAGTTGTCAAAAATGAAATAGAATGCAGAAACATCAATATCTTAGGCATTAGTGAGCTGAAAAGGACTGGTATTGGACATTTTGAATCTCACAACCACATGGTTTACTATGCCGGGAATGACAAATTGAAAAGGAATGGTGTCGCATCCATCGTCAAAAAGAACATATCCACATCAGTCATGAGGTACAATGCTGTATGTGATAGGATAATATCCATGCACCTACAGGGAAGCTCAGTTAATACCACTATTATTCAAATTTATGCACCAAGCACTAAAGACAGTGAGGATGAAACAGAAGAATTCTACCAACTTCTTAAATCTGAAATCGATCAAACATGCAATCAAGATGTATTGCTCATTACTGGTGATTCGAATGTGAAGGTTGGGAGCAAAGAAGAAGGATCAGTAGATGGAAAATATGGCCTTGGTGATAGAAATGATGCTGGAGAACGCATGATAGAATTCTGCAAAACCGATGATTTGTTTATTTCAAATACCTTCTTTAGACAGCATAATAGACGACTATACACATAAACCTCGCCAGATGGAACACAAAGAAATCAAATGGACTACATCTGTGGAAAGAGAAGATGGAAAAAGCTCCATATCATCAGTGAAAACAAGGCCAGGGGCAGACTGTGGAACAGACCATCAATTACTTGTATGCAAATTCAAACTGAAACTGAAGAAAATGAAAACAAGTCCACGAGCACCAAAATATGACCTTGAATTTATCACACCTGAATTTAGAGATCATCTGAAGAACAGATTTGATGAATTAAACACTAAAGACCGAAGACCAGAAGAGTTGTGGGATGACATCAAGAACATCATATGTGAAGAGAGCAAAAAGTCATTAAGAATACATGAAAGAACCTGGAGTGGCTAGAGGAACAGAAGATACTTCTTGAAAGAAAGACATACAGGAAAAATATAAAACAACATAGGCAGACCGACTGTTACTACAACAACAAGCAACATGCTTGCCCAGGAAACATCAAGGCAAGTGGTCGGGTCCCCTCAGTGGAAACCCCCTTCCAAGACTAAGACTCAATGGGAATATATGCTGTGATTGGTGACCACGCTCAACACCGATAAGGGGAAGTGAGGGAAAAACAGCAATGAAGCTGTGAGCTAAACCCTACAACGTTCAATGGACTTCTGTGAACCTGGGTGAAGACCTGGTTGGCCAGCAGTGTGGCAAGACCTGGGGACTCTTGGGCCCAAAGTCAGTGACATAGCCACAGAGGACTAGAGTGGAGAGTGAAGCGTCCAGCTGATAAGAGAGGGCATATGCATAAGAACACCCACACTTGCAGATAATACCCATTTATCCTGGCTTCAGTGACTGCATGATCAGAGCTCAACCTGCGATACGCAGATGATACAACCTTGCTTGCTGAAAGTGAAGAGGACTTAAAACATTTACTGATGAAGATCAAAGAGCACAGCCTTTGGTATGGATTGCATCTTAATGTCAAGAAAACAAAAATCCTCACCACTGGACCAATAAACAACATTCTTATCAATGGAGAAAAGATTGAAGTTGTCAAGGACTTCATTCTTCTTGGATCAACTATCAACACTCATGGAAGCAGCAGTCAAGAGACCAGACAACGTATTGCATTAGGCAAATCTGCTATACAGGAACTTTTTAAAGTGTTGAAGAGCAGAGATGTCAGCTTGAGGACTAAGGTGCGCCTGACCCAAGCCATGGTATTTTCAATAACCTCATATGGATGCGAAGGCTGGACAATGAATAAGGAAGATCATAGAAGAATTGATGCAGGCAGTCTCCATCCAAGTACTAACCAGGCCTGACCCTGATTAGCTTCTGAGATCAGACAACATTGGGGGCATTAATGAATGGGTTCGTATTTATCATGTAAAGAACATTTCATGATCTATCTTGAAGTACTGTGAAGTACATTTGAAGATCTATCTTGAAACGCTGTCTGTGATAGCCTAAAAGGATAACCTTTATTATCACTATTATTCAAATTTATGCATCAAGCAATAAAGCCAATGAAGAAACTGAAGAATTCTACCAACTACTTCAATCTGAAATTGATCAAACATGCAATCAAGATACACTGATAACTGAAATGTCAAAGTAGAAACAAAGAGTATGGCCTTGGTGAAAGAAACAATGCTGGAGACTGCACGATAGACTTTTGCAAAACCAATGACTTCTTCATTGCAAATATGCAACATTTGTTGTTGTTAAGTACCATGGAGTTGGTTCCAACTCATAGTGACCCTGCACAAGGTTTCCGAGGCTATAAATCTTTATGGGAGCGGAAAGCCTCATCTTTCTCCTGTGGAACAGCTGGTAGTTTTGAACTGCCGACCTTAAGGTTAGCAGCCCGACTCGTAACCACTAAGCTACCAGAGCTCTTTAATATGCAACATACATAGTGACTATATGTATTGGTTGGTTGGGTGGTTATGTGTCGTGGAGTCAGTTCTGACTTATACTGACCCTGTACAGGGTTTCTGAGGCAGTAAATCTTTACAGGAGTAGAAAGCCTCATCTTTCTCCCTTGAAAAAGCTGGTAGTTTTGAACTTCTGACCTTGCAGTTCTCGCAGCCTGATTTGTAACTACTACACCACCATATGGAATACACAGATATCTAACTGACTATATCTGTGGGAAGAGATGATGAAGATGGTCAATAACTTCAGTCAGCATAGAGCTGATGCAGAATAGACTGTCAATATGCAAATTCAGGTTGAAGCTGAAAATATTAAAACAAGTCCACAAGAGTTAAAATGTGACCTTGAGTATATCTCATCCAAATTTAGAGAACATCTCATGAACAGATTTGATGCATTACATACTAATGACTGATGACAAGAGGAGAAGTGCAATGACATCAAGAGCATCATATATGAAGAACATAAAAGGTCATTAAAAATACAGGGGAAAAAAAGGACAAGAAAAAAAGAACAGACCAAAATGGATGTCAAAGACTTCATTTTGAATGGATGCATAATCAATGTTCATGGAAGCAGCAATCAAGTAATCAAATGACGTATTGTATTAGGCAAATATGCTGCTAAAGACTTCTTTAAAGGTGTCACTTTGAGAACTAGGGTACATCTCAAGCCATGGTATTTTCAATTGCCTCACATGAATATGAAAATTGGACAATGAATAAGACCATAGAATCATCAATGCAAAAGAATATTGAAAGTATTTTCAATTGCCTCACATGAATATGAAAATTGGACAATGAATAAGACCATAGAATCATCAATGCAAAAGAATATTGAAAGTACCACGTATTGCCAGAAAAACAAAAAAAACTGCATTTGAAGTATGGCCAGAATGCTCCTTAGAAGCCAAGATGGGAAGACTTTGTCTCTCTTACTTTGGTCAATACCATAGGGAGTAGTCCCTGTAAGACTTGATAAAATGAAGGGTCAATGAAAACGAGGAAGACCCCCAACAAGATGGATTAACACAGTGGCAGTAACAATGGGCTGAAACATAACAATTTTGAGGATGCTGCAGGATCAAGAAGTGGTTCATTCTGTTATGCATAGGGTTGCTATGAGTTGGCACTTAAAAAAACAAGTTGGTGGTTTATAGATGGTTTATAATAACATAAAAACTATGATGAATTTTATATTGAAAGTCAATATATGAAGATACCAAGCAAATGAAAAAAATGTATGTATGAAATTCTACTAAAATCATGTCAGGCTAAAATCTTGTCTTCATGCCTTTTGAAGGAAACTGAATTCTTATCTGTATATTTGTGAAGTTTGGTTCAAAGATTTTAGTACTTTAATTTAAATCATGTGGGTAGCACTGAGCTAAACCTGTTAACACAAATCATCTAGATGCTTGTATAATGATTTAGACACTGTCATACTGTAAATAATAAGTGGGCAATATTAACAAAACAAAAGATGGTGGAAAAGAAACCCCAGAAAACATTAAATTTACAGAAGGCTGGTCAGGCAGTCCCAGGATCTTTTAAAAACAGGGCCCACTGTCAATCAAGTATTTAGAAGCCGACTCCAAGGCACATAACAACAACAACATAAATATATGGAGTCGGTTTTGACACATAGCAACTCTGTACAGAGTCCCGAGGCTGTAAATCTTTACGGGAGCAGAAAGCCTCATCTTTCTTCCTTGGAACAGCTGGTAGTTTCGAACTAGCTGACCTTGAGTTTAGCAGCCTGATTCATAACCACTATACTACCAGAGCTCCTGTATAAATATATAAACATTTATTGTTGTTGTTGTTAAGTACCATCGAGTTATTTCCGACCCATAGCGACCCTGTATAGGGTTTCCAAAAAGCAGCTGTATAAATAGCCTGAAATTATGTTTGTGGGCAGGCAGGATGAATGATAGAGAAATTTTAAAGGTATATTAATTTTCAGAGGAAGCATTTTGCTTAAAGCGTTAAGAGAAAGAAAGTGAGGAGCTTTTAAGGAATGTTGTTGTTGTTAAGAGCCATCGAGCTGGTTCCGACCAGTTCAAACTGACTTTGCAGTCTAGCACTTTAACCTGCAGAGCCACACCAGGACTCCACGGAGACTTATTTAGTCAATTAGCAAATATCACACAAATTATTTTTAGAATTTAATACCTGCTCTTCAACCTCCTGATAGGACTTTGGGCTTAAAACGCCAAGAAGCTGTCTGAGTTCATGACTAAATTCTGACCCAATTTCCTGTTTATTTAGTAGACTTCTGAGTCCTGAAATAGAACAACAAGAGAAAATAATTAATAATAAATATATTATTATCTAATCAGTATAATTCAAGGTTAAAAAGTCAGATTTTGAAACAAATTAACATAATAACAAGATTAGTAACATTAGTTTTCTTTTTTCGTTTTTTCTTATATTGTTTTTAAGTCCTTTGAGACATGCTAGTAACCTCTCAGACCTTCCCCATACCTCTCTTCCTTATGGAGCGCCTAACTTGTATCTTTTTGCGATAGTAAATGTGCAGTTCTAATACTTTCTGTAGAGTCCTGGTGTGAATCTATAGGCTAATGCATCAGACTGCAAAGTTGTTTGAACTGCAAGGTCGGTGGTTCAAGCTCACCAGCTGCTCCTTGAAAACCCTATACAGGGTCGCTATGGGTCAGAATTGACTCTACGGCACTTAACAACAACAAGTACTTTCTGTGACTTCTGTGAGTCTTTACAGTAAATAAAGAAAACTAAAAGAGGGTAAAAGGGTGGGAGCTCCTGGGAGGTACCTAAACTTGCAGGTGGTATTCCAAAGGGGCAGTGGAAAAACCTCAAATTTGTGGCCAGTAGGTCAGAAGGTGTTGTATGAATTGTAAAGCATCTGCCTTTTTGGCATTCTGAAGGACAGTGGCAGTAAAGCACCTAGCTCTGGGTGGACAGACATAGACACAGAGTAAAAGAGAGAAGGAAAAAGAATGACAGAGACAGAGAGAGATATACACAGAGAAACAGAAGCAGAAAGAGGCAGGAGAGACAGAGAAAGAGAGATTGTGTGAGCAGCTGGTGTCAAAGATGATTGAGAAGTGAGAAAGTAGGGATTTGATTCATTATTACATTTTGGGGATTGGATTTATGCTGGTTCTTATCCATGAACCCAAGCTCTCAGCAGTGTTAATAATTTTTAAGTATCCTAAAGAACCAGTGTAAGTTCTGCTACTGATTTATAAGTCAAAGTTAGCACAGAATTTTGTTTGGCAAATGAAAAAAAAAAAAAAAGGAAAAACATTATCTGTGTGATATGGATTAATTCATTTAAATTTTTCCATGTCTTATTTCAACACCTATAAAATAAGGTTAGAAGTGCTGATCTCACAAGTTTGTTATGAAGATAAAATATTTAAGTGCATGTGAAGTATGTAGCGCAGTTCCTGACACTTAGTAAGGGCTCAGTTCGATGGAAGCTATTACATGAGTATTTCACTGAACACTTTATTCCGTCAAATTTCTGACGTTTTACTCACGTGTGTTTATTTTAGAGGTGACCAAGATTGTATGTTTATATTTTGAAGGAGGCAGTGAAGACACTGAAGAGTAACTGATATTAGATCAAAAGGGCTATCAACTTCCTAACACAAGCCTATTTTCTTCACTAGTTAGTCCTGACAAGGTCACAGACCATTTGGTCATTATTCTACATCACGTATGATCACAATGAGTCAGAACTGACTCGAAGGCAATTAGCAACAGCAACAACATGGTAGATTCAACACACAATCATTTTGTCAGAGAAGGAATAATTAATCCTTATAACCTCATCCATAAAATAATATATGCCATCTGCTGAAACAGAAAGATAGCTTGATTACATAAATTCTTTTTCCTGAGCTGGTATCTGTTGTTAGAGGGTTTTAGCTGCACACTTCAATTATTTACTTTTTTCAAAACAAAGGATTTTTGGTTTTCATAAGCCATCCCAAAACACTTTGTTTTAGAGAATCTTAAGAAAAGAAAGAATATACATACTACCTCTGTAGCAGGAACTTCGTCTCAATAAAATCAAAATTTCATGATGTGATTCAGCCATCAACAACAGAAGTTTTATAGCAGTATTTCTTAGGACTGGACTGGGAGTTGACAAAAGCTTGAAAACAACTTCATCTAAAATTGAATGCAGTTTTTTTGCTTCTATTCTGAGTAAATGACCACTAGTAGGATAAATTAAAAATAAAGAAGATACCATTACTCACTGATGCATAGATATCACAACAAATTAAACAGTAAAGATTCAGCAGCTTGATGCCTTACTGTAGCCTCATTCATAAAGATAACAAATTCTTTAAACATACAGCTTGGTTCCAAGAATATATAAAATTAAATCCGTATTTATTGAATCTCTACTATGAGTAAAGCACTACGCCACATACAATAGGGGATCTAAGTAATCAAAGGTTCTTTGCTCAGAGAAACCTACAATCTTGCTGGAAAGGTAAATGTGCAAAAAATTAAGTAACAGGTGGATAAAATACTTAACAGCAGCAATAAGAGAAAAATCACAAGACAATATGATTAAATTACTTATTGATGTATGAAGACAAAAATGCTATAAAAATTCAATTACTATGTACTTAATATAGAAAGAACATTTTTCCTTTTGTATTTCCTTCATTACATTAACAACCTCAGTTTACATTATTAATGCCATGAAACTTATCCAAAACTTAGAAATAGTCAAAAGAAATGCTGGTGTCCTTTTACTCACTTCCATGAGGAACATCTGAATTTCTAGGGGTGTATCTTTGGTGGCACTTTTAGATAGGCGTAGGGCTGCTAGCCACAAGGTTGGTGGTTTAAAACCATCATAGGAGAAACATGAGGTGATCTATTCCCATAAAGATTTATAGTCTCAGAAACCCTTTATAAGGTCGCTATGAGTTGACAGCAGTGGGTTTGATTTGGTGTCTTCAGTTATACCTTTGTTTAAGGCACCCAGGTGATGAAATAGTTAAATGCTTGGCTGCTGACCAAAGGCTGGTGGTTCAAACCCATCAGCAGTACCACAGGAGAAAAGACCTGTCCATCTGTTCTTTTAAAGATTACAGCCTAGGAAACTTCAGGGGGCAGTTTTACATTGTCCTATAATGTTACTATGAGTCACAAAAACAACTATTCACTACTGATTAAAAGATTTTACAATTCTGTAAAAGTAGAGGTTAGCTTATAGAATAGTGATAATGCTATAATTCTTACCTGAGAGCAATATAAACTATTTCTGTTCTGTAGAAAAGGTAATTTCAAAGGTTATCATGTATTGCTTTGAAGACATTAATTATTTTGTGTTCATAGCAAAGTCAATTTGTATTCTTTTGACAGACCAACTCTATAAATTCATCTCCTTGAATTCTCTTTTAAACCTGCATTAACATCTTACAGGTTACTTCAGTTAATGAGTTTAATAAAAAAAAATTTTATATGAATTAGTGGTATACTTGCATAGGAGTCATATTTTTGACTTTATATTCTAGCAGTGGCTAAAATTACTTCATTAAGAGAAAATGTCTGTCTACTTAGTTTATTATACTAAGTAAGAAAACTTCAGACTTGAAAGAAACTTTAAAGGTAATCTAAAGCACGAGTATGCGGGAACCTTTGTGATACCCATTTCTGTACTACTTTAGCTCTTATAGTATTCCTTCTTGCTAGGATTAGGATGCTGACCCCTTTGCCTTGTACCATTCAATGCCATCACACATTCAAATCTCAGGTCAAATAACATGCATATTTCATAGTCTTCCATAGATATTCCTATCCCAATCTGATCACGTCTTATTCCATATTTTACAAAGAATTTATATGCTAAATTGTAATACACTAAATCAAATAATTTTAAATGCTCTATAATTTCCTAATCTTAAAACATCCTCTCTTGAATCAGTTCCAACCCACAACTCTGTATAGGGTTTCTGGGGAGCAGCTGGTGAGTTTGAACTGCCAACCTTGTGGTTCAAATCAACATTGCAGTCCAGCACATTAACCCACAGTGCCACACCAGGACTTATCCACTTCCCTATCTCACATTAATTTCCCAAACCATTGTATCTAGCTTTTTCCCTCACTACTCCACTAAAATTGCCCTAGCAATTGCACTAGCCTCCAAAATGTTAAATCATATGTACATCACTAATTTTCTTTGACCTCTCAGTTTATACCTGATACTCTACAAATTTAGTTTTTGAAAAATAAGACAACTGGTCCTCCTCTCCACATCCTGTCCACAGATCTCTGAACAGTCTTTGTGTCTCCTTCAGTGGTTCTCCATCCTATCTATGTCCTTTAAAGGTTGTTCCCTGTACTTTTACTTTCTACTTCCTTTCTCATTCTGCACACATTTTTCATTGAATTCATTCATTGTCTTTTTAACTACCATACATAGACTCATAATTCATAATCTGTAACTCTCATCCAAACCTCTACCAGACATTTCCAAGTCATATTGCATTTTCTGTGGGACATATTTATCTGGCCAACATTGAATTCATCATGTCTCACAAAACTAACTCCTTATATATCCTTTGTTTTGGTTATACCAGTCCATATAATCATCCAGATTTAGAAAAGTTAGGCATCATACCTGATTGCCAGTTTTATCTTATCCCATTACCAAAGCATCTAACAAGTTTTGGTTATTTTTTACTTTGAAGTTTTTTATACTTGATATATAGTAAATTGCACATATTTTAAAGTATATAATTTGGTAAGTTTTTATCTGTTTTACTGCCACTATCAAGTAATGGATATATCCATCACCTCTCCAAATTTCCTTGTCTCTTTGTAGTCTTTCCCTCCCAGCCTGATATGCTACACCTCCAGGCAGCCATTGATCTGCCTTTATTTAAAAAATAGTAATTTTTTATTGTGAGTTGAGTCAAGAGTTACAGAGAAGATCATCAGTTTTACAATCGATAAATCATACACTTTGTTTCATCTCAATGACTGCAATCCCATCCACGTAACAAAATATTTTCCACTCTTTCCTTGTGTCTTCCTAGTGTGGTGCTGTATGGAAGCAATGGACAGCTAAATGCAAAGCCAGTCATTCAAACCTACAAGCTTCTACTTGGAAACCATATATATAGTGTTACATGAGTTGGAACCAACTTGATGGCACTGAACAACAACCACCTTTTAACCGTAAATTACTCTCCCTTCCCTCCTACCCTTGATAACCATCATAGAATGTTTCTTTTCTTGAGTTTTTCACAATAGTGGTCCTATACAATATTTGTCCTTTAGTGATTAATCACACTTAGCATAATGTCCTCCGGGTTCATGCATGTTATGAGGTGTTTCATAGACTCATCGTTATTCTTCAACATTGTGTAGTATTCCATGTGTGTACCAAAGTTTATTCATTTTTCCATTGGTGGGCATTTCAGTTATCTCCATCATTATTCTATTGTGAATAGTGGTGACATAAACATGCATCTGCATATATCTACTCGTGTCATGGCTCTTACTTCTTACAGATATATAACAGATAGAGGGATTGCTGGGACAAACGGTATTTCTATTTCAACTTTTTGAGGAAGCACCATTCTGTGTTTTACAGTGGTTGTATCATTTTACAGTCCCACCAGCAATTTAGGAGGGTCCCAGGCTCTTCACACCCTTGTCAGCATTTGTTGCTTTTGGTTTTTTGAACGTTGCTACTAATGCTAGTGTTAGATGGTATCTCAATTGTGTTTTGATTTAAATCTAATAGCTAATGATTGCAAATATAACTTTGTATGTTTCTTGGTCACCTGAATGTCTTCTTGGTGAAGTGTCTGTTCATGACTGCTTTCATTTTTTAATTTGGTAGTCTTTTTCTTTGTAGAGGCATTGTGGTTTTCTATAAATTTTAGATTAGTCCCTTGTCATTGCAAAAAATGTCTCCTATTTTGTGTGCTTTCTTTTTACTCTTTTGTCGAAATCTTTTGATGCACATAAGTGTCTAATTTTAGGGAAGTCCCAGCCATCTATTTTTCTTTCAACTCTTAAAGTGTAGTTTTAGTTATGTTTAACAGTGTTTTTATGCCATGTATTTATTTGTTTTGTCACTACAAATCAGTTTGCATTTTCTAGAATTTTATATAAATGGAATTATACAGTATGTACTCTTTTTTATCTTTTGTTCACTCAATACACTTTTTTGACATTCATCTTTCTTGTCCTGTGTATGAATAGTTCATGCCTCTTTATTGCTGAGTAGTATTCTATTGTATCGATATACCACAGCCTGCTTATCTAGTCACCTGTCAGTGGGCATATGAGTTGTTTCCAGTCTTTGGCTATTACAAGTAAAGCTATGAACATTTGTGTACAAGTCTTTGTATAGACATATGCCTTCATTTCTCTTGGGAAAAATATAGCAGTGGAATGGATGGAAAATATGGTAGCTGTATGTTTAGCTTTTTAAAACACTGCCACATTGTTTTCCATTGTAATTGTATAATTTTTTTTTTTCAACTTGCAGAATATATCTAGTGCTTCTACATCCTCTTCAATACTTGGGCCAGTTTAACAGGTTTGTAATGGCATCACTCTACTGTTGTTGACTATCTCTTCATGTATTATTTGCCATCCATATACTACCAGCTGTTCCGTGGGAGAAAGATGAGGCATTCTGCTCCAGTAAAGATTTACAACCTCAGAAACCCTGTACAGGGTTGCTATGAGTTGGAACCGACTCCATGGCACATAACAACAACAACATATATCTTTTATCATGAAGTCTGTTTAACTCTTTTGCCCATTTTTCAAATTAGGCTGTTTCTCTCTTTACTGAATTTTAACAGTTCTTTATATATTTTAGATGTTGTTGCTGTGGTTAAGTGTTGTCAAGTTGGTTCTGATTCATACAAACCTGTAGAGAGTTTTCTGAGGAGCAGCTGGTGGGTTTGAACTGCTGACCCTATGGTTAGCAGTCCAGTGCTTATCCTATAGCATCACTCCAAGAGTCCAAGTACTTAATAAGATATATGCTTTGCAAATACTTTGTTTTTCCTATTCTGTGGTTTTGATTTCATTTTTTAACAGTGTTTTGGAAAGACAGAAGTTTTTAATTTTGATGCAGTCCAAATTAATCAGTTTTTTTCTTATACAGATCATACTTTATGTTGTAAAGAGCTCTGGTAGTATAATAGTTATGAGTTGGGCTGCTAACTTCAAGGTCAGCAGTTCTAAACTACCAGCTGTTCCGCAGGAGAAAGATGAAGCTTTCTGCTCCTGTAAAGATTTACTGCCTCAGGAACCCTATGCAGGGTTGCTATGAATCAGAACAAACTCCATGGCATACCACCACCACCACCTTATGTTGTATCTAAGAATCTAAAAGAGAGTTCATTGAACCCAAAGCCACAAAAATTTCCTACTATTTTTTAGCTAATAAATTTCAATTTTTAGAACAGTTTGGGTTTACAGGGAAACTGAGCACAAAATTCCCCTATATTGACTGTTCTGCTTCACACCTGCTTCCCCAGTTATTAACATCTTGTATTGTTGTTGTTAGGTGCCATCAAGTCGGTACTGACTTAGAGTGACCTTATGCACAGCAGAACAAAACACAGCCCGATCCTAGGTCAACCTCACTATTGTTGCCACGCTTGAACCCACTGATGCTGCCACTGTCAATCCATCTCGCTGGGGATCTTCCTATTTTTCTTTGACCCTCCACGTCACCAAATCTGATATCCTTCTCCAGCGACTGGTCCCTCCTGACAATATGTCCAAAGTACAAGAGACTAACTTTGGCCATCCTGGCCTCCAAGTAGCACTCTGGCTGCACTTCTTCCAAAACAGATCTGTTGGTTCTTTTGGCAGCCTGTGGCCCTTTCAATATTCTCCTCCAACACCATAACTCAAACGCATCAATCCTTCTATGGTCTTCCTTATTCACTGTCCAGCTTTCGCATGCATATGAGGTTACTGTAAATATCATGGCTTGGGTCAGGCGTACCTTAGTCCTCAAACTGACATCTGTGCTCTTTAACTCTTTAAAAAGGTCTTGTGCAGATTTGCCTAATGCAATACGTCGTTTCATTTCTTCACTGCTGTTTCCATGAGTATTGATAGTTGATCCAAGACGAATGAAGTCCTAAAGTGGTACATTTGTACTGCTAAGTCAATATTGATACATTATTATAAACGAAAGTCTACAGGTTACATTAGGGGCCATTCTTTCTATGTACAATTTTATGGGTTTGGATAATTGTAAAATGGCACATATTTACCGTTACAGTGTCATATAGAGTAGTTTCATTACTTTTATGGTACTTTGTCCTTTACCTATTCAACTTGCAACATTTCCTTCCTTCATCCACCCTTAATATCCTTGTACTTCACTGATCAATTTACTGTCTTGATAGTTTTGTCTTTTCCAGTATGTCATATAGTTGGAATTATACAGAAGACAGTGTTTCATACAGGGTTCTTTCAGTTAGCTTTATGCATTTAAGGTCTCTTTTGATGGCTTGTTAGTTAATTTCATTTTATGTCAAGTAATATTCCATTGTATGGATGTGCCACAGTTTGTTTATTCATCATTCACTGAAGAGCATTTTGGATGTTTCCAAATGTTAGCAATTTTGAGTAAAGGTACTATTAAGATTTATGTGCATGTTTTTGCGTGGACCTTAGTTTTCAACTAATTTGAATAAATACCAAAAACCTGAATGCTGGATGACAGGGTAAGATTGATTACAAGAGTAAATAAAAAAGGAGAGATGGAAAAAGATGGCGGATCAGGTGTAAGTGCAGTGATGAGCTCTGCCGGGAACAACACAGAACACAGGACCAAGAAGGCTCAGGGGATGGGCCCAGTACTCTGAACCACATATAAAGGAATATTTAGAAGGTTGGAAGACTTATAGCTGGGGAGTTTGTGGCAGAAGCAAGAAATCATTGCTTCCTGGTTCGGGATGCTCAGCTGCTCCAGGAGCCGCCATTTTGTGTGGGGCCAAGTGGGGAAAGGATCAGAGCAGCCACAGATGCCTGACAGAGCTGCAGAGATAGAAGTGTGGACATTCTTTTCTTTTGGTATCTGTTCATTGGTCCCTTGCTGTCTGCATACCTCCATTCTGGTAACTATAGGGGTGCCTGAGCTAGTGGATACTCCAGCCCCACCATCGGAGGGAGGGTTCTACTACTCATGCACACAGATCTCCTCAAAATTTAAAGAGACAGTATCCACTTAAAACCAAACGGCCGACAGATACTCAGACCAAGAGCAGACCTTGAACTTTTCTTGTTCGCTTTTTGTTCTGTTTGTTAACATGAGAAAGAGACCTCATATTCAGCTACAGATTTTTTTTTTTTATTTTTTTAAAAAATAAATTTTTTTCCTTTTTTTTTCTTCCTTCTTTTTCTTCTCTTTTTTCTGTGAATAGAGACTGCATTATCAGTCTTGTTTTTGTTATTGCTGTTTTTTAGTCTTTTTTTTTTTTCTTTGCTGGTATTGTTTTGCTGTTATATGCTCCCCCTTCTGCCTTTGGAGGACTCTTTGTCTCCGTATATTACACAAGAAGAGTCAGCAACTACTACCATACAGCCAACTTACAACCCTACACCCTATAAAACACCAAAACCTACTCCCTATATTACACAAGAAGAGTCAGCAACTGCTACCATACAGCCAACCTACAATCCTACACCCTATAAAACACCAAAACCCAGGCAAGAACCAATAACAACTGCCATATAGCAGGGAAACAGAAACATTTGTGAAAGTTACTCTGAGTTAAACAACAAGAAGAGTGAAAAGGGAAGCACACATCCTGATCACATCTTCCTGGAAGCAATCAGAAAGCATTAAAAATACCAAAATACATACACAATTAAGTATTAAGGCCACAGATAAACACTCAACATGTCCAAGAAGCAAAAGCAGATGACCATATCAGCACATGTTCAGAAACAAGATAAAATGTCTGAGACAAATGACCTAGAAGTAGACCTGGACTCCA
>NW_006408648.1:80691-88576 GCF_000296735.1 Chrysochloris asiatica
AATAAACACACACATGCAAAAAGAAGAAAGAACCAAAATTAACACATTAACACAGCATCTACAACAATTAGAAACAGACCAACAGAGGGAACCCACAGCCACCAAAATAAAAGAAATAATAAAGATTAGAGCAGAAATAAATGAGATAGAAAACAGAAAAACTATAGAGTAAATACAAAAAAGTATTCCTACGAAATTAGAAATATTTTAACAAACATATCAAAAAAGAAGCTATTGTTTCTCAATGTATCTTCCATCTAGTTCTATACATTTGGTGGTGTTTCCATCTCTCTAACCCTTCTTTGTGTGGTGTTGTATGATAAACAATGGGCTTCAAGGTTGGTTATGAATCACAAGGTTGGTGGTTCAAACTCACCAGCCATTCCTTGGAAACTATAGGGTCACTATGAGTCAGAATCAATTCAAAGGTACTTAACTACAACAACCCTTTCTCCAAGAATTCTGTGCTTTTTGATTTATATGTCAAAACAGCAGTTTTGGCATCTCTGAGGGACTCAAATCCAGCTCTTTTGAAATGTGCTTTCAGTTTTGAGAACAGAAAGAAGTTTGAAGTGGGCAAGATTAGGGCTGGAATTTGGAAAGTAAAGCTTCCCAGTGAAAATATTGTAAGGCAGTCCTGGCTACTTTCTTTGAAGAATAAGCAGGTGCACTGTTGTGATGCAAAAAATCTTCCTTGGGACAACTTTTCTGGTCCTTTTCTCACCAGTTCAGTTTTCTATTTTCTTAAATTTTTTTCACAATAAGCCCCATGATCATCCTGTGTCTTTCAAGACACAGATCACGTCTTTGAAATCCCAAAAGAGTCATAATCTGACACGACTGATCTCTCTGCCTTGAATTTAACTGGCCCAGCAGATCTACTTTTTTGATTGGACTATTTTTTGAAGGCACCTTAACAAGACTAATAATAAACAAACTTGTTTGCAGTCATCCTCTGATTGCAGAGACATGTTGAAACATGTTTTGCTTGGTATAAACCATTTATGTATGAACTAGAACCCCTGAAGCGTATGTTCTGACTTATGCTAGGTTGTTGTTTTCTAAGTGAGTATCCGAGAGTTGACAATATACATTTACAATTAATCCAAATCCACTTCCAAATACTTTTATCACTTCATAGTAGCACAGATACCTTACAAACGTATTCCCAATTCTACCCTCCTGTCCATTACTGCATTGCTCTCATTCATTTCACTTATCCATAAACTATAATTACCAACATATTTTTCCTATTATTTTGTTAGATTAATAGAAAACTGAAAAGATTTTACTTTATCTTTATTTATTCCTTTCCTAATTCTCTTCCTTTCTTTATATAGACCCAATTTTCCAATCTATATACTTTTCCTGCTCCCTGAAGAACTATTAATGTTCATTGCAAGTAGTTGTTGTTGTTGTTGTTGTTAGGTGCCACAGAGTTGGTACCGACCCATAGCAACCTTATGTACAGCAGAATGAAACACTGGGCCAACCTCACTACTGTTGCCACTCTTGAGTCCATCGATGCTGCCACTTGGCCAATCCATCTCCTTGGGGGTCTTCTTTTTTTCTTACCCTCCACCTTACCAAACATGACATCCTTCTCTAGTGACTGGTCCCTCCTGATAACATGTCTAAAGTATGAGATCAGATGAAGTTTGGCCATCTTAGCCTCCAAGGAGCCCTCTGGTTGCACTTCTTCCAAAATGGATCTATTGATTCCTTGGCAGCCCACGGCACTTTCAATATCATAACTCAACAGCATCAATTCTTCCACGGTCTTCCTTATTCATTGTCCAGCTTTTGCATGCATATGAGGTTATTGAAAATACCATGGCTTGGGTCAGGCGCATCTTAGTCCTCAAGCTGACATCTTTGCTCTTCAACACTGTAAAAAGGTCATGAGCAGCAGATTGGCCTAATGCAATACATCGTTTCATTTCTTGACTGCTGCTTCCGTGAGTGTTGACAGTTGATCCAAGAAGAATGAAGTCCTTGACAACTTCAATCTTTTCTCCGTTGATAAGAATGTTGTTTATTGGTCCAGTGGTGAGGATTTTTGTTTTCTTTAAATTGAGATGCAATCCATGCCAAAGGCTGTGCTCTTTGATCTTCATCAGTAAATGTTTTTTAAGTCCTCTTCACTTTCAGCAAGCAAGATTGTATCATCTGCATATTGCAGGTGGTTAATGAGTCCTCCTCCAATCTGGATGCCATGTTTTTCTTCATATAACCCAGCTTCTCAGATTATTTGCTCAGCATACATGTTAAATAAGTATGGTGAAAGAATACAACCTTGTCACATGCCTTTTTAAATTTTAAAATATTAGTGTTCCCATGTTCTGTTCGAACAACTGCCTCTTGGTCCAGGTACAGATTCCTCATGAGAACAATTAAATGTTCTGGAATACTCATACTTCTCAATGTTGTCCATAGCTTGTCATAAGCCACACAATCAAAAGTCTTTGTGTAGTCAATAAAACACAGGTAAACATCTTTCTGATATTCTCTGCTTTCAGCCAAGATCCATCAGACATCAGCAATGATATCTCTCATTCCACGGCCTCTTGTGAATCTGGCTTGCACCTCTGGAAGTTCTCTGTCAATGTATGATTGTAGCTGTTTCTGTATTACCTTTAGCAAAACTTTACTCTCATGGGATATCAAAGACATTGTCCGATGATTTCTACATTCCGTTGGGTCAACTCTCTTTGGAATGGGCACAAATATGGATCTCTTCCAATCAGTTGGCCAGATAGCTGTCTTCCAAATTTCTTGACAGAGATGAGTGAGTGCCTCTTGTGTCGCCTCACTTTCTTGAAAGATTTCAATTTTTATTCTATCAATTCCTGGTGCCTTGTTCTTTGCCAATTCCTTCAATGCACCTTGGACTTCCTCCTGCAATATCATTGGCTCTTGATCAAATGCTACCTCTTGAAACAGTTGAACATTAACCATTTCCTTTTGGTACAGTGACTCTGTATATTCCTTCCATCGTCTCTTTTTTCTTTTTAAAATTTTTTACATTTATTATTTTACTGTTTTATTGTGAATAGTGTGATAGTTTACATGTGAGAACATTAGTTTTACATTCATCCTATCATATATCATTTCATTGCCATGGTTACAATCCCCTCCATGCATCATCAACCAACCAAAGGGTACATCACATCCTACAAGTCTGCCTGCCCACCCCCACCAGTTGTCAGCACACAGGCCCTTTCCCTCTCTGTGTCTAGAGTCCCCAGCTACTCTATCTCTCCATGTCATTGTCTCTGCCTCCATCTCAGGGATCACTGCTTGTCTGGGAAGGGTCCTGCTCTCCGTTCTTCTCCCTTGATGGTCCCAGGGACCTCTGTTCCTAGACTGCAAAGTTAATCACTCCCCTCCTAGCCACAAAATGTCTACCTTTACATTTATAACTTTCATAATCAGTCCTAATAACAATTATTCACTATTGTATCACAAGAGACCTTTACGTATTTCATCAGTCCCGCCTAGACAGATTGGATACTAATCAGTGGAGATTCTACCTTCCTCCATGCCCTCTGGAGCTAAGTTCCCACTTGAAAGCTTGTAAGCCAGTCACTTCTTGCCTTTGTATCTCCCCCATTTTGGATAGCCAATGTCCAAATTGAACATCCCTGTCTACTCTGTGTATGGAGGGGGTGGGAATGATTCTTGCTGTAAACAATTGTTCCCTCTTTTTGAGCTACTGCATCCACAGGTGTAGATCAAGTTCATAAAATTGTATCAGATTACTCTTTTTTTCCTCTTCATTCTTCTTCTACTTGCACTCTGATCATCCAGTCATTGAAGGTAGGTCAAGTGGTATTATCTGCAAGTGTGAGTGTTCTCGTGCACATGCCTTCCATCTTCTCTTGATGCTTTCTGCATCATTCCATAATTTGCCCAGTGAATCTTTCAATAACAAAAATCGAGGCTTGAATTTTTTCTTCAGTTCCCCCAGCTTGAGAAATGCTGAGCATGTTCTTCCTTTTTGGTTTTCTGATTCCAGATCTTTGAACATTTTGTTTACAAGGAGTTCTAGTGATAACATATTACCTCAAATTTTATTTGTCTGAGAAAGTCTTTATTACTCTTTCACTTTTGAAGAATAATTTTATTGAGTACAGAATGCTGTTTTTTTGTTGTTGTTGATGGTGTGCTGTGGAGTCGGTTCTAACTCATAGCAACCCTGAATAGGGTTTCTGAGGCAGTAAATCCTTATGGGAGCAAAAAGCCTCATCGTTCTCCCATGGAGCAGCTGGTAGTTTAGAACTGCTGACCTTGAGATTAGCAGCCCAACTTGTAACCAGCACACTACCAGAAGCTATTTGTTGTTAGGTGATCCTGAGTCAGTTCCAATTCATGGTGACCTTATATATAACAAAATGAAACACTATTAAGTCCTGAGTCATCCTCACAGCCATTGCTGTTTAATCCCACTGTTGCAGTCACTGTGTCAATTCATCTCATTGTGTCTTCCCTGTTCAGTGATTCTCTACCAAACATGTCCTTTTCCAGAGATAAGCTGCTCCAGATGACATAGTTGCTTGTAAGAAACAATCTGGCAATTATTTCCTTCAGCACAGATTTGTTCATTCTTCTGGCAGTCCATGATACATGAAATATTCTTCCCCAACACAATCTGAGCATAAAGTCATTACAAGATGGAATCAACCAATCAATTATTCTTTGGTTTTCCTTTTTCATTGCATAGCTTTCATATGCATGAGATGACTGAAAATGTCATGGTTTAAGCCAGATGCACCTTACTTAACACAGTGACATTGTTACTTTTTAGGATTTTAAAGAGGTGTTTGCTGCAGACTCACAAATACAATATTCATTTGATTTACTGACTAATAGTTCTATGGGTGTTGGTTGTTAATTTGATTAGAATGAAACCCTTGACAACTTCATTTACTTCAATTTTGATTATAGTATCATTTATGGGCCTAATTGTGATGATTTTATTTTTCTTCATATTTTTTCATCCCTCCCCTTCTCCCAATTCTTTCTTCTTTACTTTTTAGTTTGAGATGCTTCCACTGGCCTATAATCCAGTTAACTAATTCTTTCCTTGGCTGTGCCCAGTTTAACAATTCATCAAAGACATTTTTCATACCGGTTTCTGGTTTTTACTTTTAGCTTTCTTTCTGATTATTTCTTACAGTTTCTATCTGTTTACATTATATATATCTTCTTACATGGCATCCGCTTTTTCCATCAAAGCCCTTAGTGCTTTATATTTCCAGTCTGCTAACTCCAAAAATCTCATTTCTGAGTCTGGTTCTAATTCTTGTTTTGTCTCATGACTGTTTTTTGCCCTTTACCAAGCATTGCAATGGTTTGTTGAAAATCAAATGTATACATAACATGAATAAAAGGAATGGAGATATAAACAAGTCTTTATTGACATGGGAGATAGGTTGTATTTACTATTTACTGTAGCTATGATATCAGAGACTAGACTTTCCATTCTAATGGCCTTGGTTTTCTATTGCCTGTCTTTTGGCTTCTGTGCATATGCTTACTTAAATACAGTATGAGAAATGGCAGTATTTTCAGGTTTAAAACCCTATTATAGAGAGAACAAACAAGATGGCGGATGGGGTGGACGTGTAGTAAAGAGCTCCACGAACAACAACACAGAATACCCAACCAAGCAGGCTCAGGGGATGGTTCCAGAACTCTGAACCACATATAAAGGAATATTTATAAGATTGGAAGGCTTACAGCTGGGGGAATCTGTGGCATAAGCAAGAAATCTATTGCTTTCTAGTCTGGGAAACTCGGCTGCTCCAGGAGCCACCATCTTGTGTGAGACCAAGCGCGGGAAGGATTGGAGTGGCCACAGATGCCTGGCAGAACCACTGAGATAACGGTGTGGACATTATTTTCTTTTGGCATCTGTTCATTGGTCCCTTGCTGTCTGTGCACCTCCATTCGGGTGACTCTATGGGTACATGAGCTAGTGGGCACACCAGTCCCACCCTCAGAGGGTTCTACTACGCATGCACACAGATCTCTTCGAAATTTAGAGACAATTTTCAATTAAAACCAAATGGCCACAGCCGGCTCTGAAGTGTTTCCAAGTAGAAAAAAGGCCTGAACGGGGATTGTGGAGTGGGACAAGCAGACAAAGGTGGAAATAGGCCGAAAATCCTAAGTTACGTCAAAACGACCAACAGTGGTATCTTGAAACTTCTCAAGAAGAAGAATGAAAAGAGAAGCCCATTTCCTGATCACATCTACCTGGAGGCATTCAGAAAGCATAAAAAATATCAAAATGCATACCCATCTAAGTATTAAGTCCACAGATAACCCCTGAAGATGCCCAAAAAACAGAAGCAGATAACCATATCTGCACATGTCCAGAAACGAGATAAAGTGACTGAGGAAAATGAGCTGGAAGGAGACCTACACTCCATACTGGAAGATGGGCAGGCTTTGGAAATGCCTGAGAAGGAATTCCTAAAAATGATTATAAAAGGTATCAAAACACTATGCAATGCCATTGAGAAAAATAAGGAAGAAGTCAGGAAAGTGCTACAGGAACAATCAAGTAAGATAGATACAGCATTGGAAACAATTCAAAACCTACAGAAAGAGGTCCAAATGATTAATAATAGAATATCAAAAATGGACAATACATTGAAAGGGCAAAGGAATAGAATTGAAGAGATAGAAGCTAGAACTAGTGAGCTAGAAGATAAATCTCTCAACACTACCAAGATAGAAGAACAAATACAAAAAAGGATAAAAAAATCTGAAGAAGGCATAAGATTCATGTTGGATGACATTAAGAGGAATAATGTAAGAATTATTGGCGTTCCAGAACAGGAACACAAGCCCACAGAGGATATAGTTGAAGAGCTTCTGGAAGAAAATTTTCCTAACATCATAAAAAGTGAAAAGATAAACACTCAAGAAGCTCAACGAACCCCAGGATGGATAGACCCTAAAAGACAATCACCAAGACATAATAATCAAGCTCTCCAAAATCAAAGACAAAGACAACATCTTGAAAGCAGCTAGGGAAAAGAGAAATACACAAAGGCAAGCAAATCAGATTAAGCTCAGATTTCTCAACAGAACCATGCAGGCAAGAAGGCAATAGGGAGATATATATAAAACCCTGAAAGAAAAAAACTGCCACCCAAGAATCCTCTACCCAGCAAAGCTGTCAATCAAATACGATGGTGTAATCAAAACATCCCAGGATAAGCAGAAGCTAAGGGATTTTGCCAAAGTCAACCCTGCTATGAAAAACATCCTAAAGGAAGTTCTGTGGACTGAGAACCAACAAGAACACATAATAACTACAGAATGATGTACATAGCAGCATCAACTTGAGCTCAGTTGACAAATTAAAGAGTCAAGAACAGAATGAAATTATAAGAACAGAGGATCTGGGAGGTCAGTCTATGATCAAAACAATTACAATGTGAAAAGTAAACACAGAAAGAACAGAGATCCAGGTGGTGGGAAGGTCAGTAGATTACTGGATAAAATAGACTATCTAAATGGAGGAAAGAACTAATGGAATATAAGGTAACCACAATGGGGTTGGGGGGTTTATTTTGGGTGTTGGGGAGGGCAATACAAGAAGTGGGAAGGAGGCAGAAGAACAAGATCGATAGGGGAACACTGAGACTGGTTTGCATGGCCTAGTGGGACAGAGGTAAATAGTGATGCATACTCAACCTTGGAACTCTGGGATACAGGGATCTGGGTATAGCTTGAAGAGGGTAAATAATACTAAAATCCTTGACTGCCTTATCAATATTAGTTTCCCTTGTCTACTATTATAAAATAGACACTTGAGTGGGATAGAAAGGAATGTTGGGAAACATGATTAGAGAAAACTTGTAAGCCC
>NW_006408648.1:89756-99122 GCF_000296735.1 Chrysochloris asiatica
TGCCCTGTAAACTTTCACTCAATCCACAATAAAAACCTTAAATTAAAAAAAAAAAGAGATGGGGGTAAGATTCATATGATTCAATAGTGAATAATTGTTTTCATGACTAATTGCGAATGTCACAATTGTAAAGGTAGAAGTTTTGTAACAAAAACAGGGTAGTGGTTAATCTTACAGTCCAGAAACAGAGGATTCTAGGACCGTTAAGGGAGAAGAGTACAAACAGAATGCGGGACCTTATCCAGAGAAGCAGTGATGCCACAGATGGAAGCAGACATGGGGGCATGGAGAGGGGGAGGACTCCAGATTACAGAATGTGCCCTTTGGAAATGTAAATTATTATATATGCCTGAGTGTTTTGTTTTGTTTTTTAAAAAAAGCTACAGGGCTTAGAGAGAACTACTGTTAACTGATGGTACATGGAGGGGATTGTAATCATTTTAATGAAACAAGGTGTATGATTTGTTGAATGTAAAACTGTCATCTGCCCTGTAAACTTTCACACAATCCACAATAAAAACCTTAAAAAAACAAAAAAACAAAACCCTATTATATAGAAGCCCTGCTGATGTGGGGCTAAGGTATGGAAGTAATCTGTAATCCTATGGTTAAATCTATTTTTTAAAGAGCCTGTGTCCCTAGATTGTAATCTTCAGAAATCTCAGCTCCTCCCCTTTCCCCTTGGGTGATATATGAAGGCTAAATGGGGCTGACATTGGGTATTTCTCTTCTCCTAAGTTGGTTGTTCTTTCTTGCTAAATGCCATTCGGTTGATTCCATCCTGTAATGACCCTATGCGTAATAGAACAAAACACTGCCTGGTCCTACACCATCTCCATAATTGTTAAGCATGAGCCTGTTGTTGCTGCCACAGTACCAATCCATCTTGTTGTTGTTGGGGTTCTTCCTCTTTTTGAACAGACCCTTCATTTTACACAGAATGATGTCCGTGTCTAGTGACTGGTGCCTCCTGACAATATGTCCAAAGCGACAGCCTAGCTTCTAAGAAGTATTCTGGCTGCATTTTTCTGAACACAGCTTTATTTGTTCTCTGGCAATTTACTGTTCTTTCAATTTTTTTAACAGCACCATAACTAAAATGCATTGATTCTTCTATTGTCTTATTTCCTGTACAACTTTGTATGCACCTGAAGCAAATGAAAATATCATGGCTTGGGTCAAGCAGACATTAGTCCTCTAAGTGACATCTTTGCTCCTTAACATAACGGTTTTAACTTGAGGACAAACCCATGACTGAGTTTATTTCAAAATGACTTTCTCTCTCCTTGCTGGAATCAGGCAAGGATTTTTCTCCAGACTTCACCTTGAGGACCTAGTTGGACTCTTGAAGGTAAAGTTAATTAAAATGTATCCTCACCCCCTCACCAAGGCTGGACCCTCTGGAGTTTTTCTCTCTCAAATAAATTCATGCTCAGTGTCCAGCAATTAGTTAATTACCCTTATACAGGGTGGCTATGAGTCAAAACTGACTCAACAGCACTTAACAGTAACAACAACGAAATGTTCCTGCTAGGATCCAGCAGTGGCTTTGGATCCCAGTAAATTTTGATTCATTATTTTTGCCTCTCTCACAAGTTTTTGATGTTGCGGTGTATCTTGTGACTACAATTCTTTCATGAATCCCAGAATTGTTGGAGCTTTTTTTGTTGTGAGAATAGGAATATGACTTCAGTTTCTTCCACTATTGGACAGGAAACCAAAAGTCAGTTTTCTACTATTTTCTTCAAGAAGTTCTACAGCTTAAAGGTAGAAGTTTTGTAACAAAAACGGGGGAGTAATTGATCTTGCAACCGGAAACAGAGGAACCTAGGACCATCAAGGGAGAAGAGCACAAACAGAAAGCGGGACCTTAGCTAGAGAAGCAGTGATACCAAGAGATGGAGGCAGAGATGGGGATATGGAGAAAAGGAACAGCTGAGGACTCTAGATTCATGGAGAGGGACTGAGAGCTGGTGGCAAGGAGGCAGACTTGCAGGATGTACCCTTTGGTGGTTTAAATTATTATATATGCTTGAGTGTTAAAAAAAAAAAAAAGAAAAAGCTAAAATGAATAGAGAGAAATACTGTTAACTGATGGTACATTGAGGGGATTATAACCATTGTAATGAAACAAAGTATATGACTTGTTAAATGTAAAACTGATAATCTGCTCTGTAAACTTTCACTCATTTCACAATAAAAAACTTTAAAAAAAAGTTCTACAGTTCACGTTTTACATTTAGGCCTATGGCTTATTTTAATTAAATTTTTGCATGTGAGAAATATAGATGGAAGCTCTTTTCTTTGCACATTAATATCTGACTTTCATTTGCACTTAAAAAGGCCATTTTACCACATAATGACTTTTAAATCTCTACTTAAAATTAATTGCCAATATATATGAGGTATATACCTGGGCTCTACTTGTTCTATCAGTTTGTTCACTGTAGTAGCTTGTGTGTTGTTGTGAGGCTAGTGTCTTTGCCACTGGTATTTTAAATACCAGCAAGGTAACCCATGGTGGACAGGTTTCAATGGAGCTTCTACAGTAATACAAACTAGGAAAATGGAGAGGTGAACCACTTCTGAAAGGTTAGCCACTCATCCCTGAATTTCTAGAAGAACAGATTTTTATTGAAATAAAGACCTACAGGGAAAGAAAAAAAAAGTAGTCTGTTTAGCTGTTTGAATATCAAGCAAGCTGTTTGCTTCCGAAGCATCAAAGAAAAAAAGTCATTCCATCAGGGAAAACTCCCTTCTAGGACTGAAACTCAAATGGGACCCAGCAGTCCAGTATGCTCATTGGTTGACAACCTGGGTCTACTTCTGAGTGAAAGTGGAGGAGGAAGAAATGCAGTAATGTAGACATGGGCTGCGTTTGGCCACATTCCATTCACATCATTGACCTTGAGATGAGAAAGCAAAGAGGAAGAGCTGGCTAGTCCAAAATTTAGGGAGATATGTAAACTCTTGAGTCCATAGGCATTGAGTAGCCACTGCAAGCTAGAGAAAAGACTAAAGTAGCCAGTTGATCTGCAGTGCAGGGAGGTGTGCCTGAACTCCTTAACTTGCAGCTAGTAACCATTTGACCTAGCTTGGATGGCTAACTGACCAGAATTAGACCAGATGAAGATAAAGTTGCTTGATACTGTGAGCAAATATAAATTGCTACAATTTGATAAACTGAACTTTTGCTTATGGATAAAATTCCAGTCGGAATTTAGGCAGCATATAGCTGATTCTTATTTTTTATCTGATCAATCTCTGCCTTTTTATTAGGAGTTCAGCCATTTATAATTAATATGTTGCTGTTGTTAAGTGCCATTGAACTGGTTCCAACTTATGGTGACAGAGTATAGGGTTTCCAAGAAGCAGTTTATATATATACATACACATATAGATATAGATATACATAGATAGATATAGGTATATATATATACTACTTGTGCTGTATACACATTTTCCTTTTTTGGATGAGTCAGAATCTATTCAATATGAACTCGTTTGGCTTTGATTTATTACTGATTTATATTTTTATGATTTGGTTTTATCACCTTTGTTGCCATATTATTTACAGTTCTTTGTTTTGTTGTTTTACTGGTTGCTCTAAGATTTATAGTATACATTTTGAACTTTTCACAGTCTACCTTCAAGTGATATTGTATCACTTTCCATACAATGTATGAACTTACAAAAGGATACTTTCATATCCAGATTTCTAGAATTTATTTTATTAATACATTTACTTACATTTGTTACAAATCTCAAAACACATTATTTTATTAGTATCTGGTAGTGTAGTGGTTACGAATTGGGCTGCGAACCACAAGGTCAGCAGTTCGAAACTACCAGCGGTTCTGCAAGAGAAAGATGAGGCTATCTACTCCCATAAAGATTTACAGCCTCGGAAACCCTGTTCAGGGTCGCTATGGGTTGGAACCGACTCGACAGCACTTAACAACAACAACAAATAATAAGGAAATAATTTTGTACACTTACCTATGCAATTACAATTTTTAATCCTTCTTATGACTTTGTACAGATTATTTTCTTTCTGGCTAAGGACTTCCTTATACATTTTTGTAGTATGTCTCTGATGATGATAAATTTTAAGAACATTTTGCAGTATGCATTTGGTGATTTCTAGAAAAGCCTTTATTTAACTTTTGTGTTTTTACAACTTTTTATTGTGAATTGGGTGAAGGTTTACAGAGCAAATCAGTTTTCCATTCAATAATTCATACACATTTTGTCATTGTTCATAATCCCCACAATGTAACATCACTTATCTCACTTCCTCCTTATGTTTCCTCTTTATATTTTTCCTTCTTTCCTAACTCTTCTGAACTTTGTCCTTGGTTAAGTGATACCCTTTTTGATCTCAAATGGCTAAAATGGATGATTACGCTAAGGACTGAGTACCTCCCTAGTGTAACTATTCCTCTTATGACCTGTCTATTGTTTGGTTGAAAATTAAGCCATGGGGGTACAATGATACTCTATCCAAGTAGTAATCTGGTCTTTTCTCTGATTTTGAATTTTGCTCCACATTTCCTTCATATATTCTACCTTCTGATGTGATCCTTTTCAGAGCAGCTGGTACTTGTAACCAGGCACCATCTAGTTCTGCTGGTCTCAAGTTCATAGAGGCTGATGCTTGTGTGATACATCAGTCCATTAGACTAATTATTTCCATTCATCTTCAATTTTCTCCACTCTTCTTTCCTCCAGACAGGGAGAGACCAGTAGTTGTACCTAAGATGGCTACTTAAAAGCTTATAAGACCCCAGTTGCTACCAACCAAAAGTCGGATGTAGAACAATGTCTTTGTAGGCTATGTTAAGCTAATTGCCCTTGATGTTTCCCTGAGACCATGGCTGTATGACCACAGATTTGGTAAATCATTCCCTCAAGGTGTTTGAGTATATCTAAAAAGTTTTCATAACTCCACCCCTTCCATGCACTACTATGTTGTTATTAGGTGCTGTCAAGTTGGTTTAGACTCATAGTGACTCTGTGTAGGGTTTTCAAGGAGTGGCCAGTGCCTTTGAATCACTGACCTTGTGGTTCAAACAGACCTTGAGGATATTCATGGATATATTTACAGCATAGGTAAACACATGTGTGGAAATACCCTCTTTCAAACCTATTTGTATATATTTGTGGGTATTTTCCCAATCTGTCTCCCACACCTGGTAAGACTGCATGTCTATCCATGCTCACTTTTGTTTTCAAAACATATTCACTGGGCATAAAACTATAGTGTAAATTTTTTTTCAATTAAAAGATGCTGTTCAAATGTCTTCTTGCTTACATTATTTCTGTCACCCTCATCTGTATTCCTTTGTATTTAATGTTTTTTCACCCTGTGGCTGCTTTTAAGATTTTTTTTTTAAATCACTGATTGTGAGCATATTGATTATGATGTGTATTTGTGTGGTTTTCTTTATATTTATTGTCCCTTACTGTTTGCTGAGGAGTCCTGGTGTGGTGCTGGACTGCAAAGTTGGTTTGAACTGCAAGGTTAGCAGTTCAAGCTCACCAGCTGCTCCTCAGATCATTATGGATCAGAACCAACTAAATGACAGTTAATAACAATAACAATAACAATAAAATGCTTCTGGGCGTTTTTCAGACATTATTTCTTCTGACTACTCATGCTATCTGGTACTTCAATTACACATATTTAAGGCTGCTTAAAGTTGTCCTTGATCTCTCTGGTATGGTGGTGGTGGTGGCTGTGTGCCGTGGAGTCGGTTCCAATTCACAGAGACCATGTACAGGGTTTCCGAGGCTGTAAATCTTGACGGGAGCAGAACGCCTCATCTTTCTCCTGCGGAACAGCTGGTAGTTTCAAACTACTGACCTTATGGTTCGCAGCCTGATTCGTAACCACTAATACGCTACCAGAGCTCTGGTATAGGTTTATTTTTTATTTCTTTCTTTGTTTTACTTTGAATAATTTCTATTGGTATGTCTTCAAATTAATCTGCAGTTTTGACCTGCTTCTAACCCCATCCAGTTTATTTTTAATCTCAGACATTGTAGTTTTCATTTCTAACTTAATTTGACTCCCCCTCCCATATAAATTATGTCAGTATAACGAATGTTTTAAAATCATTGTTAACCGTAACATCTGTGCCAGTTTTGATCAATTTAATCTTCTCACATGGGCCTGTTTTCCTACTTCTACGTATAGTTGGTAATCTTTGGTTGACTGTAAAACACAGTTTTATCTTTTTGGGTGATACATATTTTTCTGTTCCTAAAAATATCCTTAAGCTTTGTTCTAATTAAAACTTTTAAAGTGCCATATAGAAATGATATAAATCAATTGATGTAATTAGTGGAAAATGGTAATGCGTCTGATAAAAAATATCAGTAACATTTTGTAAAACCAACAGATGTTCTGTAGCACAGACATGATTGTAGATCTGATTTGAACATCACCAATTTTCAGTAGGGGAAAGAAATTACCATTTTGTAGTATTCAAGTCCTGGATAGGCACTAGACCATAAGGTTGGTTTGAACTGCAAGGTCAGCAGTTCAAACTCACCAGCCATTCCTCTGAAACCCTATGTAAGGTGGCTATGATTCAGAACCAACTCAAAGGCACTTAACAACAACAGTATTAAAGGTAGAAAGAAAAAAAAGAGAGAGATCAAAGCAAAGATTCTACAGTGGCATAAAGACAGATTTTTTTTCATCCTTTTAAACCCAAATCAAAGCATGATCATTCCTCCTAAACGTCTTTATCTTTGTACACTCTACAATAAAGACTTTAAGATGTTGTTATTGTTGTTGTTAAGTGCTATTGTCTGCTCTTGCTGCATTCTCAAAAACTTTGTTAAGACTTGAGCCCACTGCTGCTGCCAATCCACCTCATTGGGGGAGGGGGGTTCTCTTTTTTGCTGACCCTACACTTTACTAAGCATGACGTCCTTCTCCATGGACTGGTCCCTCCTAATAACATGTCCAAAGTATGAGAGACAAAGTCTCGCCATCATGGCTTCCAAGGAGCATTCTGGCTGTACTTCTTCCAGCACAGATTTGTTTAAGATGTGGGAAGTTTCAATAACCAGATGCAATTAAGCCTCTGGCTAATGAGGGTCTTTTAGGATCTCTGGTAGCGCAGTGGTTACGAATTGGGCTGCGAACCTTAAGGTCAGCGGTTCGAAACTACCAGCCGCTCCGCAGGAGAAAGATGAGGCTTTCTACTCCTGTAAAGACTTACACCCTCGGAAACCCTGTACAGGGTCGCTATGGGTCGGAACCGACTCGATGGCACTTAACAACAACAACAACATCACCTGAAGAAGTTCTGGTGTGGCGCTGCAGGACAGTGCACTGGACCAAAAGGTCAGTGGTTCAAACTCCTTGGAAACCCTACACAGGGTCTCTATGAGTTGGAACCAGCTAAACAGCACTTAACAACCACATTCACCAAGCACAATATTGCGCACACAATTGGTGCTTGATATTTGCTAAATAAGTATATGATTAAGAATTTTTTTATTGTGATCCCAATGTTTTTCTTCAGAAATCAGAATATTTTTCTTTGGTCTAAAAGCTTCTCAACTTTTGTTGTTGTTGTTGTTAAGTACCGTTGAGTTGGTTCCGAGTCATAGCGACCCTGTACAGGGTTTCCGAGGCTATAAATTATTACTGGAGCACAATACCTCATCTTTCTCCCACAGAACGGCTGGTAGTTTCAAACTGCCAACCTTAAGGTTAGCAGCCCGATTTGTAACCACTATGCTACCAGAGCTCCATCTCTTAACTTTTAAGATGATACTAATTCCAAGACAAATCCCCAGATTTTAACATTTTTTCTGAAAGACAACAGTAATGTAGCTTTTAAAAGTACTGTGCATACTGTGCATTAGACATGTGTGATCAATAACTTCAGAAAAATTAGCATAGAAGGGTAATGCTTCTAATAAAGAATAGTCAGTAATATTTTATAAAACCAAGTTACCTGTTAATATGTAGTATGTTCTGTAGCATAGTCATGACTATAGTTCCTATTTGAACATCATCAGTTTGCAGTAAGTGCAAGAAATGGTCACTTTGCAGCACTAAAGGAAGAAAAATAAAAAAGAAACATCAAGGCAGACTTTATGATAGTACAAAGTAGGGTTTTTCAACCTTTTCAAATCAAATGAAAGCATGACCATTTCTGCTGAGCTTTCTGCCTTTTGTATACTCTACTATAAAGAAGATTTTAAGATATGGCTACTTTCAATAACCAGAGATAACAGTCATTCCACTTCTATGAATTTACAGAGAGCATCCATAAATATCAAGTTATAAATCTGTTCTTAAATTGAAAATAAAATAAAACAACCTATCTTAACCCTTGTTCTAACCATTAGTTTCAGTAAAGAAAACAAATATCCTGTGAAGAAGAGAAAATATGAAGGAATGGAAATGGCACACAAAGCTGTAATCAGGTGGCTCATATTCTCAAAAAATTGTATTTTTTGTTACATGATGTACCAGGTCTGCTTGTATATTGTCTTTAATAAGAATGAAAGCACTAGCTACTATACAAATACTTGTTTTTAACTCTGTTATAATATTTAAGCTGGAGTCCTGGTGTGGTGCTGTGGGTTAATGCACTAGACTGCAAAGTCAGTTTGAACTGAGGTTGGTGGTTCAAGCTCACCAGTCGCTCCTTGGAAACCCTCTAGAGGGTCACTATGGGTCGGAACTGACTCGAAGGCATTTAACCACAACAATGTGTAAGCTATAAGCAGCCAGTTATAAAGACTTGAGTGCTTAATAAAATTACTTAATTTCTTAAAACTTCCATTTCTGCATCTTTATCTATAAAACTAGGAATTATAACTTTCTCACAGGCTACTATACATTGTGTAGAACTGAGTAGTTTCCCAAAACTGTTAATTTTCTGTTCCTTTTCCACTGAATAAGGAAAAGTTTAATTGAAGATCAGATATGCCAGCAGGCCAGCTCTGTGGATACTAAGCTTTTATGGAACCATTTTACTCTTTCTCTTTTCTCTCTACTTAGGAAACAGATTTAATTTCTCTCCTAGACTAACTCCTATTCTGCATTTCCATTTACAAAGTCTAATATTTCACTAGAAAGCAGCAATATTTGTAATGTTTAACAACTTAGAAAAACAATCTTATTACTATTAAGTATTGGTGTGGGCTCTATTTTTTACTACTTCAGTAGTAAAAAAAATATTCTCTGTAGCTAAAGTTTACTAGTCCATTTTGTTGTTGTTGTTGTTGTTAAGTGAGCTCTGGTAGCGTAGTGGTTACGAATCGGGCTGCGAACCTTAAGGTCAGCGGTTCGAAACTACCAGCTGCTCCGCGGGAGAAAGATGAGGCTTTCTA
>NW_006408648.1:101188-112796 GCF_000296735.1 Chrysochloris asiatica
TGAATAAGTATGGTGAAAGAATACAACTCTGTCAAACACCTTTCTTAATTTTAAACCATTCAGTGTTCCCATGTTCTGTTCGAACAACTGCCTCTTGGTCCAGGTACAGATTCCTCATGAGCACGATTAAGTGTTCAGGAATACTTATACTTTGCAATATTGTCCACAGCTTGTAATGATCCATACAATCGAAAGCCTTTGTATAGTGAATAAAGCACAGGTAAACATCTTTCTGATATTCTCTGCTTCCAGTAGACCCTGCTATTTTCCTATTTGGTATCCAAGATATGTCAGGCTTACTTTATTTTATACTTTCTATCACATGCATCAAAATTATCTGGAGACTTTTGAAAATTATTCCTGTTCTTTTCTTCCCCCTGTCTTTTTAGTCCTCCCTATCAGTTACTTCACTACTTTAAATTCCCCCCTAGGCTCAACACATCTAGAACTGCTGCATTACCAATTTAAAAAGAATTCAGATTGTCTTGCTCATTTACTAGAGGAGCTTGCAAGACATACATAATGGCATTTTTATTCGTTTTTTTGAGAATGGAGATCTTGTGAAACATGAAAAGACCTTAAGAGACTTTACATTTACAGCTTTAAGGGCTGCAAAAGAAATTCTTAACACCATACAATATAATTTAAACCATAAATTATTTTCTTTCTATAAATGCAAACAAAAATTAGATAATCTTCTTTCAGTTAAAGATGGCCTACTGACCACACCCATTTAGCCCTGCTCCTTCCCTGAAACCACACTAAAAATAACAATTAAAACAACTGTTTACAAAAAATTCAAACACATCAGAGTAAAACAAAAGAGGCAATAATAATAACAAAACTTCAGAAAATGAAAAGCAAATGGGCAAGTGACTTAATAGATCTGAGATTACAGAATTCTAAGCCAGGAATGAGCAAAAGGAAAAAAACATTGCAGAAAAGCAAGAATACCACAAAACACAACAACCAGAAACTCCTGAAAAAAGTGGTAGAGGAGGAATTAAAAAGTTAAGAATTTGGTAGAGAAGGAAAATCTATAAAAGAACCAATTAGATGCTCAAATTCTCTTTCCCACTCTGGGCAATGTGGAGGTTGTTTTTCTCTTTCAAGCATAAATCTAAATGTTTAATATCTATGTAGAAGGTAGTACAGAGTTTATGAGCTTTGAAACACTAAGCAGAATTACAGCAAGAGACATACTGAAAACAAATTATGTTATGAAAGCTTATATTACAAATGTTTAAAACACCTGCCTTTTCCTCTCACTGCCCAGGATGCTGTCAGAAATAAGTATTGAAGAATTTCTTCTATAGATTTCATCTAACCTAAGAGAAAAGATCTCCAATATAAAAGTTCAAAATTCCCCACAATGAAACACACAGGTGCCAAACTTCTGTTATAGGCACAGATATTTTCCAAACATTTAAAATTCTTAATTATAAGTAGTCATGGCTCACAAAAAACTTGAGGAAAGTACCTAATATGCAAAACAAAAACTACCCAAAAAAATGAAAAAGCAATTTGGATGAAGCAGATCAAGTAGGCAGAAGGAAACAAAAGGCCATCCATTACTATTTTCAGAAAGGTAAAAGAAGATACTTGTTGTTTTTTGTTAATTGCTGTTGAATAAGTTCTGATTCATAGCAACCCTGAGTGTAGGCGTTCCAGGGAGTAGCTGGCTGGTTTGAACTGTAAATCTTGTGGTTCACAGTCCAGTGCTGATCCTACAGTGCCACATCAGGAGTCCAAGAGAAGATCTAGGATCAATAAAACAAGAACTGAATTCTATGAAAAAAGGACCCACCAAAGAGCTCTTGGAAATTAAAATGAAATAACAGAAATGAAAAGTTCTATAGGAGGGCTTAAGATCAAATTGAGGAAGTCTTTTAGAAAACAAAACACAAACTAAATCCATTGTCATCAAGTCTATTCTGACTCACAGCAACCTAATAGGGCAGGGTACAACTGTCCCAGGGTGTTTCCAAGGCTGTAAATCTTTGATTTGCATCTCTCTAATGGCTAATGACCATGAACATTTCTTCATATATTTGTTGGCTGCCTGAATGTCTTCTGTAAATCTTTATGGAAGCAGATTACCACATCTTTCTCCTGTGGAGCAACTGGTAGGTTTGAATTGCTGACCTTTTGGTTAACAGCCAAAGGTTTAGCCACTGTATCACCAGGGTTACTGTCTTTCAGCAAGCAGATCCAAAAGGCCAGATAATAAAAATAAGAGATAAAAAACAACTGTTCTAGAAAGAAGATGAAAAGGAGATCATCAAAGAAATATTCCAAAAAAAAACTTTTCAGAAATGAAGGATACAATTTCGTAGACTAAAAGATCCTAATGGATGTCTGAAATATGGGATTAGATTAGTCCCATATATAGGCACATAACTGTAAAACTTCACGAGGCACAAAGAGATCCCACAGACTTCCAGAAAGACAAAAATTGGTCACAGACAAAGGATTAGGAAAAATACAAATTAGTTTTAACCAGCCACACTATAGGCTAGAAGACAACAGAACACTTATTTTTAAAATTCTAAGGGAAAGTGTTCTCCAAATGAGATTTCTATACTTAAATTTAAGTGTGAGGTAGAATGGAAACATTGTCAGATATTCAAATTCTCAAATGAATTACCTCTGATGTACCCCTGGTGGTGGTGGTGGTGGTGGTGGTGTGCTGGGGAGTCGGTTCTTACTGATAGCGATCCTGCATAGGGTTTCCAATACTATAAATCTTTAACAGAAGCAGAAAGCCCCATCTTTCTCCAGCAGAACAGCTGGTAGTATCAAACTGATGACCTTGAGGTTAGCAGCCCAACTCATAACCACTATGCTTCCAGAGTTCCTTGATGTACCCCTTAGAAACCACAAAATTATATACTCAAAAGACATGGAATAAATCAAGAAATTGGAGTATAAGTATCTTATTAGGAGATATAATATTAAGGGAGAGATGAAGGCACTTTCCAGGTTGCTAGTAAAGAAAGATACTAGGATGAAAGCTGTGTACCAGGCTGAAAAAACAATCCATCTAATGTGTTGAGATCAGAAGGCTCCACGAGAGATTTCTTCAACATGAAACTGGTAAGAATAACCACGGCATTTGAGTGTATTAGGAGGAAATGTTTGTAACTGGGAATTGTGTTGTTGTTGTTTTGTTATGTGCTGTGCAGTCGGTTCCGACTCATTGCGACCCTGTACAGGGTTTCCAAGGCTGTAAACTTTTTACAGGAGCAGAAAGCCTCATCTTTCTCCTGCGGAACAGCTGGTAGTTTTGAACTGCTGACCTTGCGGTTCGCAGCCCGATTCGTAATTGTGAAGCATTGGTTAATTAGTGAAACAGCTGAATTACACAGAAATTTTAGCAAATTTTAAAGATGACTGAAACAGAAAATGTATGTTGCACACTACAGGTGTGAATAGCATTCAAGTAGTCCTAGTAATGTGAATATTAATCTAGTAAAAATTATGTTATGACTATATTAGGAGAATGAGGAACAGGAAGTTAATGTGTATTTATGTACACGGAGAGAGCTAAATCTTTATGCTCCATAATGGAAAAGTGTTTTAAAAAAAACAAAAGAAACTAAATATATTAACTTGGGAAACCCTATGCAGGGTCACTATGAGTCGAAACCAACTCAATGCCACATAACAAGAAGAACAACAAGTATATTAAGTTAGATATGTGATGTAAATACCAAAAGTAGTCAGTATACTAATTGAATAAAGCTGGCTTTGGGTCATGGGGTGTGGTATCAAAGCCAAGGGATGTGTTTGTTTGGTTTTAAGTTATCATTATAGAATGGCAACAACAGAACTATTTGACTCTTTATTTAAATTATACCACATGCATAATTCTGAAGCAAAAATAAAATTAAAAGTCTGCTCAAGCATGACTTCATTTTAAAAAATGTTCTTATATACTTACATTTATATTAAAAATTTTAAGAGTAGAAATGTTGCCATGATTACCATTAAAGAATACTAGAATCATAATACAAAATTAACATTTACTTGTATTTCTCAATGTCAATAGAAATATTCTACAGAATAACTTTTAAGTCCATTAAAATGTCATTATAAACAAGATTATTACTTGGATACTTAAGACTATGAGTTCAATCATCCATTGTGCACATATGGATTTCTCTCATAAGTCTAAACCAAAGTGATAATAACTCAAACTTTTATAATTGTTTTCTCTGGACAAAATTGTTCAAATTATCTTTAATTCTTATAATTTTGATAAATAGAGTTATAGTTTAGCAATTTCTCCCTTAATATATTCATATTCTCAATGTTGGTTGTTTAAATTAGAATGTACACATGGACTTGGATATGTGAGGGATAATTTCAGGTGTTTTCATTTACATGTGATTATCTGTATAGTTAATGAGACATTTATATTTAGAAAAAAAGATGAATTTGTTAGCAGTTGACTTTACAATAACTGGTCATCAGTTATATGAAAATCTTTTTCCTTACCATTCTGAACAAGTTGAACATGGCCTCCCAGTAGCCAGAAGAGAGATTCAGTCACAACTTGGAAAAAGTGCAGTAATTCATCTTTTTCTTCACCCTTAATACAAAAGACAAATTCATTTGCTTTTCTGTAATATGATTTATTTTTTAAATGACTTCTCCTTAAGGAGGACCTCTGAGGAGTCAGAAGAACTAGTTTCTGGATCTAGTTTAGCTATCTGTGAGATAAAAGATCTTATGCATGGCTACACTTCAGACTCTCTTCTGAACACATTTTGATCTTTTATTTAATTTTTATTGACCTTATGTTTTCTTCAGGTATGATGTCCTGAATGCTTATACTGCAGCACAAAAGTAATGATGAAAACAGAAAAATATTCAATGCCATCATTAATCTTCATAATTAACTATTTTATTCATATTATTCTAGCACAGTGTTAAATGGGTACTTAATACATAGAAACACACAGATCTAAATATAAAAACCCTAAAAAAGCTGAACAAACAACATGGCGGAGAGCATGGAAGTGCAGTGAGGAGCTCCATCAGCAACAACACAGAATACCAGACCAAGAAGACTCAGGGATGGTGCCAGAACTCTGAAACACATATAAAGGAACATTTAGAAATTTGGAAGGCTTACAGCCAGGAGAATTTGTAGCAGAAGCAAGAAATTCATTGTTTTCTCATTCAAGATGCTCAGCTGCCCCCAGAGCAGCCATCTTAGGCGAGACCAAGCTGGGGAAGGATCAGAGCCACCACGGAAACCTGACAGAACTGCCACGGATGCCTGACAGAACTGCAGAGATAAAGGTGTGGACATTCTTTTTTTTTTTTTTTAATCTATTAATTGGTCTCTTGCTGTATGCGCACCTCCATTCTGGTGACTTGAGGGGGTGCCTGAGCAACTGGACATCCCACCCCCAGCCCCGGAGGGTTCTACTATGTAGGCACACAGATCTCCTCGAAATTTAAAGTGACAGTTTCCACCTAAAACCAAACGGCAGTGCAAAATAGTCACAGCCAGTCCTGAACTGTTTATCACCATGAAACAGGCCTGAATGAGGATTGTGGAGCAGGACAGGCAGACTAAAAAGAAAATAGGCCAAAAATCAAATCTTGAGTTACGTCACAACAACAACAGTGGCATCTAGAAATTCTTCAGTAAGAGTGAAAAGGAAAGCCCATCTTCGGATCACATCTACCTGGAGGCAATCAGAAAGCATAAAAAATACCAAAATACACACCCATTTAAGTATTAAGTCCACAGATAGCTCCTGAATTTGCCCCCAAAACAGAAACAGATGACCAAATCTGCAAATGTCCAGAAACAAGATAAAGTGACTGAGGCAAATGAGCTGGAAGCAGACTTACACTCCATACTGGAAAATGGGAAGGCTTTGGAAATGCCTGAGAAGGAATTAAAAACAAAAAAAAAATGATTATAAAACGTATCAAAACACTATACAATGGAGTTGAAAAAATAAGGAAGAAGTCAGGAAAGCGCTACAAGAACAATCGAATAAGATAAATACAGCATTGGAAACAATTCAAAACCTACAGAAAGAGGGCCAAATGATTAATAATAAAATATCAGAAATGGACAATACACAGAAAAGGCAAAGGAGCAGAATTGAAGAGCGAAAAGCCAGAACTAGTGAGCTAGAAGATAAATCTCTGAACACTACTAAAACAGAAAAACAAGCACAAGCAAGGATAAAAAAATCTGAAGAAGGCCTAAGATTCCTGCTGGACAACATGAAGAGAAATAACTTAAAAATTATCAACATTCTGGAACAGGAACAATCACACAAGTCCACAGAAGAGTTAGCTGAAGAGCTTCTGGAAGAAAATTTCCCTAACATCCTGAAAAGCGAAAAGAAAAGCATCCAAGAAGCTCAATGAACCCCAGGAAGGATAGACCTTAAAAGAAAATCACCAAGACATATAGTAATCAAGCTCTCCAAAATCAAAGATAAGGACAGAATCCTGAAAGCATCTAGGGAAAAGAGAAGTGTAACATACAAAGGCAAGAAAATCAGATTAAGTTTGGATCTCTCAACAGAAACCATACAGGCAAGAAGGCAATGGGGAGAAGACATATATAAAACCCTGAAAGAAAAAAAACTGCCAACCAAGAATCCTCTACCCAGAAAAGCTGTCAATCAAATATGAAGGTTTAATAAAAACATTCCAGGATAAACAGAAGTTAAAGGATTTTGTCAAAGCCAATCCTGCTATGAAAAACATCCTAAAGGAAGTTCTGTGGACTGAGAACCAAAGAACAGACAACAAACAGAGAATGATGTAAGTGGTAGCATCACCCTGAACCCAATCGTGGTAGCATCACCCTAAACCCAACTGACAAATGGAAGAGTCAAGAACAGAATAAAATTATAAGAACAGAGGATCTGTGAGGTCAGTCTATGATCAAAACAATTACAATGGGAAAGAAGGTAAACACAGAGGAATGGAGATCCAGGTGGTAAGAAGGTCAGGTAGATTACAGGATAAAATACACTGTCTTAAATGGAGGGTAAGGTAACCACAACAGTGGGGTAGGGGTGGGGAGTTTAGTTCGGGTGTTGGGGAGGGCAATACAAGAAGGGGGAGGAGGTAGAAGAACAAGATATATAGGGGAACACTGAGACAGGTTTGCATGGCCTAAATGGGACAAAGGTAAAGAGTGATGCATGCTCAACCCTGGAACAATAGGACTCTGTGATACAGGGATCTAGACATAGTTTGAAGAGGGGAAATAATACTAAAATGCGTGACTGTCTTATGAATATTGTTTCCCTTTGCCTACTATTGTAAAATAGACAATTGAGTGGAATAGAAAGGAATGTTGGGAAACATGATTACAGAAAAGTCATAAGCCTGTCTTCAGCCTATAACTGATTGGAATACCTCAAAGGGGTTCTAGAATTTGTCCAGTAAAATAGGTCTCTTGCAAAGAATTTGCAGAATATAGGGCATGAGGTGAAATCCTGAGTCCCATCCAGAACCTTATGAGGTGAGACACTAGCAACAAGCAGACCAAGCCTGGAACAGCTAGAGCAACAGAAGATACATCTTCAAAGAAAGATTGTCAAGAAAACCCAAAACAAAAATGTCAGTATAACTGGTTACTACAAGAATAAGCAAGCTGAGCTACTAGTTTGGGCAGGCAGCAGAGACAGCCAGGTAGGAAACGCTCTGTAGAGGAAACCCAAAGAAGCTCCGCTAACGGAACACCACCAGAGCTCTGGATCTAGCATAAGACACAGGTGTCGGTTTACGGCAAGCTCAAGTGAAAAAAATCACGATATAAAGGAAAAATCCATGAGTTAGGAAGTGCTTGAGACACGACTCCCTCTGCGGCTACCCACCTGGACAGAGTTTAGAGTGTGGGGCTACAGCCAGACGAGCACAGGGAACCAGAACTAAAAGCGACGCGGTGACATCTGCAAAAGGAGGCGCAGGGAATTCTACACAATTTTTCCTCCTCTTCCCTGTAGTACTAGTACCTTCTCTGCCTAACCCAGACGCCTTCAGGAGGGTGGGAACACAACACCCCACCAAAAATAAAAAAGTCCAACGCTGAACCCATAGTTTTCCCATGGCACAGAAAGAGTTTGGTGGCTGTTTATGATGTCAGCCTGTGGATCCCAGCCCTAAAAGTTAACTTGTGCAGGACCCTTTACTATACAGCAAGAAAAAACCTGGTCTGGTCTGACAGAAAAACCATATGAACAATCTGTAAAACCCCAACAAAAAGAACGCAACTATCTCAAGAATTACACTGTGCACATGCAGATACCTAACTGACCTTCAGAGACAAAAATAGTAGACAATCTTTCTTCCATAAACTTCTCAATATCTATCTGCGTACCTCTACGGTGGTGACTGGAGGAGGGTCCTGAGCAAGTGGACACCCCCACCCACTACTACTGGAGGCTTCTACGATGCACACACATGCCTGTGCAGCAAGGTAACTGGGCAATCAGCCACAGTTTTATTTTTGTTTCAAAGTGTGATTTTTGTCTCTGCTTTTATATTGCTACTGCTTTTGGTCCATTTGATCACACATTTGTCCTTGAGGTGGGAGCTTTTTATCCCTATGTTACCCAAGAAGAGACAGAAATTGTGGCCATGTAGCCAAGCTATACGCATATTCCATAATATTCCACCATTAAGACAAGAGCCAATAATAGCTACTAAGCATTACATGCGAAGAGGGTAGCCTATCTCCTGATTATATCCACCAGGAGACACCCAGTAAGCTTAATAACACAACAACAAACATCCATTTAAGCATTAAAAAAAAATAAAAACATAACTACTGGAAATGACAAACAAAAGATCTCAAACAACAAATGATTTAAAAACATGTCCAAAACCAGAAAAGAGTAACTGAGACAAATGTGCTGGAGACAGACAAAGGCTCCCCAGAAGAGGAAGAGCAGGTTTTGAATTTGCCTGAGAAAGAATTCAGAAGAATTTTATGGAAAGAAATTCAAAAGCTCCAAAAAGGGGTGGAGGAAAACAAGGAAGAAGTCAGGAAAATGCTACAAGAGCAATCAAACAAGATTGATACAGCATTGGAAACAATTCAAAACCTGCAAAAAAGAGGTCTAGATGATTAATAATAAAATATCAGAAATAGACAATATACTGAAAGGGGAAAAGAGCAGAATAGAAGAGATGGAAGCCAGAACTAGCAAGCTGGAAGACAAATCTCTCAATACTGCTAAGATGAAAAATGCAAGCTGAAAAATGGATAGAAAAATCTGAAGAGTCTAAGATCCATGCTGGGTGACTGTTACAATGTTACAATACCTTCCGGTTCTTCCCTCTCCCCTCCCTCCAACTCCATTTTGTCTGTTTCCCCGTCCTAAGCTACAAAGCGCATAGTTTAAAGGAAAACATGGCTTTTGATAGGCCAGAGCTAAATCATCCCAGCAATGACCACTCCCTTCCTGTTGAACCTATATAAATCCCCTCCCTTCCTGTTGACTCCTCTCTCTCTTCCTTCTTTCTCTCCTCCCTTCCGCCTCCTGCCTTCTCTCTCTGGCAGAGGTTATCTTCCTCACCCTGAATAAAGGTCTCTAGATGGGCCATTTGGAGTGGGGTGTGGTTGATGAGCGGCACTGGGGTTGTTTTTCCCCTTTCATTGGTGTCAGAAGCGGGATGGTTGAGGCCCCCAATTTAACATCGGAAGGCCCAGGACCCCAATTCTCCCAGCGCCCTAACCCGCTCATTTCACCATGCCCTCCCAGCGCCCTCAATCATCTTCGCTGACACCTTCTCAGCATCCATCACCGGCAGGAGTTAATTCTGCAGCCCTCTGGCTCGGGTAAGTCCTCTTTTATGGCTGCCCTGGGTATGGAGATTTGGACCCCGGTAACCAGGACATAAGACTCCGTCCGGGTCACAGACCAGGCTCCAGGTTCTGTGTCTTCCATAGTGAGTCTGGGACTTGTCCGTTCTGCCTCCCGCCCACTGGAGGGACACCTCAGAGGGTGGTGCGGTCTTCGTTTACAGATCCCCTCCTTGTGGCAGAGACGCCTCCACTGGGAGCCTGGGTCTCCATGCCTCAGACCGGGTCTGAGGTGCAAGCACTGACTAAATCTCAAAAGACGTCTTAGGTTCCAGGCACTATTCGCTGTCTTATTCCTGGTTGCTATGGGTTCTGGGTCCTCCATACCAGGAAACCTCGAGGGCTTAGACCTTGAAACTAAGCGTCTTATAAGTCTATCGATTCGAATTTGGCCTCAATACAAATTAGACACCCAAAATAGCTGGCCGTCTACCAGCTCGTTTGAATCAGGTCTAATCCAAAACCTATTTAACTTTTGTGAGCGCCAGGGAAAATGGTCAGAGATCCCGTATATTCAGGGCTTTTCCTACCTTTGACTTTCTCTTTATTCCATTGCTTGTACTCCATCAGCCAATTTGACCCAGCTGGAATCTTCTCCCTATCAATTTGACCTAGCTGGACTATTTTCCCTATCAAAGAGTTACATTGCTTGTCCTTTCAACTCCATCAGCCAATTTGACCCAGCTGATGAATCCCCTCCCTATCAAAGAGCCCCAAGTGCACTCCCTCCCGCCCCCGCTTTGGTTGCTCTTTCACCTTCTCCAGGTCCCCAGGAACTTTCCTTACCATCCTCCTCTTTTTCTCCCGCCACTTCCCCTCCATATGCGCCTACCTCGCCTTGTACTCATTCCAAATCTCGAAAGTTAATGTACCCTGAGTTTTCTCAGTCCAGTCATATAATAGCACCCTTGTGGGAAGTGGCTGGGGTAGAAAGAATTGTCCGAGTCCATACCCCTTTTCCAATGGCAGAGTTAGCTTTAATTCAATCCAGACTTGGGTCTTTTACCTCAAATTCTGCAACTTTTATTAAGCAGTTTCAATTTCTAACGCAATCTTACCAACTAACTTATGATATTTTTGTTGTTTTAACTAACTCTTTAACCCCTGAGGAAGGTAGGCGAGTGCTGGAACAAGCCTGTGCTCATGCAGACCAGGAACACCTCACTAATAACAATCATCCAGCAGGAGCGGAAGCTGTCCCTGACAGGGACCCCGGGTAGAACAAAACCCAGGCAGGTATTGTCAACCGAGATAGGTATGTTAATTGTATACTTCATGGGCTGCGCAATGCAGCCATGAAAGCAGTTAATTATGACAAACTTGGTGAGATTATCCAAGAGAAGAATGAAAATCCTTCTGCGTTTCTCCAGCGGCTCACTGATGGCCTGCGGCAATGTACTAATCTCTATCCAGACTCAGCCGATGGCCAAAGGTTAATTATGGTGCATTTTTTCTATCAGAGCTACCCCAACATCAAAATAAAGCTTAAGAGGCTAGAAAGGGGTCCCCTAACCCCTCAAGCAGAGGCTCTCACTGTTGCATTTAAAGCCTACGATGGCCGAGATAACACAAAGGCTGTAAAAAAGTACCAGTTATTAGCTCAGGCCATCAACCCCACCTTGCCACCACATGTAAGTGGAAAACCCACAAAGCCTCCAGGACTCTGCTTCTGGTGCAACCAGGATGGACATTGGGCCAAAGAATGCCCCAATCCCAAACCTCCCACCAGGCCCTGCCCCAAATGCAAGC
>NW_006408648.1:112896-114025 GCF_000296735.1 Chrysochloris asiatica
GGTGTAAATCCTTACGGGAGTAGAAAGCCTTATCTTTCTCCCGCAGAGCGGCTGGTAGTTTCGAACCGCTGACCTTAAGGTTCGCAGCCCGATTCACAGCCTTGGAAATCCTATGGAGCAGTACTACTCTTTCCTACTCAGTCATTATGAGTTGGAATCGACATGACAGCATACAACAACAATATATGTAAGAAAAGGTGAGATAAATGGTGGATTATATCCCTTCTTTTACTAACTTTCAAAATAATGAACTGAAGTGATTTCCTAGTTGACTTAGTAGTTATTTGTTTTCTCTCCCTTTTTTAAGTATCACTATAACTCACAAATTTAAACATATTTGATGTGATTCAATCCACTGTAGTTATTATCTTGATCAATGCTCAAATTCCCAGCTCTGGCTAGTAAAAGCCACTTCATAATGACTGTGTATCTTTTTCACAGGAATCCAGTTGTTGTTAGGTGCCATCAAGTCGGTACTGACCCATAGTGACCCTATGCACAGCAGAACGAAACACTACCCGATCCTGGGCCAACCTCAGTACTGTTGCTATGTTTGAGTCCATTGACGTTGCTATTTAGCCAATCCATCTCGTTGGGGGTTTTCCTCTTTTTTTTTGACCCTCCTCCTTACCAAACATGATATCCTTCTCCAGTGACTGGTCCCTCCCGACAAATGTCCGAAGTATGAGAGACTAAGTTTGGCCATCTTGGACTCCAATGAGCACTCTGGCTGCACTTCTTCCAAAACGGATCGATCTATTGTTCTTTTGGCAGACCATGGTTCTTTCAATATTCTCTTCCAATACCATAATTCAAAAGCATCAATTCTTCTACGGTCTTCCTTAGTCACTGTCTAGCTTTCACATGCATATGAGGTTATTGAAAATACCATGGCTTGGGTCAGGCGCACCTTATCCTCAAGCTGATATCTTTGCTCTTCAGCACTTTAAAAAGGTCTTGTGTAGCAGATTCGCCTAATGCAATACATTGTTTGATTTCTTGACTGTTCCTTCTGCGAGTGTTGATAGTTGATCCAAGAAGATTGAAGTCCTTGACAACTTCAATCTTTTCTCTGTTGATAAGAATGTTGTTTATTGGTCCAGTGGTGAGGATTTTTGTTTTCTTTACA
>NW_006408648.1:120258-121836 GCF_000296735.1 Chrysochloris asiatica
GCAAACTCCCCTCCTTTTGTGCAAAATTGGCAATTTTGAATTTTTACATTCCTTCTTAGTCCTTCCCTCTTGCCCCATACCTTTATTAGGGCGGGACATCTTATCCAAGCTTGGCACCTCCCTTAAGTTTGACTTTCAGGGCCTCTCCAGCACTCCAACATCTTCCTTTTGCCTCTTACTATCAAAGGTTATTGAACCTCAAGCCCCTCCTTCCCCGTGGCCCATCAGTCCCGACCTTGTGAATCCTAAAGTTTGGGACATACATTCCCCTTCAATAGCCAAATGCCCACCAGTCAAAATCCTCCTCAAAAACCCCACCCACTTCCCAGCCCAAGCACAATACCCTCTCTCACAGTCTAATCTTTTGGGATTACAGCCAATTGTTAAAGAATTACTTAAAAAAGAATCTCTAAAACCAACTAATTCCCCCTACAACACTCCCATCCTGGCAGTAAAAAAACCCAGTGGGGCCTACCGCCTAGTTTAAGACCTTCGGTTTATTAATGCAGATGTAGTCTCGATTCATCCAGTAGTCCCCAATCCTTACACTCTTTTGTCTTCCATTCCCTCTAGCACCACACATTTCTCAGTCCTTGATTTAAAAGATCTCACCCGTCCCTTTTATCTTTATGTGCCTGAAAATGAAGGGTTTGCACTAGAAGTTTTAGGCCACCAATTAGGCCCTACATTTGCTCCAGTAGCTTATTTATCAAAAAAAACTGGACCCTACTGTTTGAGGATAGGCATCTTGCTTGCGGAGTTTAGCTGCAGCCTCCCTTTTAATCCAAGAATCAAAAAAATTTAACTTTTGGAGCCCCAACGATTGTCTTATCCCATCATGCTATTGCTGATTTGTTAAACTATAAAAACCTACAGGATTTACCTCCTTGCAGGATTTTTTCGCTTCAAACCTCACTCCTCCATGATCCCTCATTAACCTTCCAGTTCTGCCCAGTCCTTAATCCTTCCACTCTACTCCCTGTGCCAGACCAGGAACCAATTCACAATTGCTTAGAAGCCTTAGAAGTCTTCTTGCCACATGACTCACACGTCCAGGAAGGACCTCTTTCCTCCCCCGATCTAGTTTGGTATACTGATGGTATACCATATCCCAAGATAAAATCAAGCGGGCAGGCTATGCTATTATATCTGAAAGTGAAGTCATTGACTAGGGCTCCCTCCCTCCTCAAACAACTAATCAACAAGCAGAGCTGATCACCCTCACACGGGCCTTTACCTTAGCTTTGGAAAAAAGACTCACGGTTCATATAGTTTCCAAATATGCCTTAAGCAATTCTTACAACATCTTTCCTCCAACTGCGAAACTTGACAAAAGATAAATCCATCTTCTAAACCCACCCCTTTTCCCTACACACCAAGCCAGGGGTCTACTCCCCGGCCTGGATTGGCAAATAGACTTCACCCACATGCCCAAAGTTAAAAGGTACAAATATCTTTTACTTCTAGTTAACACCTTTTCTGGGTGGGTTGAAGCTTTTCCTACCACAAACAAGCAAGCCTCCACAGTCTCTGCTTTCCTTTTCAAGGAAATTATTCCCCGCTTTGAGCTCCCTACTT
>NW_006408648.1:122181-126641 GCF_000296735.1 Chrysochloris asiatica
CACCATCTCTTTTAGTAAGCTGTTTAAATTACTTATGAACTTTATTATGGCAACATGCGGACTCACTTTTACCCTCACCTTTTCCTGCATCATCTTGCTCCTACCAATCAGGAGACATGGTCCTAATTGCCCCTCCAAGCCTACCAAAAGAACCTTTGAAACCCAAGTCCACATAAAGTAATTTTAACCACCCCTACAGCAGTTAAGTTAGAGGGTCTCACGAGCTGGTTCCATGTCTCATGGGTTAAGCCCTTCCACAGCCCTGCTGGAGGAATTGAACCATCATCCCCTCCTAACTATAATGCTCAGCATCGCTTTGGAAAAAAAGGGCAATCCAAGTAGCAATCCTACCCCTGGTGGCAGCACTAGGTATTGGGGCGGGCATAGCTACTGGAACTGCAAGCATTTCCCATTAATGGAGGTTTTGCTAGTTGGTTCCATAATCCTCTATTAAATTCCCTGCTTTCCTTTCTAACCCCACTATTAGTTACTTTACTGGCAGTTGCCCCTTGTGTTCTTCATTTTGTTCGATCGCAGGTTCCAAAGACCTAGAACTGTGGGCCTAAGCCCAGTCCAGCTGCTGACCTGGTTCCATCGCTTCTTGGTATCCCATTGACCAGCCCAATGGCTACTGACAACACTGCCAACAACGACAAAGCCATCGCCGACCGTGGTCCAAGCCCAAAGACCAAAGACAACTCGTCGTCCCAATGCCAGCAGGAAGTAGCTACAGAAAAATGACCTTCGTCCCTTCTCCCATGGGCATGGATCATAGAGACGGCCATTCATTTTTCTTATTTAACCAAAGAGGGGGAAATGTTACAATGTTACAATACCTTCCGGTTTTTCCCTCTCCCCTCCCTCCAACTCCATTTTGTCTGTTTCCCCACCCTAAGCTACAAGGTGCATAGTTTAAAGGAAAACATGGCTTTTGATAGGCCAGAGCTAAATCACCCCAGCAATGACCACTCCCTTCCTGTTGACTCCTCTCTCTCTTCCTTCTTTCCTTCCTCCCTTCCGCCTCCTGCCTTCTCTCTCTGGCAGAGGTTATCTTCCTCACCCTGAATAAAGGTCTCTAGATGGGCCATTTGGAGTGAGGTGTGGTTGATGAGCGGCACCGGGGTTGTTTTTCCCCTTTCAGTGACAAGAAGAGGAACAACTAAGAATTATTGGCATTCCAGAACAGGAAGAATCAGAGAAGTCCACAGAGGAGATAACTGAAGAGGTCCTGGAAGAAAATTTCCCAAACATCTTGAGAGATGAGAAGATAAACATTCAAGAAGCCTAACATATCCCGGGAAACACACCCCCCCAAAGAAGGTCATCAAGACATATAATAATCAAGCTCTCCAAAATCAAATCTAAAAGCGGCCAGGGAGAAGAGAAGTGTCACTTACAAAGGCAAGCAAATCAGATTAAGCTCTGATGATTCAGCACAAACCATGCAGGCAAGAAGACAATGGTGAGACATATACAAAACCTAAAAGCAAAAACCTGCTAACCAAGAATCATCTATCCAGCAAAACCATTAATCAAATACAATGTTGCAAACAAAGCATTCCAGGATAAACAGAATCTAAGAGATTTTATCAAAACAAATCCAGCCCTTCAAAGCATCCTAAAAGGAATTCTTTGGACTGAAAACCAACAAGAACAGACAACAACCAGTGATTGACAGGTGTGGCAACACCACCTGGAACTCAGTTGACAGATAGCAGTCCAGAACAGAACAAAACTACAACAACAAATTCAGAGGAGCTGAGAGGTCTACCAAAGATCAAAATAATATCAATGTCAATGGGATAAATGTAGGAACAGAAAATCCAGGTGGGGAGAACTTCAGGTAGATTACAGTATATAATAGATTATCTTAAATGGAGAGAAAAGTTAATAGACTATAAAGTAACTCCAAAGGAAGTTAATACCTCACAACTTACCATGAAAATGATCAAGCAAGTATGAAAACTAAGAAGAAATGGACAAGAAATAGCACAAAAAACACAAACTCAGGACAAGAAGGCATGCAGAACAAAGGAGCGAACAGCACTACAAAAAAATTAATATAATGGCAGCAATTAATTCATACCTATAGATAATTACAATGAATGTCAATGGATTGAATGCACCAGTGAAGAGACAGAGTGGCATATTGGATAAGAAAACAAGACCCTTCAATATGCTTCCAGAAAGAGACACACCTCACACACAAAGACAAAAACAGACTAAAAATCAAAGGATGGAAAAAAATATACCAAGCTAACTGCAACACTAAACAAGCAGGAGTGGCAATTCTAATCTCGGATAAAATAAACCTTAAGACAGAAACCAGCGTAAGAGACAAAGAAAGACACTAGCTCATGATCAAAGGGTCAATTGAGCAAGACGACATAACCATAATAAGTATTTATGCTCCCAATGAAAAAGCACCAAGATATATGAAGCATATAAATTTACATATTTCATATATAAATTTATATATGAAATATATAAATCTACAATTATAGTGGGAGATTTTAATACACCACTTTCGAAAAGGGATAGAACAACAAGAAAGAAACTCAACAAAGTTACCGACGAACTAAACACAATCAACCAACTTGACCTTATAGTGTGTACAGAGCATTCAACCCAACAACAGCACAATATACTTTCTTCTCCAGTGCACATGGAACATTCTCCAGAATTGACCATGTGTTAGGTCACAGAGCAAGCCTCCATAAATTTATGTACATCAAAATACTACAGAGCATCTTTTCAGACCACAATGCTATAAAACTAGAAATCAACAAGAAGACTAAGGAAATAAAGTTGAATACATGGAAACTGAACAATACCCTGCTGAAAAGCAAAAAGGTAAAAGAAATTAAACATGAATTCATAAAGTTCCTAGAAACAAATGAGAATGAAAACACAACATATCAAAATCTTTGGGACATAGCGAAAGTGATGCTGAGAGGACAATTTATTGCGATAAATGCGCACATCCAAAAAGAAGACAGACCCAAACTTAACATAGCATCTCAAACAATTAGAAACTGACCAACAGAGGGAACCTACAGTCACCAAAAAAGAAGAAATAATAAAGATAAGAGCAGAAATAAATGAGATGGAAAACAGCAAAACTATAGAAAGAATCAACAGGATGAAATGCGATAGGATGAGTGTAGAGCTGATGTTCTCCCATGTAAATCTCACAATAAAAACTTATAGAAAAAAATAGAATAAGCGAGCTATTCACCAGGAAGCCATCAAGGCAATCAATCAAGTTCCCTCAGGACAAACTCCCCTCTAAGACTGAAACTGAAAGGAAACACACAAACAGGCATGTACGCTTTCTGGCGACCACATTGGTCTACTGGTGACTGAAAGAGGGTGAAAGGCAGCAATGAAGAAATGGGCTGAGTTCAACCACAGTCCATAGACTCCCGTTGACTTGGAGATGAGAGAGGGAAGAGGAAGGGCCGGTTGGTCCAAAGTATGGTGAAAACTGGGGACAAAAGCCGATGGACAAAGATATAGCCACAGAGGGCTAGAGATGAGAGTGAAACATCCAGCTGATCTGAAGTGAGGGGGGATGCACAAGAACACCCAAACTTGCAGACAGTACCCATTTGACCAAACCTTGCTGGCTTGATAATCAGAACTCAACTAGAGGAAGATTGCCAAAAAAAAAAAAATTTTTTTCTTTTTTTGTTTAAAAGGAAACAAGGTTAAATTGCTACAATTTGATGAACCTGACCTATACTCATGGAGGTAGTAACTCTAAATACCAATAATGTGGGAAAGAGTGTTCACATCAATTATCAACGCTATCCCCTCTGTACACAGGGTAGATAGGGACGGGCAACTTAGACACTGTCTACCTAAAATGAGGGGGCTATATAGGCATAAAATGACTGCCTTAAAAGGTTTCAAGAGGGAGTTTAGTTTAAAAGTGTTTGGGGGAGGAACAAAAAAGATGGCGGATCGGGTAGACATATAGCAGAGAGCTCCACCAACAACACCACAGAATACCCGACCAAGCAGGCTCAGGGGATGGTCCCAGAACACTGAACCACATATAAAGGAATACTTAGATGGTTGGAAGGCTCACAGCTGGGGGAACTTGTGGCAGAAGCAAGAAATCTATTGCTTTCTAGTCCGGGACGCTGGCTGCTCCAGGAGCCGCCATCTTGGGTGAGACCACGTGGCAAAAGGATTGGAGTGGCCACAGGCACCTGTCAGAACCACTGAGATAAAGGTGTGGACATTATTTTCGTTTGGTATCTGTTCATTGGTCCCTTGCTGTCTGCGCACCTCCATTCGGGTGACTGTAGGAGTACCTGAGCTAGTGGGCACACCAGCCCCACCCTCGGAGGGTTCTATTACGCATGCGGACAGATCTCCTTGAAATTTAAAGACACAGTTTCCAATTAAAACCAAACGGCCACAGCTGGCCCTGAACTGTTTCCAACTAGAAA
>NW_006408648.1:129006-161526 GCF_000296735.1 Chrysochloris asiatica
AGCAGCACCAGAGATGAAGGTAGAGATGGGGGCATGGAGGACTCTAGATTCATCAACTAAGAAGAGAAGGACTAAGAACTGGTGGCCAGGAGCAGACTTGTAGAATGTGCCCTTTGGAGATGTAATTTATTATATATGCCTGAGTGGGGTTTTTTGTTTGTGTGTTTTTTTAAAAAAGCTAAAATGGATAAAGAGAAATACTTTTAACTGATGGTATATGGAGGGGATTATAATCAATGTAATTGAGTCGGAACCGACTCCATGGCACATAACAACAATGAAACAAGTTATATGAATTGTTGAATGTGAAACTGATGATGTGCTCTGTAAACTTTCACTCAATCCACAATAAAAACCTTAAATTAAAAAGAAAAAAAAAAGTATTTGGGGAAAGAAAGAGTCCCCACTGAATAGTTTTCTTCTTGTGTAGATGGGGCTGGTAAAAAGAGATAGGGATAAGATAAATATGATTCAATAGTGAATAATTGTTATCATGACTAATTGTGATTGTCACAATCGTAAAGGTGGAAGTTTTATAACAAAAACAGGGGAGTGGTTCATCTTACAGTCCAGAAACAGAGAACCCGAGGACCATCAAGGGAGAAGTGCACAAGCAGAATGAGGGACCTTATCCAGAAAAGCAGTGATGCCAGAGACAGAGGCAGAGACGGAGCCATGGAGAGGGGTAGCAGCTAAGGACTCTAAAGTCATGGGAAGAGAAGGACTAAGAGCTGGTGCCCAGGAGGCAGGCTTGTAAAATGTGCCCTTTGGAGATACAAATTATTATATATGCCTGAATGTCTTTTTTTTTTTTTTTTTAAAAAAGAGCTAACGTCTATACAGACAAATACTGTTAACTGATGGTACATGCAGCCTATTATAATTATTGTAATGAGACAAGGTGTATGATTTGTTGAATGTAAAACTGATGATGATCTACCCTGTAAACTTTCACTCAATCCACAATAAAAACCTTAAAAAAAAACCCAAAAACCTAAAAAAGTATAAGACACATCATGAAAAAGAAGAAGATGAACCAGCCTTTTAGTCCATTTGCCAGTTTTGCCAAAAGAAACAGAAAGAACAATAGTAATCTTAAAGCATAATTCTGTACCCCCAGACTTATTTTCTTACAAAACCAATGTCATCTATAAATTCATGACTCCTGACATTTGGCTAACAGTGTAGTAATTTGCTACTAAATCATTTCAAATTTCTAGCACAGGTGCTTTTCAGTTCCTTTAATTCTGATTTTTACCAGTTTGCAGTTTAGACAAGAATATCCTATGTGCAAACGAGCCCTGGAAGCATAATGTATTATAAGCTGGACTGATAAACACAAGGTCAGCAGTTGAAACCTACCAGTCATTCCTTGGGAGACTGGTAGATGAGGGTTTCTGCTTCCATAAAAATTTACAGCCTCAGAAACCCTATACAAGGTTGTTGAGTTGGAACTAACCTGGTTGCACATGACCACCATCACCACTATCCTATCTGCATTATATGATGTGCTCTACTATATATACACTATCCAATTTTTAAAAATCGGCTAGAAAGTTCCTTAGTAGTCAAAACGAATAAATAAATTCAGTTGTGGGTTGTTTTTTATTTTTGCTAGCTCCTTTTTAACCCTATCTTATTTTTGCCTTGTAATCATGGCCTCACTTCTTCTCTAGATGATTTACTGTATCAATTCTGATATATTTACTAAAGAATGTTTTATCTTTATAAATAATAAAGACCCAATAGTACAGAATGGGTAAGCATTCCTACCTTTCAATATGAGTTATATAATAAAATAGCAAAAGCACTAACAGCAAATGATAAGATAAATAAGTATGCCCTCATAAACATTAAAATTTTTTCATCAAAAACTATTTTAAAAAAGTGAAAAGACAAGTTACTGACTGTGAGAATATTTTGGATACCATATATCCGACAAGAATGTAATAACCAAACTATACGTAGTGGTTACGAATCGGGCTGCGAACCTTAAGGCCAGCGGTTCGAAACTACCAGCTGCTCCGCGGGAGAAAGATGAGGCTTTCTACTCCCGTAAAGATTTACACCCTTGGAAACCCTGTACAGGATCGCTATGGGTCGGAACCGACTCGATGGCACTTCACAACAACAACACAACAACAACATACAACTTCAACAACTTAACAAAGACACATAACCCAATCATAAAATATGCAAAAGACTTGAACAGACAGCTCACAAAAAGAATATTCAAATGCCCATGAAAAAAAACTTATCATCATTAGTCATCAGAGAGATGTAAATCAGAACCATTGGTTACAAGTTGGGCTGCTAACCCCAAGATCAGCTATTTGAAACTACCAGCTGTTCCAAGGGACAAAGATGAGGCTTTCTGTTCCCACAAAGATTTATAGCCTCGGAGACGCTATACAGGGTCACTATGAGTCAAAACCAACACCACGGCACACAACCACCATACCACCAAGATGATTCAGATATAAAACAATAGAAAATAGAAAATGTTGGCAAAGATGTAGAGAAATTGAAACTCTGGTCCACTGTGGTGGGAATACAAAATGGTAAAGCTGCTGTGGAAAACAGTATGATGAAGTCTTCAAAAAACAAAAAATAGACTTGCCATGACACAGCAATACCACTTCTAGGCATATACGCAACAGACTTGAGAACAGAAACTGAAAAAGAGATTTGTACACCAATGTTCATTGCCCCAAAGGTGGAAGCAACTTAAGTGTCATCAGCATATGAATGGCTAAGGATGTGTGGTACATACATACAATGGAATTCTACTCGACCAATAGGAAGCCGTGATACATGCTACAGAATGGATAGTGCTAGAAGACATATTTGCTATTGTTGTTAAGTGCCTTCGGCCATAGGACTTCTGAGAAGCAGCTGGAGAGTCTGAACTGCTGAATTTGTGGTGATCAGTCCAGTGCTGACCCTATGGTGCTATACCAGGAGTTCTTGAATATATGCTTAGTGAAATAAGACAATCGCTAAAGGACAATTACTGTGTGACCTCATTTACATTAAAAGACAAGAAAAGGCAAATATATAGATACCAAAATTTATTAGTGGTTACCAGGGGAGGAGAAACAGGGTTAATGGTGATGGAAAAATCACACTGATGATGGGTTGTTGTTGTTAGGTGCCATCGAGTCGGTACCAACTCATAGTGACCCTATGCACAACAGAATGAAACACTGCCTGGTCCCGGGCCAACCTCACAATTGTTGCCACTCTGCCAATCCATCTCACTGGGGGTCTTCCTCTTTTTCTCTGACCCTCCACCTTACCAAACATGATAATCTTCTCCAGCGACTGGTCCCTCCTGACAATATGTCCAAAGTAGGAGAGATGAAGTTTGGCCATCCTGGCCTCCAAGGAGCACTCTGGCTGCACTTCCAACACAGATCTGTTGGTTCTTTGGTAGTTCATGGCACTTTCAATATTCTCCTCCAACACCATAACTCAAAAGCATCAATTCTTCTATGGTCTTCCTTATTCACTGTCCAGCTTTCACAAGCATATGAGGTTTGTCGTACTGGTACTGTGGTGACTTGTGAGATGCTGTGATTCTGGAAGCTATGCCACCGGTATTTTAAATACCAGCAGGGTCACCCATAGTGGACAGGTTTCAGATGAGCTTCCAGACAAAGACAGACTAGGAAGAAGGAGTGACAAACTACTTCTAAATATTTAGTCACTGAAAACCTTATGAATAGCAAAGATGATGGGTAGGGTTTTGCAGTTATTGTAATTGCAGTCAATAAGCTGTACACCTCTGAAAAGTTGAATTGGCAAAAGCAGTATGACATATTTACAACAATGACCAAAAGAAAAGTAGCTGTTGAGGCTGCTCATGTTACAACCAAACATCTCATGGGATTTGGTTCCTTGGTTTAAAACTTTAGGGTCATGGTTTCATTGGACATCCCAGTTAATTGGCCTAGTAACGTGTTTGGTGGTGGTGGTGTGCCCTGGAGTTGGTCCAGACTCATAGCAACCCTGCATCAGGTTTCCGAGGCTGTAGATCTTTATGGGAGCAGAAAGCTTCATTTTTCTCCTGTGGAACAGATGGTAGTTTCAAATTGATGACCTTGAGGTTAGCAGCCCGACTTGTAACCACTATGTTGCCAGAGCTCCTAAATAACATGCTTTGTATTATTATACCTCCTAGCTTATTATGCAGTGCTTGGAGTCTTAAAAGCTTGTAAGAAGGCCATCTAAGACATAACAACTGGTGTCTAGTTACTGCCAATAAAATAAGAAATGAGAGTCAGGAATAGAAATGTATGGCCAATAGCCTTCATGAACTGCCTCCTCTGTCATCAAAGCAAAACTGGATTGTGTCTGAATTCCATTACAAAATATTTTTATCAAAGATTCCATATGACAATTCTGATCAAAAGGGGGAAAAGCAAAGAAGAATTTCAAATTTTCATGAACTCTAGATTTTTTTGGAGCCGTGGAGGATGGATGAGCCCCTGAAACTATTTACCCTGAGACAATCTAAACCTTAAACCAAAAATAGCTCCTAAAGTCATCTTAAAACTCAACAATATTGTTGTTGTTGTGAAGTGCTATTGAGTTGATTCCAACCCACAGCAACCCTGTATAGGGTTTCCAAGGAGCAGCTGGTGAGCTTGAACCACCAACCTTGCAGTTCAAATGGCTTTGCAAATTGGTGCATTAACCCACAGCACCTCACCAGGACTTCATAGTTTAGCTTAATTAGTAAAAATGGTCAGTCTTTAGCATTATGCAGGTTTAATGATCGATATTTGATCAAAGGGCACCATGGTGGCACAGTGTGTTAAGCATTGGGCTGCTAAACCCTCAAACAGCAATTAAAACCTACCAGCTACTGTGAGTGAGAAAGATGAGGTTGTCTGGGTCCATAAAGATTCACAGGTGTGAATAGTAAAAACTACCTGATCAATCCTAATGTAAAACGGAAAGATGAAACAAAGGATAAAAAAAAAAAAGAGAGACAAACTTAAAAAACAAATTACAAAATTAGAATTAAGTCTAATCATGTCAATGACTGCAGTAAATGAAAATGAGCGATCTAAATTAAAAAGTAGAGGAGCAGACTAGATGAAAAAGCAATACTCAATAGTGCATAAAAGAACTTGTAAAAGTTTGTGGGAAAATGGAAGATAATGAAATTTTTCCACAAACTTTTTTCTTCAATGTTTTATTGTGAATTATGTGATAGTTTACATGGGAGAACATTAGCTTTATATTCATCCTATCGCATATCATTTCATTGCCATGGTTACAATCCCCTCCATGCATCATTTCCACAAACTTTTTGAGGCACCCCTTGTACTACATAATAGACATACATGCACAGTATAAGAAAAAGACAGGTAAAAGTAAAAGGGTGGAAAAGATATACCAGGCAAACACTAAACTGGAGTGGCTATATTTGTAATAGCTGACAAAGAAGTCTTCAGGATAAGGTGCATTTCGGAGACTAAGAAAAACATTTCACAAAAGATGTAGTATATCAAAAAGATATAACACTTCTAAATGTGTATGTATCTTACAAAAATGGCAAAGGGGCAGCCTCTGATCTCCTTTGATTTCACAATGGGGAAGGGATAAATAATCTCAACATCAGCCCAAGACCAAATGTTATGAGGCAGAGGTCAGACATGCCTCCACCCTCTAACCTTCTTTACCAATTCTTACAACCTACCTTTCCTACCAAGGCCCCATATACCCTATTAGCACCACCCCATATGTTTACAATGTAAATTATTTACATGTAGCAAAGCAAATTCTTCAAAAATTTCTAGCATCTGTTTCAACTAGCACTGTAAAATTTTCTAATATAGACATGAGGATTTTTTGTTTTTTGGCTGTAACTTAAAAAGTGTAAAACCACTACTCCAGTTGAACTTTTAGACAAATACTGCACATTTATAAAATAACATGGAATATCATCTCAAGAATTAAAACTTTTGGCTACAAAACATAAAACACTAAACAAGCACATATACCTTAGCTGCATTGATGAAACATGTTTGTAATCGCCTCCCCAAAACCAGAAAATTTTCTGCAGCTGATGGAAGTAATTCACTGTAAAATTCCTCTGAGTCTTCTCCTGGCTCCAATCCCACACAACAATGGCTGAAACAAGAGCACAAGTCTATGACTTAGTTTGTGTTGATTATAAATTTCAGCTGAGTGCTAAAGCTTCTATTGACACCATGCTTTAATGAGAATTTTTATTTAGTATCTTTCTTTTGTTGCCAAGCAAAATAGAACTCTTGTTGAAAAATTAGTTTAACAGCATGCAGAACAGCCTAGAGCGGCTAGAGGAATAGAGGATACTTCTTGAAAGAAAGACCAGGAGGAAAAATCAAAAACAAAAACAAACAAGACAGTTGTACACCGGGAAGCCATCAAGGCAAGCAATCAAGTCCCTTCAAGACAAACCCCCCTTCAAGACAAAAACTCAGAGAGAACACACGAGCAGACATGGAAGCTTGCTGGCAACCATGCTGGTCTACTGATAAGCGGAAATGGGGAAAGGCAGCAATGAAAATACGGGCTGAGTCTGACCACATCCCAGAGACTCCCGTAGACCTGGAGGTAAGAGAGAGAAGAAGAAGAGCTGGTTGATTTGAAGTGCAGTGAGATTTGGGGACTCCTAAGCCCATGGACAAGGTCCTAGCCATGGAGGGCTAGAGCTGAGAGTGAAGTGTCCAGCTGATATAAAGTGAGGGGAGATGCACAAGAATGCCCAAACTTGCAGATAGTACCCATTTGACCTAGCTTTGATGGTGTGATGATTAGAATAAGACTAGAGAAAGATAAAAGAAATTTGATAAAGGAAACAAGTGTAAATTGCTACAATTTGATGAACTTGTCCTATACTTATGGCTATAGTAGCTCAATGGAGAGGTAAGGAGTCTTCACATCAAAGATCAATCCTGTCCCTTCTGTAAACACAGTTGATAGGTATGGGCAACTTAGATATTGGCTACCTAAAATGGAGGGTGAGGGGGATGGGCTATAAAGGCACGAAGTGGCTGGCTTCAAGTTTTCAAGTGGGAGTTTAATTTTAGAGCATGAGGGGGAAGGTAGAATCCCCACTGAATAGTTTTCATCTTGTCTAGATGGGTCTGGTGAAAGGAGATGGGGATAAGTTTCTTATGATTCAACATTGAGTAATTGTTATCATAACTAATTGCGATTAGTAAAAGTAAAGGTGAAAGTTTTGCAACATAAAGATGGGAGTAGTTAATCTTACGTTCAAGAAACAGAGGACCCTAGGACCATCAAGTGAGAAGAGCATGAGTGGAATGTGGGACTGTAATCAGAGAAGCAGCAACACCAGAGATAGATGCAGAGATGATGGCATGGAGAGATAGAGCATCTAAAGACTCAGAGCATCTGAGGACTCTAGACTGATGGAAAGAGAAAGGTTGTGTGCTGGCAGCCAGGAGACTGGCTTCCAGAATGTGCCCTTGGGACTTTTAAATGATCATATATTCCTGCGTGGTTTAAAAAGAAACAAAACAGAAATCATTGTTACAGGCATTGCCTATACTTAGACCCAGAACTCATTTGTCCTAAAATCTACATTTCAGTTCCTTAGGAACTGAAGACATTGGGTTCACAATAAAGAGAAACAAGGTAAGTATTCAGTAAATGGATAAAAATCACCTAAAAATAACCTTGAGAGAATAGAATTTATGTTAACTGATTCATTTTAGACATCTGATAGCTAAAAATTACCCAAAGATTAGCAAGGGGCAGATTAGGAAATCAAACACTCTTAACTTTATACTAATTTCTAATTTTCTTTAGATTTACTAAGGTCCCTAGGCTCCTGGTGTGGTGTTGTAGGATAAACACTAGCCTGCAAACCACAAGGTTGGCAGTTCAAAGTCACCAGCTGCTCCTTAGAAACCCTATAGTTGCTGTTAGGTGCTATAGCGTCAGTACCAACTCATAGCGACCCTATATACAACAGAACGAAACACTGCCCAATCCTGGGCCAACGTCACCATGCTTGAGCCCACTGATGCTGCCACTTTGCCAATTCATCTCGATGGAGGTCTTCCTCTTTTTCTCCAACCCTCCACCTTACCAAATATGATATTCTTCTCCAGTGACTGATCCCTCCTGACAATACGTCCAAAGTATGAAAGACAAAGTTTGGCCATCCTGGCCTCTAAGGAGTACTCTGGCTGCACTTCTTCCTAAACAGATTGGAAACCCTATACAGGGTGACTTTGTCAGAACCAATTTGATGGCACTTAATAACAACAACAACTAAATTTCCTGGGTGACACAAATGGTTGTGCTGAACTATTAAACCCACCCAACAGCGCTGCAAAAGAAAGGCTTAGAGATCTGCTTCTACAAAGATTACAGCCAAGGAAACCCTATGAAGCAGTTCTACTTATAACACTTGGCATCCCCATATATTGGAACTGACTCCATGTAAATGGGTTTGGTTTGGTTTTAGTTGATCTACTTTCTTTAGAACTGCTAAATATCTGCCTGAAAATTTCTTATATCAGAAGGGAAAACATCAAAGACCTAACTCTAGTAGAAATATTAAAGTAAGGGAAGTTATTTAGAGAAATGGATCCTCTCAAAACTGCATATAAAATAGGTATTCACAGATTTTCAGTCATTCCTTGTATATGAATATATTTAGAAGTGTCAATATTAAAAAGTATTTGTGTAGCCTAATAGCAAAGACAGCCCCAAATTCAAAAATGAACAGCATTTATGAAGACTAACAGTGAAAACAGAAGGCCTGGTGGTGCAATGGGTTACACTTTGGGCTGTTAACTTCAAGGTCAGCAGTTCAAATCCACAAGTCAATCTGAGGGAGAAAGATGAGGCTTTCTGCTCCCATAAAGATGTACAGCCTTGGAAACACTATGCAGGGTCACTATGAGTTGGAACTGAGTGGACTGGCATACAATAACAACAAAGCAAAAAAGCCCCAAATCCAAAAGCAGGATCTATGCATGTAGTTACTATGGAAAGACTTCTGTTTTGGTCTTTTCAACAAAATATGCACAGACAAGCAATGTTATTGTTGTGTGCTGTTGAGTCGGTTGTGACTCACAGCAACTACAAATTTAGCGTGCTAAAACTTAACTAGCTAATACTCACCTGTATCAAATTTTTTGTTAGTTTGCGCTTTGGCTTCTAATGTTAATTATTTAAGAGAACCTACTTTGATTCAGAACATTAGTTACTAAAATTATATTTGTATAGCCACAACCATGGGGTTATCTCTTAAGTCTTGGATTCTACTCCAGAGAGCCTGGATCAATCAATATTTTCATCTAAATGGAGCAAAATTATAAGCCTTTATTAACTTAAGCAAATAATTTATCTTAAAAAATGAAGCATAAAAATTATCTACATTTATTTGCTACTGTTCTTTCTAACTGAATATGTTGGATTTGGCCTTTACCTAGTAAAAAATTAGGAGTAAGTAATTTAGAAAGCCAGGATCCAATTGAAATGCACACTTTCAATTATCTAATTTATAATAAGTAGGTGACTTAGGTGGAGTCCTGGTGAGGCGCTGGAAGCTAATGCACTGGACTGCAAAGTCACTTTGAACCACAAGGTCAGTGGTTCAGCTCACCAGAGGCTCCTTGGAAACCCTATACAGGGTTGCCAGGTTGCCAAGTTGGAACTGACTAGATGTCACTTTTCAACAACAATAACTACAGGTGACTTAGGCATTGAGAACATCAGATTTATTTTATTGCCTCCTTTAAAAAATGATTTTGATCTCTTTTCTATTAATTTCATTAGATCATTCAATTATATTAGTCATTAGATCAGTCAATTCTGCTTCTAAATATTATTGACAGTATTTGGGTAACAATGAAATGTACAGCTGAGATAGCTACATCAACACATCTGTCCTCCTATAATACTTTAGTATCGGAAACCCTATGGAGCCGTTATATTCTGTACAATTGGGTTGCTATGAGTCAGAATTGACTAAACAGCAAGTGAGTGGGTTGTATACAGCACGGGGCTTCAAAAGTTCATGGAAAATTTTCACTATCTTTTAATTTCATTTTCTACAAACCATTTGAAGCCTTCTCATATTTCGCTTATGTACCTATTTCATTCTGCTTGCATCATACATTTACATGGCTGTGAGGTCAGCTCTGTTATCAACTTCTGAAGTATAGGGCCAGAGTCTTAATTTCTTCATTCATTTAAATAATCATTAAATATGTATTAGGCATTGAGATCCATGGTGAGCAAAAGGCATGTTTATCATTTCCATGGTGTGATGGAGGGATATGTAGATACAAATACAAATAAATACAGAGTTAAAATAACAATCACTATGAAGCAAAAGAACAACCCAAACTTACCACAGCAGGTTGTCAGCGCTTGTTAGGCAGATGAACAAAAAAGGAGGCAAATGCTGAAAACCAAAATCTACTACTCTATCATCTCTCAAGAAAAAATTGACTGTTGCTTCAATTTACCTTAATATTTGTGTAAGTTGGGAAATGGTAGACCAACCACCCTGGATTCGAGAACAATCTTGACTGAGGACCAAGAGGCAATATTGAATGAGGTCATAACAATATATATCTTGTTTGATTTTCTTCAACTCTGAACTTCCTAAAGGTGTGCTGTTTATTATTTCTAAAGCAAAAGGAAACAAAACAAACTTATTTTTCTCAACAATTCAAAAGTGATTAGTAGTTTTATATGTTAAGTTATAACTATAAATACGTTAAGAATGAAAAAGACTTGAAATAATACAGTGTTAAGATTTCCCTGACCTGAATAAATTAAAAACAAATATTAAAATTGTACCCATGATGGAATTTTTTAGTTACTTAAATAGTGTTAACAATAAAAAGATTGTCTTACCTTTTAACTTTAACAATATAACAGGGACATTCTGCTCAGGACTTTTAGCAACTTCAGCAGCTAGCGATAATATCCTTGGGTCTGTACCAGTTGGCTTCATTTCTCCTATCACCTATAATTTTAAATAAAATCAGAGAATAAAGGTCAAATGGCCCTAAAGCATTCACTCTCTAAAATGATGTTTAAATATGATAACCATATAAAGTTTTCCTTGATTTGAGAAGTCACAGGCACTTCATTTTTTTTTTATAGGAAACTAACTTTTCTATCTTTTGTTCATTCATTTTTTATAGGAAACTAGCTTTTCTATCCAGAGTACTTCTATTTATCACATGAAAGCTATGTTGTTGTCGTTAAGTGCCATCAAGTTGATTTCGACTCATAGTGACCTGTGTAGTGTTTCCGAGTTGTGCCTGGTGGGTTTGAACCATCAACCTGTGGTTAGCAATTCAGTGCTTATCCTACAGTGCCACAGCAGCATTCCTGAATAGTTATTGTTGTTAAGTGCAATCAAGTCAGTTCCGACTCATAGTGATCCTGTATAGGGTTTCCAAGGAGAGGCTGATGAGTTTTGAACCGCCAACTCTGTGGTTCAAACCAACCTTGTGATCCAGTGTTTATCCTATTGAGCTCTTACCAAGAGTCAGGAACTATGCTAGGTGCTTCACCTTTACTCTTTCAAAGGGGCAAAAAAACAGTAAATATAGGCCTGAGACCATTACCCTTTCTACTGGTTGTCCCTTGGTTAGTCTCTGAGAACTTAGATTTTGGGAGGATTCCCAAGAGTAGCTCACTATACCTACACTGTTGATGTAAACAGCCAAGTCTATGCTGAACAGTTGCCTTCCTTCTTGAAATTCAGAGTTCAGGTAAATGATTTGTTGTTGTTAAGTGCTATCAAGTTGGTTCTGACCCATAGTGACCCTGTAAAGGGTTTCAGAGGAGCAGCTGGTGAGCTTGAACTGCCAACCTTGCAGCCTGGCGCATTAACCCACAGCATCACACCAGGACTCCTCAGATAAATGACAGGTAGAGAATAATTCTGTGCCTAGTCCTCAGGAAAAACCCTGGTCACTGAGTGTCTAGTCAAATTCCCTGTTGTTGTCAAGTTTGTCAAATCAGTTCTGATACACCGTGACCTTGTACAGGGTTTCTGAGCAGCAGATGGTAGGTTTGAACTGCCAACTTTACAGTTGGGCAGCCCAGTGCTTATCCTACAGTGCCACACCAGTCAGCTTTCCTGGTAGACAATATTTTACACATATTGTCATAACTCACTGGCAGAGGCATTAAGATGTCCTGTGTGACACCTCTGGGAGAGGATTCTTGAATAAAATCAACTTCCTAAAATTAAAATATGTACATATTCAAATTCAATTTGTTGCTAAAACTTTTTTTAAATTAAAAAATCCCCACTGAATAGTTTTCATCTTGTCTAGAGGGATCTGGTTAAAGGAGATGGGGATAAAATTCTTTATGATTATTTGAGTAATAATGAGTAATTGTTATCATGACTAATTGCGACTGTCACAACTGTAAAGGTAGAAGTTTTATAACAAACAGGGGAGTAGTTAATCTTACCGTTAGGGAACAGAGGACCCTAGGACCATCAAGGGAGAAGAACACGAGTGGAATGTGGGACCCTATCCAGAGAAGCAGTGACACCAGAGATGGAGGCAGAGATGATGACACAGAAAGATGGAGCAGCTGAGGACTCTATACTCACGGAAAGAGAAAGGCTGTGTGCTGGCAGCCAAGAGGCAAGCTTGCAGAATATGCTTTTTTGTTGTTTAAATGATTATAGATTCCTAAGTGTTTCTGTGTACATCCCAAATACAAACAAACAAAAAAAACAAAGGGAATAGAAGCAAATACTGTTGAATGATGATTCACAGAGAAGATTGTAATCATTGTAATGAAATGAGGAATGTAAAACTGATGTTCTCCCATGTTCTCAATTATAAGAAAAACTTTAAAAAAAAGTTTTAATATAAGGTATATTAAAAGCTAAAATATACTGAAAAATATAACTTTTGCTTAATTAGGTTTCATGAAAACTAACATACATTATTTACAATAAGCTAAGCACTGCCCTAAATGCTTTTATAAGCATATTATTTAATCTCACAACAACAGTAGTTGTTGTTAGATGCCATCGAGTTGGTACTGATTTACAGCAACCTTTTGATAACACAGAAGAAAGAAACACTGCCCGATCCTGGGCCAACCTCACTATTGTTGCCACACTTAAGCCCATCGATGTTGCCACTTGGCCAATCCATCTCGCTGGGGGTCTTCCTCTTTTTCTCGGACCCTCCACCCTACCAAACATGATATCCTTCTCCAGCGACTAGTCCCTCCTGACAGCATGTCCAAAGTATGAGAGGCGAAATTTGGCCATCCTGGCCTCCAAGGTGTACTCTGGCTATACTTCTTCCAACACAGATCTGTTGGTTCTTTTGGCAGCCCATGGCACTTTCAATATTCTCCTCCAACACCATAACTCAAATGCATCAATTCTTCTCTGGTCTTCCTTATTTACTGTACAGCTTTTGCATGCATATGTTGTTTTGTTGTTGTTGTTGTTGTTATGAGGTTATTAAAAATACCATGGCTTGTGTCAGGCACACCTTAGTCATGAAGCTGACATCTTTGCTCTTCAACACTTTAAAAAGATCTTGTGCAGCAAATTTGCCTAATGCAATAATACATTGTTTGATTTCTTGACTGCTGCTTCCGTGAGTGTTGATAGTTGATCCAAGAAGAATGAAGTCCTTGACAACTTCAATCTTTTCTCCATTGACAAGAATGTTGTTTATTGGTCCAGTGGTGAGGATTTTTGTTTTCTCAACATTGAGATGCAATCCATACCAAAGGCTGTACTCTTTGATCTTCATCAGTAAACAATTTAAGTCTTCTTCACTTTCAGCAAGCTAGGTTGTATCATCTGCATATCACAGGATGTTAGTGAGTCTTCCTCCAATCGTGATGCCACATTTTTCTTCTAAGCATAATATTATTTAATCTCACAACAACTGTTAGCATCTTTAGTTTGAAACTTAAGGAAGTTAAGACACTTGTCATGGCTCCATCAACATGCGGAGGAGTCAGTCTTCAAATCCAGGTCAGTATGACAACAGAGCCTATGGCTTTAATTACAATGGTCATATTTCTTCCCATATAAAACTAAAAATTATATAACATATTTTCAAATGATCTACTTCTAACTAACTTTCTAACTATTATTCATTTTTTGTTCTTTCTCCAAGCCCTTTAATAATTGCTTAAAATTGCTGAGGCACAAGCAATAATAAAAACTGCATTTTTTACAGTACAAGAAAATTTGATATGGTATCTGCAGGAAATACCTATTTTTGAAAATCTCTTCTGCAATAGCATTTCATTAATAATCTATAGGCTGATTTAAATAGTCACAGGCAGTAATCAGTAAGGTGGAAAATGTTGAACTTACTTAGGGGTAAGAGAAATCAAATATTTACAGACCCATACTATGCACACTAGGAGTTCTGGTAGCGTAGTGGTTATGTATCGGGCTGCTAGCATCAGCAGTTTTAATCTACCAGTTGTTCCATGGGAGAAAGATGAGGCTTTCTGCACCTGTAAAGATTTACAGCCTGAGAAACCCCATACAGGGTTGCTATGAATCAGAACCAACTCTATGGCACATAGCCACCACTATGCACACTATGCAAGGTTTCAGACATTTTACATAAGTTAGATGTGAATTCTACATTAATCTATTAATAAAATAGCACTCCTATCATTAGGAAAGGAGCTCTGGTAGCGTAGTGGTTACGAGTTGGACTGCTAATCTTATGGTCAGCAGTTTGATACTACCAGCAGTTCTGTGGGAGAAAGATGAGGCTTTCTGCTCCCATAAAGATGCACAGCCTCAGAAACCCTATACATGGTTGTTATGAGTTGGAATTGACTCCACAGCATATAACCACCACCACCATTAGGAAAGCCTGTTTCAAATGCCTCTACAGCTTAGTGGAGTCTTGGTGTGGCGCTGTGAGTTAATGTACCAGACTGCAAAGCCGTTTGAACTGCAACGTTGGCGGTTCAAGCTCACCAACTGCTCTTCGGAAACCCTATCCAGGGTAGCTATGGGTCAGAACCAACTCGATGGCACTTAACAACAACAACAGCTTAAGTACAAATTATGAAACCAAACAGAATACTTTGCCCAAAGAAACATGCACTAATATATATTTTCCATTTCTGAAGGTTTTATACACATGTGCAATCTCAACACACGGAAGCATTTTTAGCCTTAGTACTAAACTGGATGATCATCACCACTGCCACTGTGAAACTTTATGAAGAGAGAGTATTCAGCAACTGTGTTTCTGGAGACGTTAAAAACAGGTATCTTACTTTTTTTTTTTAACCAACATAGCTAGCTTTCAAAGTAGTACTTTTAAAGCAGCAAAGTTACCACTTAATTAAATATACTTGGCCTAATTACTCATAAAATAAAGTTAAAGTTATCATTGCCTTTTCAAAAGCATTACATCAAAACTGATGTAATTTTTCAGAAAGCCAAGTGACACAATACAGTTCACAAGTGAATATATGAAATCTTCCTATCCTCCCCAAAGAATAAGCTACCTTATTGGGTTATAGGTCAAATCTAAGTTGACCCATCACTCCTTTTAGCAGTCCTTAGTTATTTTGGGGCCATTATTTTCTTGGCCCAGCTGTCTGTCCACCGTACTTTGTTCCCGTCTATTCTACCTTTCGCTCTCCTCTTTATACTCAGGCTGTTGTAAGACAGAAGAATGTTCTAGTTGCATGATTATTGGCCAGTCAGCAACACAATTTTAATCTAACCATTCATTGTGTTTGTACTGTGCAGCCCTCCAAAAAAGCAGTGTTGAAGGCTTCACAGTCAAACTTGGAAAGTATCTGAGGAAGTGTCCTTAAATGTTTCAGTCACCTAGCCTGATGTTCTAATTTTCAAAGTGAGAATGTTGTTGTTATGTTGTTAATTGCTGTCAAGTTGGTTCCAATTTATAGGGACTCTGTATATGGTTTCTGACGAGTAGCTGGTGGGTTTGAACTACCGAACTTTTGTCTGGAAGTCCAGTGTTTATTTTACAGCACTACACCAGGACTCCTAGTAAGCATGGTAGTGGTGGTGTGCCTTCAAGTCACTAACTGCTATGCTTGATAACTGGTATCAGAGTTGTTGCTGTTTTAAAAAAAAAAGACAGAGGAGTTCGCTTCCCAGAATTCACCTCTTATTAGTTAAAATACAAATCGTTAAAAACATTTTTTAAAGTTCAACACAACTCCTGACACATAGCAGCCACACCACTTTCTTAAGTCTAACAACAGCTTGCATTATGTAGGCTTCCTTTGCAAGATTTACCAAATAATTCTATAGAAGAATCCTGACAAGAGGGGAAACACAGAACAAAACTTCACATTTCAATGGGATCCTGCCTTTCTGGATCTATGAAGGTTGGACTAATCCCTGAAACTACTGCCTTGAGATAATCTTTAAACCTTAAACCCAAAATTTCCTTGTAGTCTTCTTAAAACCAAATAGCAGTCTAGCTTAAACAGCAAAACATGATATGCTCTTTTAAGTTACTATCCATATAAAACCCGGGTATGGTGCTGTAGGATAAGCACTAACTAACTGGTAACTGCAAGATTGGCGGTTCAAACCCACCAGTCACTCTTGGAAACCCTATATAGGGTCGCTACAACAATGTATGGGATCAAAGTGGCAACAGCAACTCGAAAAATTAGATAGGAACCTTAGCGGGCAATGAGATTATGTTCATTGTTGTTGTTATGTGTGGTGGAGTCGGTTCCAACTCATAGCGACCCGGTACAGGGTTTCCAAGGCTGTAAATGTTTACGGGAGCAGAAAGCCTCATCTTTCTCCCGCGGAACGGCTGGTAGTTTCGAACTGCTGACCTTGAGGTTCGCAGCCCAATTCGTAACCACTACGCTACCAGAGCTCCTAATGGGGGAGGCAAAATTCAGGAAAGGAGGGTAAGAATGGTTGAACAACTTGAAGAATGTAATCAATGTCATGGAATAGCATATGTAAAACAGTTGAATTGGGATGTTTTGCTCTATATATTTTCAACAACAAAGAATATATCAAAATACATTTAAATAGATTTTCCACTGATAGTCATTCAGGTTGTACGTAATTACAACAATGCTATAATATGTACTCATGCTACTATAAGTTGAATGGCTGGACACTGGGGGGCTAAAGCTGAGAGTGAAGTGGCCAACTGGTCTGAAGTGTGGGGGGGCATGTGTGATCTCCCAAACTTGCACCTAGTACCCACTTGACATAGCTTGGATGGCTGTTGTTGTTGTTGTTAAGTACCGTTGACTTGATTCCAAACCACAGCTGCATAGGGTTTCCGAGGAGTAGCTGGTGAGCTTGAACCACTTACCTTGCAGTTCAAATCAACTTTGCAGTCCAGCGCATTAACCCACAGAGCCACCGCACTTCCACACACACTGGTCAAGAACAAATAAACAAGCTCTGCAGAATTACTGGTCAATTACGGATGCTATTACCCCGTTGCCTGGCCAGACCACCAGTTCCAGCTCGTCTTGATTCTACAGGATCAAGCCTCCCTGGCCATTTCTGTTATAGCATCCACGGATCTCTACGAAGAAAACAAATGAACCCAAGGTATTCTAGATGCAAATGATTCTAAACGTCTGCAGTTCCAACTCCCTTTTTGCCCTCCCTCCACGTCCCCTCTGCCAGCTCTAATTCCATCAGCCACTTCTCAGAGAACGATTGCGGAGGTAATGGCGTCCTCTCTACGCTGGTTCAAGGACAGACGCTCTGGGGTCCGCGGGCTCATTTACTCCGGGTTTTAGTCCCGATTTTGGAGCTATCAGGCCTGGGGCAAGACACCAGGCTTTGTGTTCAAATGCCAGACTCAGCCCTGTCCTGGACCTCAGTTTCCACACAAGTGCTGGGCTGAAGCAGGCCAGTTCTACAGTTAAGAGCTCAGACAAACCCGGCAACTTGCCCTAGAAGCCTGGGGTCTGAGTCTCCCGGTATCTCGGACTCCTCTTCTTTCCTAGCCACCACCATAAGTCCGTTACCACATCCCTACTTCGGGTTCTCCACCTAAAGGCCGTTTACTACGCACCTCAAGAGCGGCCTTCCCCAAGCGGCGTGCGTCGCAACGCGGGAAGCGATCTGGAGGCGGGACCAGGTTCTTCTGAGCCAAGGGGTAGGGTCCCCTTTGCCAGGCAGCCAATCAGCACGCGAGCGCGCCCGGGGGGCCCGCCTGCGTCGGGCGCAAGGCGGGGTCTGCGGTGGCCGTGCCAGCAGCTGTTGCTGTAGCTACTGGAGGCTGAGGTGGCAGATGCTAATGGGTGTCCGTAGCGGAAGCCTAGTCAGAGCCGGAGGATAACGATGCATGGAGCGGCGAGACACTCGCACTTCGGCAGTCGCGAGCGGGTTCTCAGATTGGGCGAGAGTTTTGAGAAGCAACCGCGCTGCGCCTTCCACACTGTGCGCTGTGAGTGGGAACGACCCCAGGGGGTAAAAAGGAAGAGCCTCTAGGGATAGGGGTGTAGCGGCACATCACTCTTCCTAAGTGCTGTTCTCAGGATCCCCCTCATTCTCAGTCTGCTGGAGAATGAGGGACCCAGCTGAACTGCTTGGACTCTCAGGGGGACAGAGGAAAGGAGCCGGAGTCCAACAGGTGTGGATAAACTCACAGGAGAGTTTGGGCCTATCAGAACTGTGGAGAAGGGCTGCAGAGTGCCTGACAGATGTGACGGGTGGGAAGGGAAATCAAAGGTGAAAACCCACTGCCTTCGAGTCAATTCCCTATAGAGCAGAGTAGAACTGCTATTAAGGTTTCCAAGACTATCTTTACTGGAGCAGACAGCCTCTCCTTTCTACCGCAGAGCCGCGAAGGGTGGTGCAAAAAGACTAACTATTCATCCTTGAGGATGGTGGGGAAAACAATCTCTCCTTTTTTGCCTCTGGCTAATGAGGGTCTTTTAGGAGCTCTGGTAGCGTAGTGGTTACGAATTGGGCTGCGAACCTAAGGTCAGCGGTTCGAAACTACCAGCCACTGCGCGGGAGAAAGATGAGGCTTTCTACTCCCGTAAAGATTTACACCCTCGGAAACCCTGTACAGGGCCGCTATGGGTCGGAACCGACTCGACGGCACTTAACAACAACAACAATGAGGGTCTTTATTTAGCTTCTGAACCATCCCAACAGTCTATCTCGTTTGGACTTCTGCTTTCATTCTATTATCAAATATTAAATGATCAGCGTATTGGAGAGTGTGTTATTCATATCTTTATTTGGAAGATGTTTAACCCTCTAGCACCTCTACTTCTTGGTTTTCATATGTTCTCTGGAACTAGTTTTTTTTTTGTTTGTTTGTTTGTTTTAAGACATTCTCTTTTCTGTTGTTGAGGTAGAAAAAGAAACTCTTCTGCTTTGGTAGTTGGCTAATGTCAGTTACAGGAAGGAATATCGCCTGTTACGATTTTGTATGTAAAAATTCCTATTTTGCATAATAATCCTCATAGAACTAAGTCTAGAGCTGGAAGGAAGCTTTGAAGTCATTGAATCATGACCTCTCATTTTATTGTGGCCAAGTTGCAAAGTGAGTATTTTTTCCATTTCCTTTCTCCACTTCTGCCCTTCTTCTCAGTCAGTCATTTTGTGCCTGCAAATGGGCCTGGTTCGCTCTGATGTGTTCCATGTTTCAATCAAAACTCCTAACTAAACCTCACATTTCCCCAAAGCTTGCTTAAGTTGTTGTAACTGTCGTAACTTATTTTTATTAAAGGTTTTGTTAAGAAAAATTAACATCCAATTGGTTGAATAAATGGGTGAGTTATTTGTGAACAGAAAATCTTCAACATTGCCCCATTTTTACTCTATACCATACTCTGGTCCAAAGCACCTACAATGAAGCAGTAGTGTTGGATATACAGTCAGAGTCTCTCCCTCTTTAGTCCTATTTTGCAAATGTATGACACAGTTCTCATCTAGTTTCTCTGTGCTTTTCTCTCAAATGATATCTCCTTTCTCCTGTGCTCATCCTTCTCAGCTTTGTAGTAGCCTCCATATACTACAGGTTATAATATTAACTTTTCAAAATTACAAGGTTTTAGTTTTTAAAATTACAAGGTTTAACATAAGCGTTGTTCAAGAATATATAAGGGGGCTTCAAGAAAGTTCATGGAAGAATGGAGTCAAAAAGATAATGAAACTTTCTTTTGAACTTTTTTGAAGCACTCTTGTATGTTCAAATAACTTGAGTATACAATCTGTTTATAGACCCAAATCCCACATTAAGTGAATTTTTTTTTTTAGAAAAGTAGACTCTCGAAGTGCTAAACTTTTGCCTTCAAAGGCAGAGAATCTTAGTAGGATAACTTGATGATCCAGTTGTAGGAATAAAAATAAATGTAACAGCAACAATAGCACTTAACAAAATAACCCAGCTATTTGGATGCAAACAGTCCTGTGGAAGATTTTAGAAAAGCTACAGCCTTTATTTTTTTCTTAGATTGTTGAAGAAGACAAAGTGATAGCACATAATCCTTTGAGATTATTTGACTAAAACTAACCAATCATTGTCCTTAAGGACAGTTTTTTTTCCAAAGTGACCCTCACTCATAAGGAATCAAAGTGAGAGACAGAAACTCTAGAGTGATAGCCTGATTTATGTTGTTTTGGTAGGTGCTGCTGGTTCCTACTCATAGTAATTCCTGCTCATAATACAAGAAAACACCTCCCAGTGCTGCACCATCCTCACAGTTGTTACACTTGAGCCATTTCTGCTGCCACGGTGTCAGTCCACCTTGTTGGGATTCTTCCTCTTTTTCTAGGACCCTCCACTTTGCCAAGCATGATGTCCTCCATGGACATGATAATATGTCCAAACTATGAGAGAAGAAGTTTCACCTTCCTGGCTTCTAAGGAGCATTTTGAATGTACTTCTGCCAATACAGATTTATTTGTTCTTCGGGCAGTTCATGGTACTTTCAATATTCTTCTTTAACAGATGCACCAATCTTCTACAGCATTCATTATTCATTGTCCAACTTTCTCATGCAAAAGTTAAGCAATTGAAAATACCATGGCTTGGATCAGGCATACCTTAGTCCTCAAACTGATTTTTTGAGGTTTTGTGCACCAGAGTTGCCACCTGATTTATAACAAACATCTAAATTATATCCTAAGGTAAAGCAATATTGTTTCCATACAAAGGTGAAATTTTGACTGCCTCATGTGCTGAGGTTTCAAACAGCCCTGAATGTGAATTCTTGCCTCCATCACCCATATATGTAATGTAACTTTGGGAACATTTTCCAACCTCTGGATTTTAGTTTTCTTATGTGTAAAATGGAAATAATAATGTCTACATTTCAAGGTTTTTATAAGGGCTAACTAAATAAAATAGTATAAAATACCTAGCACAATGGAAACCAATAAAAAGTGGTGGTGGTGCTTATGTGCCGTGAAGTCGATTCTGACTCATAGCGACCCAGTACAGGGTTTCTGAGGCTGTAAAGTATTTTTGAACTGCTGACCTTGAGGTTACCAGCCCGATTCATAACCATATACATGTGAAAGATGGACGGTGAATAAGGAAGACCATAGAAGAATTGATGCTTCTGAATTATGGTGTTGGAGGAGAATATTGAAAGTGCCACGGGCTGCCAAAAGAACCAACAGATCTGTGTTGGAAGTGCAGCCAGAGTGCTCCGTGGAAGCCAGGATGGGCAAACTTCATCTCTCATACTTTGGACATATTGTCAGGAGGGGCCAGTCGCTGGAGGAGGATATCATGTTTGGTGAGGAAGACCCCCCCAGCGAGATGGATTGGCCAAGTGGCAGCATCAGTGGGCTCAAGTGTGGCAACAATTGTGCGGTTGGACACAGGACTGGGCAGTATTTTGTTTTGTTGTGTGTAGGGTCGCTATGAGTCGGTACTGACTTGATGGCAACTAACAACAACAACAAGCCACTATTATTTACAAAGGGTCTGTATTCATGTTTGTATGAAGAGTGTCACTGAATATCATTCACCTAAAAAGACTTCAGAAAGTATTTATCAGGACTTGGAAATACAACCTATTTAGATAGTCTGACATATGGTGGGTGTTGTTGTTGCTGTTGTTAAGTGCCGATGAGTCTATTCTGTCCCATAGTGACCCTGTATAGGGTTTCCAAGAAGCAGCAGCGAGCTTGAACCACCGCCCTTGCAGTTCAAATGACTTTGCAGTCTGATGCATTAGCCTACAGTGCCACACACAATGATAAGCTAAGGGCCTAGCAACATATGTTTCACTGTGGAAGAGTTTGAATGACAGGGCCAACTCAGAATCAATTTTGGATTTGAGCTACTGCTGGTTTTACAATTTATATTCAGGTAAGGAAAAAATAATAAAACTCCTAATATTGTAGATGATACCTGCAAAAATGTGGCACTCCAAACCATCCCTCCCACAGCATTCTCTACTTAGCTGGGTTAAATAATTCATTGCAATTGTTGTTATTGTTAAGTGCTGTCGAGTCGGTTCTGACTCAGTGATGCTGTTTAGGGTTTCTAGGAACAACTGGTGAGCTTGAATCGCTGACCTTGCAGTTCAAACTGACCTTGCAGTCTAGTGCATTAACCCGCAGTGCCACACCAGGATTCATTGTAATGGCCACATATAATGCAGAGACAATACTCACAGTTATAGGGTTTATTAGGGAAGTTAACAGTTTATATAATTAAGGGTGGTCAGAAATGTTCAGTGTACAATTTATCAGTCAGGGCAGTCTCTCCTCAGCTGTGCTCAAAGGCAAGTCTAAGTCTCCCTGACCCTTGGCCCTTTTGTCTGACCTCTGCCCTGCTCTAGCCATGTTACAAAGCTCTTTTAGGACTGCTGGTAAGTGCCCACAAGCATACCACTGCACCAAAAGCCTCAGCCTGAAGACATTTATCTCTAGCTCCTTAGGTCAGTAAATCTCGTCCAGTCCCTGCCCCCCCCCCCCCAGTTAAGTACCTGGAGGTACCCCACTTAATGTCCTAAGTCACTCAGCTTTACTTACTGTACATGCTGAAAAGCCTACTGCTCTATCTCCTGTCTGGCTCTTGGTTTTGTTGCTCCTGTTCCTCTGCTACTCCTCTGGTGTCACAGCTTTCTGTCCCCAGATTAAGACGATCCAGTGATAAACAGGTCATGGATGGCTGTGGCCGTTTTGCACTGCCATTTGGTTTTAAGCAGAAACTGTCACTTTAAATTTTGAGGAGATCTATGTGCATGTGTAGTAGAACCCTCTGGGCATGGGAGTCGGGTGTCCACTCGCTCAGGCACCTCCTCTAGTCAGAATAGAGGTACACAGACAGCAAGAGACCAATGAACAAATTCAAAAAACAAAAGAATGTCCAGACCTTCATCTCCATAGTTCTTTCAGGCTTCCGTGGCTGCTCTGATCCTTCCTCTGCTTGGTCTTGCCCTAGATGGCGGCTCTGGGAGCACCTGAGCATCTTGAATTACAAAGCAATGGAATTTTTGTTTCTGCTACAAATTCCCCTAGCTCTAAACCTTCTAAATATTCTGGGATCATCCCTAAGCCTGCTTGGTTCCATATTCTGTGTTGTTGCTGATGGAGCTCCTCACTGCACTTCTACCCAATCCACCATTTTGTTTGTTCATGCACACCTTTCTTAATTTTAAACCATTCAGTGTTCCCATGTTCCTTTCAAACAACTAACTCTTGGTCTATGTACAGATTCCTCATGAGTACAATTAAGTGTTACAGAATACTCATACTTCACAGTGTTGTCCATAGCTTATCATGATCCACACAATCGAAAGCCTTGCGTAGTCAATAAAGCACGTGTAATCATCTTTCTGTTAATCTCTGCTTTCAGCCAAGATCCGTCAGACATCAGCAATGATATTCCTCTTTCCATGTCCTCTTCTGAGTCTGACTTGAACATATGAAAGTTCTCTGTCAATGTATGCTTGCAGCTGTGTCTGTATTACCTTTAGTAAAACTTTACTTGCATGGGATATCAACGATATTGTCTGGTGATTTCTGCATTCCATTGGGTCACCTCTCTTTGGAATGGGCACAAATATGGATCTCTTCCAATCAGTTGGCCAGATAGCTGTCTTCCAAATTTCTTGGTATAGATGAGTGAGCGCCTCCAGTGCCACCTAACTTTCTTGATAGATTTCAGTTTGTATTCCATCAATTCCTGGTGCCTTGTTTCTTTGTGAATTCCTTCAATGCACCTTGGACTTCCTCCTTCAGTATCATTAGCTCTTGATCATATGCTACCTCTTGAAACGGTTGAACGGCAACCATTTCCTTTTGATACAGTGACTATGTGTATTCCTTCCATATTCTCTTGATGCTTTCTGCATCATTCAGTAATTTGCCCAGAGGATCCTTCAATTACAAAAGTCAAGGTTTGATTTTTTTCTTCAGTTTCTCCAGTTTGAGAAATTCTGAGAGTGTGCTTCCCTTTTGGCTTTCTGACTCCAGATCTTTGCACATTTCTTTATAATGTTTGACTTTGTCTTCTCAAGCTGACCTTTGAAATTTTCTGTTCAACTCCTGTCCCTTCTCATTTCATTCATTTGATTTTTCATCTCTATGCTGGAGAGCAAGTTTCAGTGTCTCTTCTGACATCCATTTTCATCTTTTCCTTCTTTCTTATCTTCATGATGAATAACACCAGAATATTCTCAGATATAGTGCCAGAAGATGAGTCCCTCAGGTTGGAAGACACTCACAATACTGCTAGAGAAAATCTGACTCCTCAAAGTAGAGTCGACTATGATGACATAAATGGAGTAAAGCTTTTAGGACCTTCATTTACTGATGGGGCACAACACAAAATGAGGATACATAACTGTAAATATTCATTAATAATCTGAACATGAAAAGTAAGAAATATGAAAATTGGAATTGTGAAAAATGAAGTGGAATGCATAAAGATCGATATCCTAGGCATTAGTAAGTTGAAATGGACAGTTATTGTCCATTTTGAATCTGACAATCATACAGTTTACTATACCAGGATTGATAAATTGGAAAGGAATGGCATCACATTCATCATCAAAAGGAACATTCAAGATTTATCTTGAAGTCTAATGTTATATGTTACGGGATAATATCCATTTGTGTACAAGAAACACCTGTTAGTATCCCTATTATTCAAATTTACACATCAACCACTAAAATTAGTGAAATTGAAATTGAAGAATTCTACCAACCTCTGTAGTCTGAAATTGATGAAACATGCATTCAAGATGTATAAATAATTACTGGTAATTGAAATGCAAAGGTTGGAAACAAACAGGAAGTATAAGTCACTGGAAAATATGGCCTTGGTACTAGAAATGATGCTGGGGATCACATAATAGAATTTTGTAAGACCAATGACTTACTCATTTCAAATACATTTTTAAACAACATAAAAGTTGACTATACACATGGACTTCACCAGATACTGACTACAACTGGGAAAAGAGATGCTAGAAAAGCTCCATATCATCAGCCAAAACAAGGCCAGGGCAGACTGTGGAACAGACTTATCAATTGCTCATATCAAATTCAGGCTGAAGCTGAAGAAAATTAAAACAAATCTACCAGAGACAAAATATGATGTTGAACATATCCCACCTGAATTTAGAGACCATCTCAAGAACAGATCTGATGCATTAGACACCAATGACATAAGACCAAAAGAGTTGTGGCAATGCCAACAAGAACATCATACAGGAAGAAAGCAAAAGTTCATTAAGATGACAATAAAGGAAAAGACCAAAATGGATATAGAAAGACTGAAACTTGTTCTCCAGCATAGAAGTGCTAAAGCAAATGGAAGAAATGAGGAAGTCAAAGAACTGAACAGAAAATTTCAAAGGCCAGCTCAAAAAGATAATCTAGTAAAATGAAATGTGCAAAGACCTGGATTTAAGAAAACCAAAAACAAAAACTTGTTCAGAATTTCTCAAACTGAGGGAACTGAAGAAAAAGTTCAAACCTCAACTTGAAATACTGAAGGATTCTATGGTTAAAATACTGAATGATGCAGAAAAAAATTAAAAAGATAATGGAAGGAATAAACAGTCATGGTACCAAAAAGAAATGGTTGATGTTCAATCATTTCAAGAGATAGCATATGATGAAGAGACAATGGTACTGAAGGAAGAAATCCAATAAGCACTGAAATAACTGGCAAAGAAAAAGCATCTGTGAATTGGTAGGATGCATACTGAAATCTGTCAACACACTGATGCAGCACTGGTGACATTCACTAATCTATGCCAAAAAACTTGGAAGATAGCTACCTGGCTAACTGATTGGAAGAGATCCATATTTGTGCCCATTCCAAATAGAAGGGACCCAACGGAATGTGGAAATCATTAGAAAATATCATTAGTATCACATGCAAGTAAAGACAATTCAGAAATGTCTGCAACAGTATATTGACAAGGAACGGCCAGAAGTTCAAGCAGGATTCAGACAAGCATGTGGAATGAGGGATATCATTGCTGATGTCAGATGGATGTTGGCTGAAAGCAGAGAATACCAGAAAGAGTTTACCTGTGATTTACTAACTATGCAAAGGCTTTCAACTGTGTGGATCATGGCAAGCTATGGACAATATTATGGAGAATGAGTATTCTAGAACATTTAATTGTGCTCCTGAGGAATCTGTACGTAGACCAAGACGCAGCTGTTGGGACAGAGCAAGGTGACACTGAATGGATTAAAATCAGGAAAGGTGTGCTCCAGGGTTGTGTTCTTTTACCAAACTTTTCCAATCTATATGTTACACAGATAATTTGAGAAGTTGGGTTACATGAAGAAGAACATGGCATTAATATTGGAGGATGAGCAATTAACAACCTGTGATATGCAGATGATATCACCTTGCTTGCTGAAAGCAAGGAGGACTTAAAATCACAGATCACAGCCTCCAGCATTGGTTGCACCTCAGTGTAAAGAAAACAAAAATCCTCATCACTAGAGAAAAGATTGAAGTTACCAAAGACTTCATTTTGCTTGGATCCATTATCTACACTCATCGAAGCAGCAGTCATGAAATCAAACAACACATTGCATTATGCGACTCCACTGCACAAGACATCTTCAAAGTGTTCAATAGCAAATATGCCATTTTGATGACTAAGGTGTGCCTGACCCTAGCCATGGTATTTTTAATAGCCTCATATGCATGTAAAAGTTGCACAATGAATAAGAAAGACTGTAGAAAAATTGATGTATTTGAATTATAGTGTTGGGAAGAATGTTAAAAGTACCATGAACCTCCAAAAGAACAAACAAATCTGTGCTGGAAGAAGTACAGCTAGAATGCTCCTTAGAAACCATATTCATACATCACACATATTATCAGGAGGGGCCTGTCCCTAAAGAAGGATATTAAGCTTGGTAAAGTGGAAGGTCAGTGAAAAAGAGGAAGACCCCCAAAGAGGTGTATTTGTACCTTGGCAGTATCAGTGGATTCAAGTTTAGCAATGATTTTGAAGATGGCTCAGGACCAGGCAGTGTTTGGTTCTTTGTGTATAAGGTTATGTGAGTCTGAACCAACTTGACAGCACCTAACAACAGCAACAACAGAAGATTCCCATATCCAAAAAGTTTTGGGGTGTTTCTATTATTACAAAGTTGAGTCTCTTGGGGTAGGAGGGTCTCTGGGGGATGGTGGTGGTAATGGTCTATTTCTTGATTTTTGTTGCTGTTTATACTTATATAACTTTGTGAAAATGTATCCAGCTTTTGGTTTATGTTCTATTTTGTATGTGTACTATATCTCTATATAGAACTAATGTAGAAAAAATAATATAACCCATGGATTATATCAGAATTATAACCAGTCATAAATATGTTGATATGAAATATCTTAAAGAGATTTTCATGTCTTAGGGTTTTTTGGTTTGTTTAGCAAGTGAAGTACCTCAAGCATCTTGAATTCTTTTTAATAGCATTAGTTGAGCTAGGATTTAACATCAAATTAAAACTTAAGTTCTTTTTTTGTGGCAAAATTTATTAAATTTACATATCCTTTAGTATATGTAAATCCATAAAAATGTTAAACTGTTAAACTAAATAAGATTGCTTTTTCTTAAGTTTCCCAGTAATATGCATTTATTTTGTGTTCCTTTATTTTGTGCTCTGCTGGGGCAGTACACAATTGGTAGTAATCACTGAAGGCTTAAAAAAAATTGATGGGAGAAAAAGACTAAAAATTTAAAATGTTCTATGATATCAGTTTTTAGCAAGTTGGAGAAAAACTAACCTTATTTCATTTTTAGCAGTAGAATATCTTTGTCTAGGCAATCTTGATCTAAACAGAATTCTGAGGGAGCAACTTTCTCAAAATTATATATCCAGAAATAAACTGGATGTATTTTTCTTTTATTGGTACTATGGAGACTCATCTAAACCATTTTAACTACTGGCTTTTTGAACAATTATTTATATCTAAAATAATTTCACTTTCTGAATATCAGTATTTGAATTTATTTTTAGATGACTTCAAACCTGCTTCTATTGATACTTCTTGTGAAGGGGACCTTGAAGTTGGCAAAGGTGAACAGGTGACAATAACCCTACCAAATATAGAGGTAAGTATGTCTATACATTTAGGCTAATAGAATATTTACAGAGCTTCCACTAAATCTAAATGAAAATAATTTCCTAATTCATATAATGAAATAAATAGCAAGGAATTTATAGACCAAGTGGCTTTATGTAGTAAAGCACAACCTAATGAAAACACATCACTAGGAGTAGACTGGATAAGTAGGTTGGAATCAAATTGTGAAAGAACTTGAATGTTTTTTCCATAAACAATCAAATAATTGTTAGAGGTTTTTAAGCAGAAGTGACATGATTAAATCTGTTCTTTCTTGTTTGTTTTGAGGGTTTTTTTGTTTTTTTTTAGCAAAATAGTTTGAAGAGTGGGTTTAAAAGTAAAGAGACTAGGTCAAGAGGAGACTTTGGCCAAAAGTTGTGTCCCTTTTTTTATTTCTAGATGTTTCCAAGTAACACTACCAAATACCATTTGCATAAAAATATTAATTCTTTGTTGTGTATACAAGTTTTCCAGTCCTTGAATTAGAAATGTCTTAGTATCCAACTTAAGATTTTTTTTTCCTTTCATACTAACCTGGTATATTCTCAGAAAAAACGGAGACTGTAATATATGAAGAAAACATTGGACTGTGAGTTTTTGAGATTTGTTGTCTAATTGTTGTAGTAGTAAAAGTTTTGTAATTGTAGCTGTTAAGTGATGTTGAGTGGGTGCTGTCTGATACCAACGCTGTACAGGGTTTCCAAGGAGTGGCTGGTGAGCTTGAAATGCCAACCTTGTGGTTCAAACTGATGTTGCAGTCCAGCACATTAACCCAGAGCATCACACCTATACTCCAAGTTTTGTAGTGGTCTAGCCATAATATTTTTATGCATTGTTGAGCTGAATAGTCATGATTCAAGGTATGGCAAAGCAAGCTCACTATTCTCTAGTCTACTATCTTTTTCTTATTTTTATCAGTTAATACCATTTATTGAGACCCAACTATATACCTCAAGGAACCCTGGTAGCGTAGTGGATTATGCAGTGAGCTGCTGACTGCAAGGTCAGTAATTTGAATCCAGCCTGTTCTACAGAAGAAAGATTAGGCTTTCTACTCCCTTAAAGACATACAGCCTTAGAAACGCCAACCACCACCACCGCTGTGATTCAGAACTAATTAAACAGCACACAGCAGCAGCAATACATCCAACTGTATTAGTGGATGTTTTTGAAGATTTTTTTTTTAAGATTTTAAGGGTAATTCAATTTGTTAAATTAATATAAGTATTCCGGAACACTTAATTGTGCTCATGAGGAGTCTGTACATGGACCAAGAGGCAGTTGTTTGAAAAGAACTTGGGAACACTGAATGGTTTAAAATGAAAAAAGATGTGCAACAGACGTGTTTGTATTCTTTCACCATACTTATTCAACCTATATGTTGAGCAAATAATCTGAGAAGCTGGGTTATATGAAGAAAAATGTGGCTTCAGGATTGGAGGAAGACTCATTAACAACCTGCAATATGCAGATGATACAACCTTGCTTGCTAAAAATGAAGAGGACTTAAAATACTTACTGATGAAAATCAAAGACCACAGCCTTTGGTATGGATTGCATCTCAATGTAAAGAAAACAAAAATCCTCACCACTGGATCAATAAACAACATTCTTATCAACAGAGAAAAGATTGAAGTTGTCAAGGACTTCATTTTCTTGATGAACCATCAACACTCACAAAAGCAGAAATGTAGGAATGAAATGACGTATTGCATTAGGCAAATTTGCTGCACAAGACCTTTTTAAAGTGTTGAAGAGCAAAGATACCAGCTTGAGAACTAAGGTGCACCTTACCCAAGCCATGGTATTTTTAATAACCTCATATGCATGTGAAAGCTGGACAGTGAATAAGGAAGACCGTAGAATTGATTCAATTAAGTTACAGTGTTGGAGGAGAATATTGAAAATGCCATAGACTGCCAAAAGAACCAACAGATCTCTGTTGGAAGAAGTGCAGCCAGAGTGCTCCTTGGGGGCCAGGGTCACCAAACTTCATCTCCTACTTCAGACATATTGTCAGGAGGGACCAGTCACTGGAAAAGGATATCATGTTTGGTAGGGTGGAAGGTCAGAGAAAAAGAGGAAGACCCCCAGCAAGATGGATTGGCTAAGTGGCAGCATCAATGGGCTCAAGCATGGCAACAATTGTAATGTTGGCCAAGGGCTGGGCAGTTTTTTCTTTCTGTTGTGCATAGGGACGCTATGAGTCAGTACCACCTCAAGGGCACCTAACAACAGCAACAACAAATTTGTTGGAGTCCCTGGGTAGTACAAACAGTTAAGTGTTTGACTACTAGCCAAAAGGTTTGTGGTTCAAATTCATCCAGAGGTGCATTGGAAGATAGGCCTGGTGATCTACTTCTGAACAGGCACAGATTTGAAAACGCTATGGAATAGTTCTACTCTGCACACATGGGGCTGCTGTGAACTAGAATGGACTTGGCAGCAACTAACAATAATAGTAACAACAATTGAATTTTTTAGAGCTTATTATTGAATATTTTTCATTTGTTCCCTGCAGGACTGTGAATTATTTAATGTTCTTCTAGCCATGTCTTTGTAACTCCTACCAAATGACTTTTTCCTGATAGGTCTGGGTAAGAGAAGGTGGGAGAAGACACGGATGGGTTATATGATTCAGTCATGAGTGATTGTCAGTAGGGTTAATTATGACTGTAAAAACTTGGAACTCTAATGAGTATAAAATGAGCTATCTCAGAAGTAGGAATGAGGGGTCTCACAGGGAAGAAGAGCTGGGAATGGAGCATACCCTTTGAGCCCCAAGATCCCCATGCATTGATCCTCCTTGATGCAAAGACAGAAAGTATTTCTGCTCCTAAATGTACCCTGTTAACTTCCTTAAGAAACCCTTAAAATTGTGAGTTTGGTTGTTTGAGTTCTGTGTGGCCATTGCAATGAATTCTTGAACACAGTTGAGTAGAGAAGAGTGCTGTGGGAGGAATGGTTGGTGCCAATGTTTGTGCTGCTTAGGAACTAAAGGAAAGGAAAAAGCAATTCAGTATGTGGTGTTGTGGGTGAGTAATCCTTTGTGCTATTCAGTTACGAAAAAGTGTTCAGATTCTGGTGTTTCTATGATAATTTGGAAATTTATTCTATGATAATCCTTCTTTGCTTTATGATGTTTATTTAAAACCGAAAAACAAAAACAAAAAAAAAACATCTAAACCAACCACTTAACTTTATGTAATTGAAAAGCCTTAATTTAGCATAGGTACTAGTAACCTGGTGCAGGGAGCCCTGGTGGCACTGTAGGACTGCTAACTATGTGGTCAGCAAACCTCCTGCTGCTCTGTGGAGGAAGAGGAGGCTTTAAGCTCTGGTTAAGAATTTATAGCCTCAGAAACTCTATACAGAGTCACTGTGAATCGAAATTGACGCAGTGGCAGTGGAGAGAGCCTGCTGCAGTGCAGTGAATGAATAACCTTTTAGCTCTCATCTTTGTAATTCCTACCAAATAACTGGGTGGTACTAAACAAATGTGAGGTGTCTGTGGCCCACCAAAGGGATTAGATAGCTTGCTAATAAAGTATGTAAGACACCCTTGTGGGTTGGATCATGTAAATGAAAAAGTATGGAACCCTAACATGGGGATTGGTCAGTTTTGCCATGCCATCCCACTAAGCTTAAAATGGGCTATTTAAAAGAAGAAGAAGAAGAAAAATCTGCATTAGAAACTACATTAGAAAAATCAAGAAAAAAGAGCCAGAAGTAGAGCATGCCCTTTAGACCCAAGATCCCTGTGCTGAACCTTCTCAGCCAAGAGACAAGTGATCTATGAGACCAGAGATGCAGCAGAGAAAAGGTGGCAGCATAGGCATGAGATGTTGTTGTTGTTGTTGTTGTTGTTAAGTGCCGTCGAGTCGGTTCCGACCCATAGCGACCCTGTACAGGGTTTCCGAGGGTGTAAATCCTTACGGGAGTA